>NW_024426996.1:9887442-10444907 GCF_017311325.1 Ursus maritimus | reverse complement strand
TTTTTTGAGTCCAGATTCTATTTTAGCTTTCTCTTCTAATAACCCATCCGTTATTCACTGATACATTTTTCTGCCTCATTCACCCTGGCCATCAGATCCTCTAGCGTTGACTGCATTTGGCTCATAGAATTTTTAATTTCTGCCAGATTCGCTCTCATTTCCGCCCTTAGAGATTCTATATTCTCATTAACATTTTCGTTCATACTTTTTTCAAGTCTACACATCATCTTGACCATTGTTACTCTGAATTCCATTTCTGATAATTTGGTTATATCCACATCCATTAGTTCTGTGGCAGAGGCCAACAGACTCATTGTCTTTCTTTGGTGGGGGATTTTCTCTCTTTCGCATTCTGACGAGGAGAGAGTTGTCGGAGGTTGTCCTGCGTGGCCAAATTATTGTCCGGGACAGGATCCGTGCTTGTTTTAAGGAATCTTGGGATGTGGGGTTCTTTGATTTTTCAGCCTGCCTTCTGGGGGAGGGGCCTGCCGCCGATCACTCAGGCAGCCCTGTTTGGGTAGAGTCTCCGTGTCCCCTGCGAGGGGGGGATGGGGATGGGCACTCCCTGAGCCGGTATTTCCAGGCTTTTGTTCTCTGGCGGCTTTCCCTGGCAGTTTGCTGTGCCTCTTCTGAGAGTCAGAGCAGCAGTGGCCGAATCCCAGCCTCTGTCTCAGAACAGAGGGATTGCAGACCATTCTCCACTGATGTTCTGGCCACTTTAACTCTGTTTCTGTTTGCGCTGCTTAACCCTGCAGCGTCCCGGGATGTGCACCCCACAGCCGGCGTCCCAGCCCTCACTTCCAGGGCCGGCGCGTCTCTGTCCTTTGTGTTTCTAACACCACCAGCCGCCCCAGCGCGCACTCCGGAAGCTCCCGGTCTCAGTCTGGATCCAGTGAGCACACCGGGTTCCATGAGAAGTCTGGTGGTGCGCGCTCCCGGCTCACAGTCTCAGTCTGCTGTCTCGCAGGTGTCATCCACGAGTCTGCCCGCTCCCCCGTGCAGGTGGCTACGGCTTCCCCGGGCCCGAACACGGCGGCTCCCTCCCCCTTCCGTTTATCTTCTGATATCTGTGTGCGGTTTCAGGGCTCCCCGCTTTGTACCTCAATACTCAGCGCTGGAGATGTTCATTTGTAGAGATCCAGATGTATCTTCCTGAGTCTCAGGCTGATTCCGTGGATGTTCAGGCTGGTCTTGTACCTATCCAGCTCGACTCAGGGGACCGGCTGAAAAAGGGTTCCCCTACTCCTCCGCCATCTTAACTTCGAGGTCCCAAATAGCCTCTATTTTAAATTTTGAGATTCTTTTGATAGACACACACACATGAATTTTCTTACAATTTTTTTAATGCAAATTGAAAAGATGGGGTGCCTGGGTGTCTCCGTTAGTTAAGTATCTGCTCTTGATTTCAGCTCAGGTCATGATCTCAGGGTCCTGGGATCAGGCTGCATGGGCTCCACTATCAGTGGGGGATCTGCTTGAGCATCCTCTCTCTCTTTCTCCCTCTCTCCTCCCTCCGCCCCATTCATGCTCTCTCTGTCTCAAATAAATAAATAAATCTTTAACCAAAAAAAAAAAAAAAAGAATTGAAAAGATATAAAAATTATGTTCTCAGTTCTCATATCAAATTTTGAACTGGTAAAGGACAAGAAATAAACATAAAATATCCTCTGAAATACTTAGAAAAGTGCCTTGCATATTTTAGGTTTTCATTAAGTACCTATTGAATAAAAGTACTTCTTAAATTTCATTAACTACCCCTTGAAAGTACAGCAGAACCTTAGCTTAAAATGTTGCAATAAGGAACAGAGAGGATGCTTACATGTGTTTTGTCCACTGATATGAATATATTATTTAAACCAAAAATAAATTTACAGGTTCAGATTCAAACCCAGATTAAAGTTTAAGTAACCTTTTTTTCCTCTATCATCAACAACAACAAAAAATTCCATTAATAAAAAGATTTACTATGGTTTGTTATTATTTTTTCTCACTCTTAAAAAGTGGTATTGAGAAAGAAGTAATAAAGCCTAGGTAGTGCTCCAGAATCTTGGCCACTTGATCCATGGAACCAGGGAGCAAAAAAGTAACAGATTAAAAATTGGCAAAGAATCCACATGACCTTGCTAATTAGGGAACTAGTTATAAAGGGTACTGGAGATACATAGGCCAAAGACTGGCTTATGACTAAGATAGTGAATTGAGAGTAGTTCACATGTCTCATGTTGATGGTAAGGGGGAGTGAAGAACATGTCAGACTAATCTGGTGGCTGTTTGGTTATGTGACCATGAGAACCACAGTGAGTACTTAATGCTTGATGGGAATGGGAACTTAATGATATTTCAGACTATGGTATTTGAATTTTCCCCATTTTGTCATGATCTCTTATTACCATTCTATATCATCCTTCCAATCTCTTTTTTCTTAAATCCTTTTTCTTTTCTTTGGGTATATATTCAAATAACTTTTACCTTTCCCTAAACCATCTGTATGACTAAAGCTTAGCTATCCTTCAAGCCCAAGACCAACTATCAAATTCTCTTAGTAATATTTCCAGACACCAACACTTCCTCCTAAGTAGTGGCCTAGTGTCTTTCTTTCATGCTTATTCTTTCAAAATGACCTCTCAAAATAAACTTAATTATAGCACCTGTGACAGTGATAGAATAATTTATGTATTTCTCCATTAGACTATAATTGATCTGATGGCAAGTATGTTGTCTTATTTATCTCAAAATCAGTTGTGCATAATGCATTGTCTACAGTGTCTAATCAATAATAGACTTTCAATAAATCTCACTGAATAGAAAATTGCATCCAGGAGAAAAAACAAACAACTCAAGCTACCTCAGCAAAAGTAAGTTTATTTTATAAGTAAAACAGGGGTTCGAGGAGGAAAAGAAATAGTTTCAGAAGCAAAATCGCTGGAATCGGTGGTGTGCTGATAAATGGGTAATAATCAAATCTTCAAAAAAAAATGATTTGCAGCATTTGCCAATTTCTGTGGTGTCATTGTTCCACCATGCCGGTTTCAAGCTACCAAGTCAAGTCACTGAACTTGGAGTTGGGAAAAGATGAGCACAGTCACTTCTTGCAAATGGTACAACTCCAGCAGAGAACTCATGGTGAACTGGAAAATCATCCTACATTTTAAGTACTCACTGTGTTTCTCATGGTCACATAACCAAACAGCCACCAGATTAGTCTGCCATGTTCCTTACTCCTCTTCTGTGTTGTTTTTCTTTATCTGTCTTTTCTGCTCTGCTGTTTCTTAATTCTCTCAATTTTCCTTAGTGTCTAGCCAGTAACTTCTTCTTAGGATGGGCTTTTGTTGTCACATTAATTCGCACCACGTCATATCTTCTGTTGGCTGAGCTTCATTGCTATCTAAAATCTATTATCTTCTCTTCTATAGACATTTGGGATGGTTGATATTCACACAGTTCAGAGAAATTTTTTATTGATTTGGCAAGTTACTATCTCGCATAACAGGCCAGAATTAGCACCCCCATTAATAGGTTCTCCTCGTGTTTCTGCCCAAAGTCAGCTTTGGCTCCAAGCTTTTTCCACCCACCAATAATCATCTGTGGCTAGCATCACAGAATCACCTGACACGATAAAACAAAACCTGTAAATAAGAAATTTCTCAGAAACAGCTATAGGACTGGCAAGTACTCTGGTGTTTTACTTTATGTCTATAGCTTCCTGTCAGAGAGGGAGATGGGGTAGACTATAAATTTCTCAGGACAGAGGAGAGCATGTGCCACAATTTATAAATCCCTCTGATGTTAGTGTTTTCATATGCACAAAATACTGTTAAAATAGCTGATTTTATAGAAAAATTAGAATTTTTCTGTAAACTTGATCTTATGGTCATAACTAGTGATTCTTTTTCCTAAAATGTCCAGATACTACCTTTAAATTTAAGTCAAGCAGAAAACCTGAATTTATAGATTTCTGAAACATCTCAGCAAAGTGCAGCTATGAGATATAAACATTTTTAAACATTAAATACTAGGATTTCTAAATGTGTATATATCTTATATAAAAATGTGTATATGTATTACATAAACGTAAATGAATTAAATGTGTATAGAGGCATGCATACTTCTATTCAGAAATAGAAAACCTATATCTGTATTTTAGTATTAGAAAAGATTATAGATGGAGTATAAATATCTTACTAAGAAACTTTATAATTGTGGATTTCTTTAGTTTTCCTATGAAGAAAGTGTACCAAGTTTAAAATAGTCTTTTAAGCAATCATTATTGGCTAAGAATAAGACATGCGGGATGTATAATGAACAAATGAGTAAAAGAGGTAATATATGCCACTCTGGGTTGAAAAGTGACTATAATTCCAAACAATAAATTATTTTTAGAATACATTCAAGTTAAGGTATTACGTTCACTTACAATGTGAATGCTGACTGTACATAATTTTATTCTTTTTAACATGTGAATTAATGCTACTATTAAATAAGATCTTACCATTAACATCTAGTTGGGGGAAGATATGAGCTCATTTCTATTTTCCTGTCATAAAAAATGTGCAATCTTCCATAATTTGAATTTTTATCTTGTCATTTGGGTCTTTTACAGCATTTACTATTATAGTTATAAAATTAAAATATTATTATCTATTAATATTTCAATAATGGCAAAAAGTAAATTTGATAATACTATTTTGAATTCATTTAAGACATTGAACATACATGTTGTTTGATTTGTTGTTTACAAGTTATCAATAATAGCCAACTCAAAAAAAACTAGTGTACTTTCAATTTATGAAAAATATTTAGCCTAAACAAATGGAAATGTTCTATCCCATTAAGGAATAAAATATTCTAGTGATTAAAAATACAGGTTTTAAAAAGAGATCTAGATTGAACCCTTGTTCTGTTTCTTGTTATGGGCTAGAGGTACGTTTGCTTATGTATTCACTCACTTGTGAATGAGTTCCGTGCCTGAGGTTATAAAAATACATAAGGCAGACAAGAACTCTGTACTCATGAAACATTCTGTTGTTTGGTGAATCCAAACAGTAATCAAATAATCCTGGTGTGATAGCCGAGAAGGACAGAGAACCATGAGAGTAAAGGGTGGCGGGTGCTTAATCTCATTTCCAAATCAGAAAGGCCTGAAAAAAGTGGTATGTAAGCTGACACTTGAAGGAAAAAGAAAATTAGCTGGATGGATCTGAATACATGAAATGACAAATAATAATACATAATTTATAAGACTCTGTAAAAATAAATTGAAATGACACAGATAGAGTCCCCAGCACAGTTCCCTGTCACACGGTAGATGCAGAGTAAGTGGTCGGTCTGCTGTTGTTACTGACTGAGCATACTCAGACATCCACGTATACACTTGTATAATATATTATGGTTTCACCTACAGCAGCAGTATGTAATTATACTGTAACTCTTTATTTTATGTATTGTTGTACAATAATATTGTAAAGTCAATGATAACAGCAATTTTATCTTATTCATCTTTGTATCTTCATCTGATCACACTGTTTGGAATTTAATATGTGGCTGATAAGTATTTTTTTTTTTTAACGAGTGAGTACGCAAATGAATGGAGAAAATACAGCTTTTAGCCATCAACGAGAAAGTCAAATTTTGTGACTAGAAAAAGGATCAACCTATGAATAAATGTGATTATGACCTACTACTTCCAGTCTTCTGGCCCCCTAGTTATCAGATGAGTATGTATAATTTCCAACTAATTATTCAACTATCCAAATGTCAGTGTCTTCAAGGAAGATAAGTTAAAACAATAATGACAATAATGCACTGATTTTGTCTGTTGCATCTGAAGAAGGATATTTTTATGACTCAATATCTATAAACATTATCCAAATTGGAACTGAATTGGAAAGGAATCTAATGCAGAGCTTCCTTAAAAGCAGCCCCTTGACTTTGGGCATCATTAAATAGTAGAATTAAAACAGTGGGCTCACTGATTTTTCCTTCCAGGTATTGGTAAGAATATCAGATTAGTGAGGAAGTGAATTTTAAACTCTTGTAAACCATCGAAGTGAGAAGAGATGTCCCACACCAAAAGAAGGCACAAAAGCATCAGGCATTTCATAAGAAGGCTAACTAACATGACCAAGAATAAACAAGAAATGGACAAATACTATATCATTTCACTTATATGTGGAATCTAGAACAAATGAGCAAACCGACAGAAGTACACTCATAAATACAGAGAACAAACTAGCAGTTGTCAGAAAAAGGAGGGAGTGGTGAAATAGATGAAGGGGATTGAAAAGTACAAACTTTTGGGGTGCCTGGGTGGCACAGCAGTTAAGCGCCTGCCTTCGGCTCAGGGCGTGATCCCGACGTTATGGGATCGAGCCCCACATCAGGCTCCTCCGCTATGAGCCTGCTTCTTCCTCTCCCACTCCCCCTGCTTGTGTTCCCTCTCTCGCTGGCTGTTTCTATCTCTGTCAAATAAATAAATAAAATCTTTAAAAAAAAAAAAAAGAAAAGTACAAACTTTTAGTTATAAAATAAATAAGTCAATAGCACAGGGAATATAGTCAATAATATCACTTTTTGTTTGTTTTCTTTTTTATAGTCAATAATATTGTAAAAATTTTGTATGGTAATTACATTTACTGAAGTATAATGAGTAATGAATGTATGAGTAATGTAAGTAATTCTTGAATCACTAAGTTGTACACTTGAAACATATCATATTATATGTCACCTATACTTCATTTTTTTAAAAAAGGGGAAAAAAGAATTAATTAATCTGGCAAAGAATGTTTAAGGCCTCTATAGAAAAAAGTGTAAAATCTCTATTACATGATAAAAATATGAATAGAGAACACCATATGTTCTTTATGAAGAGGAATAGTAAAAATTTCGATTCTCTTCAAATAAATATATAAAGCCAATTCAAAGAAACAAAATTTAATTTAAAAAAGGAAAAGAAATGGTAAAATTATAGTCAAATAATTTTCTAGAAAGCTATGTTACTGACCTGGGCCCTTGGGCTTTCTACGCAACAGAAATTGACTTGAGGCCAAAGGGGAATTCCAGGCAAGACTTTTATAGGCACATATGCTCAGGCACAGGGGAGACAGCACAAAGGAAAGAATCCTCAGTCTCACTCTCCAAGGAGAGGTCAGACAGTGCTTTAAAGAGGCTTAAGATGGAAAAGGGTGACATCTAAGCATGTAGAGGTGGGATCTATTGGTGCCTGTACACTTAGAGGTCATGCTTCTTCATGCATCACATGTTTAATTAGCATGTCAAATCTCCATCCCTGGGTATGATTTTTAGTATTATAAGTGAGGGAAAAAGTCGATGAAAGGTCAGCACTGGGGTCCACCTTGGCACAGACTGGTTTGGTCCCGTATCCTGAGGTCTTTGTAGTCGGTAAGCATCTTGCTTCTACATTCCTACGAGATTTGCTACTCAAGAGCCGTGGAGTTTCAGCTATCAAGGTGCGCTGGATTTTGCTGTTAGGGTTGAAGGGACCTGAGTCCAGTCCCTGCTCTCTTTCAGGTAGGGGATATTAAAACATAAAGAGTAATTTCAAAAACTACCTACATATGTTTATGTTTTAAGGGGTAATCTGTAATTACATGAGAACTTTGCTTGTGGTTTCTCCCCAGTCTGAATCATTCTCTTGGCTCACCCAGGCCTGCAGCAGCCTCCTACCTGACCACCTACTGCAGTCTTGTATACCTACTTCCAACAAAAACAGTTCACTACAGTGTAGCCATAGGTATAATTTAAAAATAAAAATCTGTTTATGTCTCTCACCTCTGAAAACAATATAAATGACTCCAATAATAGTGCCTATGTAAAAACCCAAATCCTGTTATTTCATACTAAAAGTAACCTTATCATTTTTATACTATAAAAAATACATATGGTTGTAAGCTGAAAAATGTCTCCCCAAAGTGTATCATGGTCCAGATTACAACCTGTAAATGTTATCTTATTTGAAAAAAAGGCTCTCTGCAGATGTGATGAAATTAATGATCTTGAGATGGGGAGATTATCCCAGTTTATCTGGATGGATCCTAAATGTCATTGCAAATATGAGAGAGAAGCAGAAAAAGGTTTGATGCCAACAGAAGAGGATGGCAATGTGACAACAGAGGACGAGATTAGGGTGAATCAGCGATAAGCCAAGTAATGTCAGCAACCACTAGAACCTGAGAGAACCAAGCAGTGGGTTCTCCCCTATAGCCCCCAGGGAAAATATGCCCTTGTGATCACCTTGATTTCAGACTAGTGATACCAGTTTTGGACATCTGGACTCCAGAACTGTAGAAGAATAAATTTCTGTTTTAATCCATCAAGTTTATGGTTAATTTGTGATAGCAGCCGTAGGAAATACTTTTTTTGTAAAACAAACAAAAAACAATAGAATAATAAATATCATCTAGTAAGAGTAGTCAGATAATCTAAAATATTTCCATTCTGAGATAATCACATTTATTGATGCATTTGGTGATTAATGTTGCAAGCCTCTTAATGCATAATCCCATTAGATGGGTGAATCCTTAGATATGCATTCCTTTGTGTCAGCTCTGCCTGGAGCTCAGCAAGCTCTTCCAATCTGCAGACATAAGTCATTCTTCAGCTCAGGTTTTTCTTCATCTTATTTTTTTAAGTGATTACATGGTTACTTTCTCTCTTCTATCTCTTCCTTTTCTTCAGTCTGGAAATTCTATTATTCGCTAATTATGTCTCCTTGATTTATTTTCCAAATCTCTTATCTTTTTTTTTTTCCTGGTAATTTTCTTTCTTTCTTTTTTTTTTTTTTTCTTTCTGTGCTTTGATTTATTTCCTTTACTTGATATTTTAGTCACTAAATCAGGTCTTAGGGAAAAAAAATGTTTTTCCATTACAATATGTTTGTTTAGTTCTAGAAAGACTGTCATTGAGCCTCAGCCCCCTTAAATTTTATTACTGTTATTCAAATTGTCATCTACTTCTCCAGTTTTATTTTGACAAAAACTCCAGGTTATGGTTATTTCTCTTCTAATTCCTTTCTCTGACAATGGGTTCCCTGGATTGCATTGTTACTTTCCTTGGGGCTTAGGTCCAACTATTGGGTATCTGAAGTTATGTCAGTCTGATGGGTAGTCAGAGGTAAAGCAGTGGCACCTTGGGAAAGATTAAAAACTTCTTTACCTAGAACATAGCCTCTTAAGTTAAGACTGAACAAGATAGCTCTTCCTTGCTGAGTCTTTGCCACCTCCCCAAGTGGTGCCAGAAACAAGAATTAAGTCTCCCCTGTTCATGAGACCACTATAACTCTCCTTCTGTCTACTATTGGAATCTCCCCTCACTTCCTTGCTATTCCTCAAATGTTTTCTCACTTTCCTGGTTCTTTCTAGTATCCTCAGCATTGTCTTTTCAGGATGTTTAGGATTTTATAAAGGGCCTCTGTTTCCCATAGACTCTCCTTTAAATTAAGCCTACTTCCTTGCTTAGAATGAGAGTAAGAGGGAAAATATATGAGGAGAAAGCAGACATTTCAATATTGCACTACATTATCCTAGCTCACCAGATAATGTGTTCCTGTAATATGCTCCTCTACCACCTGATTCTTCTTTTTCAGAGCACCCACCATACTTCTAGGATTTGTGTGAAGTCTGACATTCCAGATAGATTGTAATAATCAATTAGGGCAGACTTGAACTTAATACACATTTATTTAATAGCCAAATGGGAAGTATTTCAGGAGATAATGTCTCTAAACAAGGTGTATGTCTTTGTTTGTTTTTTACAGGATTAACTTTGATTAGTAGAATATAAGTAGAATTATAATCCAGAAAGCTATTCATCTGCTATGGAGAAGAAACAGTATTGGTCTTTGAGTGTCAACATCATCATCACTAATAAAGCTGCATTTATGGAACACACTGAAAATACTAATTAATTTTTCTTAGGTGCCTTATGCCTACAGAGACATCAGTTGTCATTTAATGATGATAGTACCTTAAGTGTGGGCTGCATGGAGCATAGCCTTATTTTAACAGAAAGGAAAGCAGAGTAGCAGACCATAATATTTTCTCTGTAAGAATCGAAGTGTTTATTAAAAAAGAAGTGTAAAATTTTAAATATTAATTCTAATATTAACTGTACAACTTAAACTATTATTAAGTGATTTGAAAGAAGGATAAAGAAAATGTAATTTAATTTATGCCATTTGCAAAATTTTTTCTCAACTAGAGAATTAGTTGAAAATCCCTAACCTGTGATTTCCTAAAAAGTCACTTACTAGTGTCAGTTCATAGCCTCTTTTCTGCTGGACTGTGTCATTTCCATATACTTTTAATGAAGACAACTGTACTGTTAACCAGTGTATATCCCTTACTACCTAATAAACCAACCAATCATTTTGTATATACAAAATAATTTTTTCTTTATTCCATGAGGTATCTCATTGTTCTCATTCTCCTTTGGTGGTCTATACACCTTTCTTTTCCCAAGTGAAAAGTAGAGAAAAAAAATTTGTATCTGTACGGCAACTCAGTGTGGCTGCAACAGTCTCTGTAAAATGTCTCTGTCCAAGTTTCCTTCCTATCAAGAACATAATTCTTAGCAAACAGGTCACTAACTCACTTAATTAACTCTCTTCTATGTTCTCGGAGGCGTTGCTATATCAAACCTAAATTGGCTTAGTATTTAACAACCTGTACAAGTCCTTTGGGAAACCTGTTTTTAACAAAAATGGTTTCTTAAATAGCCTTTGGTCTCCTTAAAGGATTCTAATTACTGCATAAAATCCTAATACAGCTATTAGCAATGCATACATATGCAGATTTTCAACAGAGAGAGAGATAAATTTCTTACCTGTTTCCCTAAGGGACATTCTAATATTATTTTCCTTTAAACCTTACTTGACCTATGAACACCTGATACACAGATATTTTACCCAAGGATCCCTCACTCCAGCACTTTGGCAATTAAGAAGCATATCTGAAGACCTGTTTAGGATTGCTCTGTACTCTGTTAGGATCTGGAATACAGACATTGAAGGAGAGTCATCCCCTCTTTCCATTTTTCCTGCTTATACAGTGTTTTTGTTTGCTTATTTGTTTCGTTTTGTTTTGTTTCTAATATTTACTCTTTGCCGGTCATCCCACTATAGTCAGGGATGCAAATTCAATTAAGTTCATGGTTTCTCTTCTCTAAGAAATTGCAGTCTGATGAGGAATAGGGGTGGAAAAAACAAAACCAAACTACAATTATAGGCTAGATTTATAAGGGTTATAATGTATTTTTAAGTAAATACAAAAATGGGGCATCTTATTTAGACCAAGAGATTCCAGATTTCCCAGAGGGTAATATTTGCGTTGAATTTTTAAGAAGAAGGCAGACTGTGATGGTATAGGGAAAGATCATTCTGAGCAGAAAGAAGGTTGAAGTATGGATGTAAGTATGATCTGTCTGAGGACATACAGGTAGTTCAGGACCGTTAGCTGTATGGCTTCCTGTGAGAGGTGGTGTTTGAATCCAAGGGGGTAGGCAGGATCACTGAAGGCATTGGAAGAAGAAAAGGGAACGCATATTTTAAATTTTAATAAAATAATATAGACGGAAACTTTTAGAATAAAAATTGTTGGAAATCTGGGGCCTTGTGCTGTGCCAAAAATCTAAAGATGAAATCCATCAATCTCAACCCATATTTGAACATAGCAGATGAGTCTAATGTAGATGGATACCTATTTATGAAAATAACTTCCTGAAAGTTTCGTTTACATACTTTTCTCAGTTCATGTAAAATGTTCTTTTTGCAAATTTTTTATTTACAACTCAAATTTTTAGGATCATGGGCATTAAGTAACAATAGGTACATCTAGGTAAAGAGCAGTGAACTATCTGAATGCTCAAACAAAATTAAATATTTATTTGAATACATTATGTATATGTAACAAATTTGTACAAAGAATATGAAGCAAATCATAATCAAAATGACCTTGTCATTACGTGAGAAATGTCACCTAGTATTAAAACTTAATTTTATACCCACGCATACACATCTGTATTTTCATGGAGTTGATTTTTTTTTCTGGATTTCTTCTCTGTGTTCACGAATCCTGACAGTAACTCATACTTATTTTCTTTCCACTGATACAGAAGTAGGGACAGTGAAGAGATATAAAGCATTTATGTAGTCTGAGTACCCTTACGTTTTGTGCACTAGAGCTCATTTGAGATGTGATGTATCCTCTGTACTTTGGGAGAGTCAAAGCAATTTATCACTACCTTAGCAGTCAGTTCAACTTAAGAATTACCTGTCGAATGTAATTGTATTACTGAACAAGTTGATGCTGTTTATCTGACAGGAGAATGGTGTCCAGCTACCTAACAGATGCTCTGGGCATCATTCAAATTTTTCAAAATGCACATGATAGTCACTATCTTAACATTAGCAAATTTGGTCTACCGAGCTTTCTCAATGGATTTCACAGGAGGACATTTAGAGGATGTGACGCAACAGATTCATTTTTCTGCTTTTCCGTGTTTCTGTTTATATATAATATTATATATATATGTATATTATATATATAATATGTATATTAAATGTATACATATAAAATACAAAATATTATATATATACAGTACAGTACAATAAACTAATCTGAGAATAATTTAACCATAATGGAACCATTCACAATTCCAGAAGAAGCAAAATGCAAATACAGAACAAATATTTTTGGTTCTTTTTTTCTTTCTTTCTTTCTTTCTTTCTTTCTTTCTTTCTTTCTTTCTTTCTTTGTCTTTCTTTCTTTCTTTGTCTTTCTTTCTTTCTTTCTTTCTTTCTTTCTTTCTTCTTTCTTTCTTTCTTCGCTACCAGAAGACATCATATGATTGTGTGTGAATTTTAAATTTGCCATTTCTTTGATAATCTGAGGAATGCCATAGGTTTAAACAGTTAGTTCTTCTGCTTTGACAATTGTCTATGTTCTCTTTTCTCCCTAGGGATCAGTTGATTCTCAGTTTGTTGATGCTGAACTAAACCAAACGATTGTCCTAACTTAGGGAGTTCAAAATGCTCCTGGTTTGTGAATGTCTTTGTGGGTATCATTAACTAGATTACTGTAAAAATACATGCTTTTTACAAAGCTATATGACATATTAAATCATTCATATCCAGGTTAACCTTTCTTGGGCACTCTGTTGCACTTTCCCTTGGATCACTTGCCCAGGGAGAAGCTTCCATGTCCTGAGGCAGATCTATGAGGACACCCATGTGAGTGAGCTTGGTAAAGGATCTTTTATCTTCAGTCTATACTGGAGAAGACTACAGACCTGGCTTACATCTTGATTACAACCTCAGGGGACCTGAGTCACAACACCCAGCTGAACAACAGCCAGATTCCTGAGATGACCGATATTGGTTCCATTTAATTTTTTACACAGCTGCAGATAATACAGCATTCAATCAAGGTTTGCTACCAAATATGGGAGTGAAAAGTTAAAAACTGTGATTAAAAAAAGAAAAATTAGGACATATAAGAATTACCATTTTTAGAGAGCATCATGGGTCATTTAGATCAATATTTCAACAATAAGATATATATCCAAGAATGCTTTACCAAACACAATCTCCAGCATCTTAATATTACCCTCAGATATTAAGAGAAAACCTCAATGCAAGTTATATTCCTTATATTAACTATCATTTATGTGTTATCCTTTAGTGTGCTGGGTGGTTACCATCCACGGTAATCTCTCATTCTCTCTTCCTCTACTGCCCCTTCCTCCAAATCTCTTTCACTGGTGCGCTCTCTTCTCTTCTCATACTCAGTTGCTTCACTCTTTTTCTCTCACAAGCTGTCTTTTTCTTTTCACACATGTACACACTCAAAAAGCATAACCACATGCAATGACAAAGAAATTGGGTTTTTCACATAGACGAATGAAATGTTTTGCTCAAAACTGTTTTACTAAAAGTCTGAATTAAACAAGTCATCTGAACAATAATGCAAATGCAATCTATCACTTGAGTTAGGGAGATGGCAGTTGTGATGTTTTTCATCTGTTTCAAAAGAAAAAAAATGCTAGAGGCAAGAGTTTGCTTCTTATAAAATTCCATTCAGAACCTTATCATTATCCTGCGAATACAGAAATTATTTTTTTTGTCAGACTACTTTTGCTATCATAAATATAACTATGAAATTTTTAATGCATTCTTGGTTATTGAACCTTTTATATAGCTATAATTTTAAAGTACTTATATGCTGCTAATATTTCCGTAAATTACCCTAGTTCACCCCTGTTGTTTTTTATCTTAGCTCTGCTTGCTATAACTAAACACCACAGACTGCGTGGCTTAAACAACAGATACTTATTTCTCACTGTTTTGGAAGCTAGGAAGTCCAAGAGCAAGGTACCAGCAAATCTGGTTCCTTGTGAGGGTCTTTTCCTGGCTTGCAGAGGGTCTCCTCATTGTGATCTCACAGGGCAGATAGAGAGGGGGGAAGGGAGGGTGCAAGGGAGGGAGAGAGAGAGAGAGAGATTGAGCGCGGGAGCACTTTCATGTGCGCAGTGTATGTGTGTGGGGGGTGTATGTGTGTACGTGTGTGTGTGTGTGTGTGTGTGTGTGTGTGTGTGTGTGTGCACATGCGTTGGTTTTTCTGATTCTTCTTAGAAGGACACTCATTATGAGGGTTCCAGCCTCATGACCTCATCTAACTCTAATTACCTCCCAATGGCTCCACCTCCAGATACCTTCACATTTGTGTTTAGGGCTTCAACATATGAATTTGGAAGGAATACAACCATTCAGGCCATAACATTCTTATCTTTAAGATAAAATCTCTTCACTATAATAAGGTATGAGCTATTCTTCATTTCAAATGATATTTGTTTATAAAATATTTCTAAGGCTGTTAGTTTGATTTATTAAATTTGTAATCCAAATGGTCTTTTGGGTTTGTTTTTTAAAGATTTTATTTATTTATGTGAGAGAGAGAAAGAGAGAGTTCACGCACGTGCGCGAGAGAGAGCACAAGCAGGAGGGAGGGGCAGAGGGAGAGGGAGAAGCAGACTCCCCGCTGAGCAGGGAGCCCGATGTGGGGCTCCATCCCACGACCCTGGGATCATGACCTGAACCAAAGCCAGATGCTTAACTGACTGAGCCACCCAGGCATCCTGTAATCCAAATGTTTAAAGAATTAAAAAATATTTTTTTATTATTTTTATACATAATTGTTATTTTTCTTACTAATGATTTGATAATCATCTATTTTCCTTCAAATAACATTGAGTGAACAAATTTTTATGGGTATTTTTAAATGGGTATTTTTAAATGAAAAATTTTTTAACTCATTTATACCATCATACACATTTATAGTTGATTGGTAGAAATTAAAATGTATTATTCTTTCATCCTATTCTTTCTTTTGCTCCTAACTAGAGAGAGAATGTTAAAACCTTTTTACCAAATAAAATAATTGTCTTTAGAAAATGTCAGGCAATAAGAAACAAAAAAATAGAGAAAAATTATTAACTCTTGTTTAAATGTTTGGTAGAATTCACCTGTAAATCCTTTTGGTTCTGGACTTTTATTTTTTTTTGTAGTTTTTTAATGACAGTTCAATTCTATTACTAGTAATTGGTCTGTTTAGATTTTCTATTTCTTTTTAATTCAGTTTTGAAAGGTTGTGTGTTTTTAGGAATTTATCTCTTCTAGTTCTAGGCTGTCCAATTTATGCATGTATATATATTTTTTGTAGTATTCTCTTATAATCCTTTATATTTCTGTGGTGTCAGTTGTTACGTCTCTCTTGTTTCTGATTTTATTTGGGTGCTTTTTCTTTTTTTTCTCTCTCTCTCTCTCTTTTTTTTTTTTCCTGATGAATCTGGCTAAGGGTTTATCAATTTTGTTTATCTTTTCAAAGAACCAGCTCTTGGTATCATTGATTTTTTGCTATTGATTTTTAGTCTCTATGTCATTTATTTCAGCTCTGATCTTTTTTATTTCCTTCCTTCTGCTCACCTTGGGCTTTGTTTGTTCTTCTTTTCTAGTTCCTTTGGGTTTAAGGTTAGATTGTTTATTTGAGGTTTTTCTTGTTTCTAGGCCTGTATGACTATATATTACCCTCTTAGAACTGCTTTCTTTGTGTCCCAAAGATTTTGGATGGTTGTGTTTTCATTTTCATTTGTCTCTATTTTGCTTGTTTGTGTTTGATCTCTTCTTTGATTGCTCTGTTGACTCATCGATTGTTTTGCATCATGTTGTGTAGCCTCCACAATTTGTGTTTTTCCTGTTTTTTTTCTTGTCATTTATTTCTAGTTTCATGCCACTTTGATTATTACATCTTGTTGGACTGTTCCCTTTGCCATTATGCAAAGTCTTCCTTTGTCTGCTATTATTTATCCAAAGAAACAAAAACACTAATTTGAAAAGATATATGCACCCCTATGTTTATTGCAGCATCATCTACAACAGCCAAGATATGAAAGCAACTTAAGTATCTATCAATAGACAAATGGATAAGGAAGATGTGATATATGTATATATACACATATATATATATGACCATATATATGTGGAAGATGTGATATATACATATATCACATATATATATCATCTATATATATATATATGACCATATATATGTGGAAGATGTGATATATGTATATATATGTAATAAATTGTGTGTGTACATATATATGTATATATATTATATATATTTTATATATTTATATATATTATATATATATTATATATATTTTATATATTTATATATATAATGGAATGTTATGCAGTCATAAAAAAGAAAAAGACCTTGCCATTTGTGACAACGTGAATGGACCTAGAGTGTATTATGCCAAGTAACATAAGACAGACTGAGAAAGATAAATACCAATTTCACTCATATGTGGAATTAAAAAACAAACAAACAATCAGACCTATAAATACAGAAAACAAACTAATGGTTGCCAGAGGGGAAGGAGGTGGGGAGACAAGCAATATGGGTAAACAGTCATGGGACACATAGCTTTCCAGCTATGGAATGAATAAGTCACTGGACTAAAAGACACAGGATAAGGACTACAGTCCCTGGTATCGTAATAGCGTTGTAGGTGACAGGTGGTAGCTACACTTGTGGTGAACATAGCGTAATGTATAAGCTTGGGGAATCACTCTGTTGTACACCTGAAACTGATGTAACATTGTGTGTCAACTATACCCAAAAAGAAAAAGAAAAAAAAAAAAGAAGAAGAAGAAAAGAAGGGAACAAAGAGGTAGAACAAAATTGGCATTTTCATAAAAGTTAGGTGCTGTTTTGAATGTGGAACTTTCAAATCTGCTGTGTTGGGCCCTAATGGATGTGGTGGTTCAGTTAATTTGAAGGTTTTCAATTTTGTGCCATTTTACAGATCCTGATATTGGCATGGAATTTGTTTCACTTGGAACCTTAGCAGATAATAGTTGTTTTTCTTTTTATACACAGTTTTGTGTAATGTATCCTCTGGTTTCCTGTTCCTACATTGTTGTGACTTAAATTGGTGTCATGGAGTGATTCTTAGGTGTCATTACCACTGGCAGCAAGCAGGAACATATAATCAGTGTAAATTTTGCCTATATGGACCCCCAGGTTTTGATCTTTGTCTAAATCCCAGGTGCAATCAGACTAAGACAAAAAATTACATATTTCTACTCATAAATGGTAGTTCTACATTGTCTTTTCACTCAGAACATTTGGTCTCAAAGCAAAAATGTCGATAACATTTTTGTAATTAAAAAAAAAGAAAATAATCTTCAGACAGTATGTAACATATAAATGAAATATTAAATTATAAATACATCCCATTATTTCTTAGAGATTTTCCTAGCATTATTTTTCAAAGATATTGTTTTACAGAGACAATGAAGATTATTATTAGAGTTTGTTTTCAAATCAATATACTATTTATTAAAGTTTGCAGTTGTCTCATAAAAATGTGAGAGGAAAAAAATGTGAGAGTAAACATATAGCAAACTTCATATTAATTACTATTCCGTATTAAAATTAAGACTACTTTTTAATGGACAATGGGTGACTTACCAGATAGGTGTTTATTATTTATTGATGACTTTTATGTATGCTAAAAAGCAAAATTTCTCACATAAAATGTCAGGTATAACTTACACTCACTACTGGAACAAAATGAAAATATTTCACTGTCTTTGGAAAATTGAGAAGGAAATATGTATGTATATATATATTTTTATGGCAGATCAATCAATCAATCACCAGACTGGTTTGTTTTTTTTTTTACCTTAAAAATATTTTTATGCTTAGGCTTAAGTTATTGTAGTTTTCAAACATTTGAGTTGTGGTGTAGTAGATAAAATGAAGCCTCAAATCATTCTCTAATCTCAAGAACATCCTGGCAGAATTACTGAGACTTGTCTGTTAAAATTGATTTCCTCTTAAAGAAAAGTAGGCTTTTCTTATTTGTTAAAAAATGATTTTATCTATTAAGTGTCTTTTCTTGTGAAGATCCTTTCCTTTTATGACCTAAAAAGAAAAAAAAAAAATTTCTTTTTCCTCCTGAGTTTTTATATCCACTATACTCACTAATCAGTAATCTGTATTGCAAACAAAATGGAATGTAATCCAAAAAGAGTAATCTTTTTTTAAGAGAATACAGAATGGCCATCATTTCTAATACTAGTGATCTTAATTTGAAGCATGTGTTGTTTAATTTTATGATGCTTTTTTATTTTAAAAAAAAAGCAATAGATGGCAGACTTGTATGCTGAATCAATGTCATAGAATAGGAAATCAGGATGTTTACACTGTAATTTTGAAAACTACTGGTAAACCGTAGGCAAGCAACTTTTTTTAGTACACTAAAAATAATTGTAGAGATTTCGATCTGTGGTGCATGTGGTGTCTGTTATTGTTAATGATGATAGTTAGGTTTGCTTGTTGTTTTAACAAGACTACTCAGGAACAGAAGGATATGGTTAAATGCCTTTCCACCTTCCCACAGTGTTTCTAAAGTTAGACTTTATCTGACATAGATGACATCTACATTGAATGGAAAATCAGTTTCTGATGTTTTCTGCATTTGTTGCTAATTGATAGCTCCTTGAACTATAATGCTTTGTAATTAGGATATTTCCAGTAAAAACAAAATATGTTAGAGGAGGGGCCAGAAATTGCAGTTCCTTGCCTGAAATTATGATAATATCTTTTCTGTAATAGCAGAAGAGAAATTAGAATGTCTTGAATATATAGCTCACATATTTGAAGGAATAATTAATTCTAAATATAGAAAGAATGTACCCATAAAAGTAAAGGTTAGATTGGGTAGTCAGAAACTTCAACATGCTCTCAGTATATGTAAAAAAGAAAAAAAAATAATAATGTTCATTTCTTGATCAGTGAAATGACAATTGTGCTTCCTAAACACTACTTAACAAGGTATGGTAAAATAAAATTGGTGAAGTTATGAATGGTATGAGTGTCTTAGGAGTGAGATAGAGGTGCATAGAATTGCCTTTATTTTCTAGTTAGTTTTTGAGGTATAACTTCTAATACTTACATAAGGCCAAAATCTTAAATATGAAATGTTTGTAAGGTTAATTTTGAACGTAGTAAAAAATTATTAAGAACATTTTTAAAAATTTTTATAAGTCTGTACTTATAAAACAGTCAATTCAGAACCCAGACAATTCCTATGGACTGTATTTATAATTTTTCATTTACCTCTATTCTGAAATATGTGTTTTATATTTGGCTTTGCTTCTTTCAGATTATGACTTGATTTTTTTTTTATTTGATCAAAGTCTTAGGTGTATTATTTCTTGGGGTGTTGATGGTTAAGAAATATCATTTGAAGGATTACTTTGTTAGAAGATCCAATTACTAACATTTTCTAATAATGTATGAATCATAGAAAATTTGTATTGAGATTTACTAGATGAACCTGAGATACTTAAATCTTTTGCCATAGTTATGAGTCTTGCCCCCTGTATGCCACAACAGTATTTTGAAGTGCTATAATTTGCATTTGGCTTCACAAAAACAGTTGATCTGATAAGTTCCTTTTTGCTAGATGCTGTCATGTCCATCTTTTCAATACCCTCCTTGTTCATTATAAGTGCCATTAGCCATACTGCCTAATGAAAGGTACCTCATATCGAGTCTGATTACTGCTCTAATGTTTTCCAGGCGTGCTTGGTGATGAGCCTGGCATATGAAACAATTTCCTACAGTAATAAAACTAATTAAAGTAGGCAGTCATCCACATACCACTTTCTAATGAATTATAATAAGCTCATTTATCTCAACCACTCTTATTCCAAAAGTCCATTGATAGGACCTGTATGTTAGAGTAAAATTCTCAGCCTTAAAAATGTACTATTATATGATCAAAGAGGACTTTGTGAATTTAAGTTAAAAAATTACAAATTGCTGATTAATATTTTAAATGAAATGTATAGCTTCTAAACTCTGCCCAGATTACTTATTGGCAAGATCCCTTTCTATCTGAGTTCTATAATTGATTTAACAAAGGAAAAATGATTCATTGTATAATAATAACTCTTCAGCACCTTGAAGACTAAAATTGAATGAACCAACTCCATATATTTATTTAGAGATCACATGAGAACGAATAATTGAGTACTGGAGATTAAGTGGTAAAAATGCAGCCTGTTTCCTCTCCAGAGAGAGCTGAGGTATCTGCTCAAAATGTCAAAACATAATAACAATTATTTTTTGTTGACTCTTCTTCGAATTTGTGAGGTGCGCAATGAAACAACGTAAGAATTATTATTACATTCAGTTACAGATAGTTTGGCAGTGTAGACCATTGTTCTGGAGATAATTTTACTGACAAGGAGATAAGGTTGTTCAATGTAGCACATGGAGAAACAATTTCAGAACACAAATGTGAATAGTAAGAAAATATATTTTTCAGGATGATGGGGTTTATTCTATCTTCATTATAATTTGGAGTTTTAAAAATGTAGCAGTTTCCATTTTGAAGCTCATTACTACTATGACACACATGTGAATTTCTCCCTTAAGAAGTTAATTACAAATATGTACATCTTAAAATTGATACAGATTGTTTGTAATGGGTTAACTGAAAATAGGCACATTTTAATTTATGTAATTAACATTTAAAATTATTTTCATTTATGAATTTTTAGCTAATATTTCATAGTTTTTTAGAGAAAATGAGTTTGGATATTCTGTGCAGAGTATTTTCTTTTATAAAACAGATGTTTTAAAGTCTGACCTTTGTAGGTAGAGGTGTAATGAAACTGTCCCTGAGTAAAATGTCTCCCCATCTGGGATCAGCTATAACTGGGGTGGCCAGTTGCCACGGTATGTGAGGATGAGTTGGTTCCATGTTTGAACAACAGTCAGGAGAAGGGCTTTTGGTACAGATTCCTCCATTACCTAGCTGTATGGTCTTGAGAAAGGAATTTGCACAGCATCTAGTTCAGTCTATTCATGTGTCAGGTATGGGGATTACACTAGAGAAGTGCATTCCAAACTGTCAGAAGTGCCACTAATAGTAAATGTGGTGTTTCAGATAATTTTTTAAAAGATTTTATTTACTTGTTTTAGAGAGAGAGAGAGAAAGCGCATGAGCAGGAGGATACACAGAGGGGAAGGGAGAGGGAGAGAATCCCAAGCAGACCCCACACTGAGTGCAGAGACCCTGGGGCTCAGTTTCACCACACTGAGATGAGGACCTGAGCCAAAACCAAGAGTCAGTCACTCACCAGACTGAGCCACCCAGGTGCTCCTCAAGTAATTTTTTAATATAATAATTTAAAATATGAAGTGAAACAATTTCCCTTTTTAATCTCAGTGTAGTTCTCCTGAAATCAGGGAGATAGATTTTCTGCTGTGTATCCTTAGTATTTTTCTAGCACTCATGATTTTGACAGAACTGGTGGATCTCCTTGTAATTTCTAAGACCCAAGAGACATGCTGCTGAACAGAAGAATGTGGCATGTCAGTCTTATTAAGAGAAGTGTATTTCTTGAAAGTTATCTCAAAGATAATAGCAAATTAAATAATTTTAGGAAAATTTTCAGAGTTCCAGTTGACCTTGTTTTGAACAGAAACCCCTGTTTGAAAAAGACTTGCTCTGGTTGGTAGATCTAATCAGCAATACCTGTTAAGAGTTAGCTGTACCTTGAATAAACTTTGGTAATATGCTTTAATGTTAATAGGAAACAGGATTCATCATCATAACATGCAACATTTGTGAAATTCTTAATACTAATATTTATTGAGTGATTAGAAGTCAGGCAGTCCTTCTAAGTGATTTACATGTATTAACACATATTAGTCTTCATCACTCATTTTAATGTTTACAGCAACCATAAATTAAGCAGCAATATTCTTCTCATTTTTCGTGTGAGGAAACTGAAGTACTCAGATATTAAGGAATTTCAGAAAGGTCAAAAACTGCCAGGTTAATGAAAACATGGAGGCTTGGGAAAGAGTGTCCTCTGTGCGTCTTCCCAGGTACCTTTGCCCTGTACCTCCTTTCCATCTGGCTGTTCCTGAATTATAGCCTTTGATAATAAACTGGTAGTCTAGTTTGCACAATTTTTCCTGTGCCCTTTGTTTGATAACAGTTGCAAAGATAAAGAGGTGAATGTGGTTGATTCAGAACATGAGAAGCCTGTGATGAACGATGCCCGGAGACTCTTTCAGTTGGAAAAGCTACAGGGAATCCTTTCAGCAAATTTGGGACAGGTAACAAATATATTTTAGAGACTAGACCAAACCACGAAGGCTTTGATGAAAGGCTAGAGCTACTGACATTCCACTCTACTTATTATTCATCCAACTTAATGGCTATTTGTGTGAATCTTGAGAAGACTTGACTAATCTGGTGGTAAAGTTATTTTCTGAAGTTGAGAACAAAAATGTCCCACTGCCAGAATTTCCTGAACACCCTTTCCAAGAAGAACATCTTAAACAGCTTTACAAAATAGTACCCATTAAGGATGTCAGGAATCTTTATGTGACGTTTCCCATACCTGGTCTTCAGAAATACTACAGATCAAATCCTGGCCGTTATCTTAGTCATCTCATTCGGCATGAAGGTCCTGGAAGTCTGTTATCAGACCTTAAAGGGCTGAGTAAATACTCCTGTTGATGGGCAGAAGGAAAAGAGCCTGAAGTTTTATGTGTTTGTTTGTCATTAATGTGGACTTGACTGAGGAAGGATTATTCCATGTTGAAGATATAATTTTGCACATGTTTCAATACATTCAGAAGTTATATGCAGAAGGACCTCAAGAATGGGTTTTCCAAGAGTGCAAGGGCTTGAATGCTGTTGCGTTTAGGTTTAAAGGTAAAGAGAGGCCATGAGCTGTATTTCTAAGATTGCAGGAATATTGAATTATTATCGCCTAGAAGAAGTGCTCCCAGCTGAATATTTACTGGAAGAATTTAGACCTGCCTTAATGGAGATGGTCCTGGATAAACTCAGACCAGAAAATGTGTGGGTTGCAGTAGTTTCCAAGTCTTGAAGGAAAAATTGATCATGCAGAAGAGTGGCATAGAACCCAGTACAAGCAAGAAGCTGTACCAGACAAAGTCATTAAGACATGGCAAAATGCTGACCTGAACAGGAAATTTAAACTTCCGATGAAAAATGAATTTATTCCTACGAATTTTGAGATTTTTGTCATTAGAAAAGGAAATGGCACCATACCCTTCTCTTATTAAGGATATGAGCAACCGACTCAAACAAGATGGTAAATTTTTCTTGCCAGAGGCTTGTCTCAACTTTGACTTTTTCAGCCCATTTGCTTATATGGACCCCTTGCACTGGAACATGGCCTATTTGTGCCTTGAGCTCCTTGAATTCTCAAAGACTTTCTCAATGAATTTGCATATGCGGCAGAGCTAGCAGGCTTGAGCTATGACCTCCAAAATACCATCTTTGGGATGTATCTCTCAGTGAAAGGTTATGATGACAAGCAGCTGATTTTGCTAAAGAAGGTTATTGAGGAAATGGCTGCCTTTGAGATTGATGAAAGAAGATTTGAAGTTATCAAAGAGGCATATATGTGCTCTCAACAATTTCCAAGCTGGGCAGCCTCGCCAGCACGCCATGTACTACCTCCGCTTGCTGATGGCTGTGAAGTGGCCTGGACTAAAGATGAATTAAAAGAAGCTCTGGATGATGTCACCCTTAAGGCCTTCATACCTCAGCTCCTGCAATGGCTGCAGACTGAAGCCCTTCTCCCATAGAAACATAACAAATCAGGCTGCACTAGGAATTATGCAGATAGTTAAAGACATCGTTATTGAACATGCTCGTATGAATCCTCTCCTTCCAAGTCAGCTGGTTCGGTATAGAGAAGTTTGGCTCCCTGACAGAGGGTGGCTTGTTTATCAGCAGAGGAATGAAGTTCACAATAACTGTGGCATCGAGATATACCACCAGACGGACATGCAAAGCATCTCAGAGAATATGTTTCTAGAGCTCTTCTATTAGATCATCTGTGAGCCTTGCTTCTTCAATACCCTGCTCACCAGGGAGCAGCTGGGCTTATCATCCTCAGTGGGCCACGTCAAGCCAATGGCACGCAGGGCTTGTGATTCATCATCCAGTCAGAAAAGCCACCTCACTGCCTACAGACAAAAGCAGAGTGGAAGCTTTCTTAATAACCATGGAGAAGACCATAGAGGACATGACAGAAGAGGCTTTTCAAAAACACATTCAAGCATTAGCAATTCATTGACTAGACAAACCAAAGAAACTATCCACAGAGTGTGCTAAATATTGGGGGAGATCATCTTCCAGCAGCACAGTTTTGACAGATATAATACAGAAGTTGCATGTTTAAATAAAGACACCTACTGAGGGGGATATCATCAAATTCTGCAAGGAAATGTTGGCAGTAGATGCTCCAAGGAGACATAAGGTATCCATTCATGTTCTTGCCAGGGAAATGGATTCTTTCTTGTCCTATGGTTGGAGAGTTCCCATGCCAAAATGATATAAACTTGTCACAAGCACCAGCCTTGGCACAACCTGAGTGATTCAGAACGTGCTGAGTTCAAGCATGGTTTGCCACTGTTTCCCCTTGTGAAACCACATACTAACTTCATGGCTGCCAAACTCGGATTCCTCAAGTGGATGCATCCCTGAGTCCTCCAGGGGCTAGGAAAACAACTTCGGCCACTTTAATAGCTTCTGATTCACTATTAGAGAGACAAACAGGAAGGGGAAAAAAAAAAAAAAGAATTGTCAAATGTCATTATGTAGAAATATTAAAAATCCAAAGTAATTAAATTACAAAAAAAGAAAGGTCAGACAGCTAGTAAATGACAAAGGTTTTTAATTTTGTACCTCACATATTTCTGTTTCTTAATTATCTTCCTCTTGGCACACCCAGTAAGCCTTAGTTAACTTAGTCCTCTCAGTTCTCAACTGGAAACTTGTTTCTTTGAACACTATATTCCCACTAACTGGCACATGGTAAGCGCTTACAAAGTATTTGTTGAAAAATGTATGAATGGATTAATTAATCAATAAATCTCTGCCATAATAGACAACTTAAAAGTGTCTCGGGGAGCCTGGGTGGCACAGCGGTTGGGCATCTGCCTTCGGCTCAGGGCGTGATCCCGGCGTTCTGGGATCGAGCCCCACATCAGGCTCCTCCGCTATAAGCCTGCTTCTTCCTCTCCCACTCCCCCTGCTTGTGTTCCCTCTCTCGCTGGCTGTCTCTATCTCTGTCGAATAAATAAATAAAATCTTTAAAAAAAAAAAAGTGTCTCTACACATAATCTGTTGGGCTCGAAGACTTCACTTCTAGCACTTCCTACCCCGTCCCTTACTGAGTTTTCTTTTGATTATTTGTCACGATTTCTACTATTCATCTTGGGTAAATTGGAACCTGGACAGTTGCTCTGATATCAGAATGTATAGGTTTCGGGGCACCTGGGTGGCTCAGTTGGTTAAGCATCTGCCTTCGACTCAGGTCATGATCCGGGGGTCCTGGGCTCAAGCCCCACGTCAGACTTCCTGCTTAGCAGAGAGCCTGCTTCTCCCTCTCCCTTTGCTGATCCCCCCGCATGTGCTCTCTCTCTCTCTCTCTCTCAAATAAATTTTTTAAAAATGTGTAGATTGAAATGAAAACTCCATTACTTACCTTTGTCCACTGCTTAAGTGAGTGACATTGAAAGATGTATTTAAGCCTTTCTGAGTTTCAGTTTTCTTATCTGTTCAACATAGATATTAATATCTACTCATCAGAATCATCGTACTAACTAAATTAAATGTGTCTGAAACACCTAAGATTGTTCAGCATATTATAGATGTTTTATAGCAAAATATCCAGACATTAGAGCCAAACAGACCTAATACTATTACAGGGTAGTTCTGGAAGACTGAGTCCGTTATTTACACACTTAAAGCATTAGTTTTTCAATGGTTAATCACAACATACAAGTTCCTAACTCTGGATTATCGTAAGGGTTAAATGAGACAATATATCCAGAGTGCCTGACATACAATTAAAAGAAAATAAATGTTAGCTGCTTCTTTTAGTAATAATTCTCCTTTCCTTTAAATGTTTTCTTATTCTGCTGGTTTAATATCTTGGGGGAAGAAAAGGAAGACAATCGACGGTCTCATGATTGAATACATTTATTAGACTATTTTCATATAGTTTTCTCTAAAGAATAAGCATCGTTTTTTGCCTAATAACAGTATAACTCAAATTACATTATCTTGAACACTGTTCTGCTTAAAGTTACTACTGTAGGAAGAAGAGAATTCAGGTCTAACAAAAGTTAATTTGTTGAATCTGTATTTTACAGACCACTGGCAGTGGATGACTATGATAGGGAGAAGATTTATATTGTATTTCAGTATTCATAAGTTCCTGAATAGAAAGAAACACAATTCAAGCATTCGAAAAATACATTGGAGAAGATTAGTTTGAAAGTAGAATGTGCATGAGTGCATGGATACATGTATCTCTTGTTGGATGACTGTAAGTAAGCCTTGTAAAAATATCTAAGAAGCAAAATTTATTGTAATCAAATTCTCCATTAAAGGCCAGTATTATTATTAGAAATACATTCTTGTGGAAAAACAAACCAAAGCAACACACAAAGAAATTAAAAAACCAAACCTATTATTTTATTTACAAAACCAACATCCCAGAGATTACATTTTGTTTCCCATATTCTGTCTTATGTTTGGGGAGGGAATACTCTTCTGCAAAACCAGTGAACTTCATGTGGGATACCACATATAAGCTAGAGGGAGCCATGCATTCCTCAAGATTGCTGTTCTATTAGAAAATGGTGTTAGAAGTTCTTGGTTGACTTTTGAAAACTCTTTATTAAACCATAGTGAATTGATTTATAACTATGTATGGTTAAATCAAATACATTAATACCTGGTAAAAGCTATTTTAGACAGTAGTTGAGCATTTTCTTAGAAGACTTGGAACAAAATTTATAATTCAGGTCCACTACCAGGAACTCAGAAATACTATTCTTTCCTCTAGAATTTTAGTAGCCTACTTGGCATCCTCACTTCCTCTCTTACAACTTTATCCTCTCCCTTTTTCCCCATTCTTACAGTTTTATTCAAATATGTCATATCCCTACTAAATGTCTTATCCTTACTAAAATCTCTTGTCCTTGAAATAAAGTCTAAAAACCTTCATTCCCCTTGTTCTTAATAAAAGGTCTGGGAAGCATGCATCATATGGCTGATTTTATAGCATTGTCCAGTGTCATTCTGTCTCTTTGTGTTCCATACTTCATCTATGCTAGGTATCTTTTATTTCCTTGAACTTCCTGTGTTCCCTGTTATCTTAGTCAAGGTGTATTTTATTTTTCTTTTCCCACAGCAAAATTATAATCAACTTTCCCAGGTCTCAGCTTAAGCATTGCTTAATCGGGGAAGACTGGAGCGGGTTTCTCTAGAACCTAGTAATTCTCTTCCACAACATCATCATACTTTAGAATTCTGTTCTTTGCACTAAAGAGTATAAACCTTCTTTTTCCATCTTGTTTGCTGCTGTGTTCTCAGACCCTTGTCAAATGGCTAACATTTAATATTCACTTATTTCTAAATACTCTACTGAATGAAAGATATTTAAAGTAATGAGTTTTAAGAGTGCAAACTGATGCCAGACTTTCCCTACAAGTTATGTATGTAGTCTTACAATGTCAGATTCTTACCTCATTGATCTTCTCCCCATGCAGACAGTTTTCCTTGGTATAGAACCTGCCTGCTAAAAAAAGGCCTGATACTCCCTTGGGCTTGGTTGTGTGGCCCAATCTTGGCCAATGGACCAAGGGAATAGTATGCCTTTGATGAAAATAATACTTGCGAGAGGGAAAACTGTGCCTTCCCACTGTTAAATCCAGCTGATTGAGAGCATCCTTTTTGGATTTGTGTTTCCCTGCCTACAACTACAAAGGGTCAAGCCCAAGAACTAATGCCTACCCTTTGAGGATGAGTGAAACTAACATAGAAAATATCATGATCGTTGATTATGTTTTTATGCTGCTGAATTAGCTGAGCCTGGAACCACCCATCACTGGTTATCTTGTTTATGAGATAAATAAATATCTTTTCTGTTTAAGCCATTTTTAAATAGCTTTTATTGTTCTTAAAAGCACCTTAATTTGTAAAAATGCCCTCAGGACTTGACTTTCCCTGAGTCCCTCTGATGTAGTTAATCGCTGTCACCTGTTGGGGTTGGGAAGCCTATGCTGTCTATTACTCAGGGAGGACAAGCTTCTTCTCTAATCTTCAGGTTATTTTTCTTCCAAAAAGGCATTGGTCAGAAATCGCCAGAAAGTAAGCCCAAACCTCAGTATCCTTTTGTGTTTACCATCTAAATGATCTCTAAGGATATTTCAGTTTCATTAATGATCCTCAAAATAATTCAAGCAAAATGCTGAACTAGTAAGAAGTGCAAATATAGTCATTTGTTTTTATTGCACTTGCAGACTACATGCCCTAGGGAAGTCTGAAAACTTTCGCTGACCAATTTCAAAAGGGTACCAGGGTTAAGGAGGCCCAGATTATCCACCAGGACTTTATTTATTCAAAAGTTGACAATGGAAGTCAATGGAGAAAGGAGTTTTTCCATCCACTTAACTGTAAGGAAAAGTGTCAAAGGACAGTAGGCTTCTACATGTTTTTGATATTCATTCAAATGATTCCCCTAAAATAATATTGAACTTACCGAGGCTCTGTAAGCAAGACTAATGAACAGGAAGGTTCCTCCCCCAGGAATACTCCCTTTTTACTTCATTAACATACTTTGTAAAGATAACCTAAATTCACTGAAGTATCAACATTTCTAAATATGTGTGATCTTCAAGAAATCTTGAACTCTTGGAATCTAGATAGAGTATTTATCATAACACTCTTTATTATCTATAGAACCAGTCATTGACCTCAACTCAGAAATTAGTCATTCAGCAAACATGTAGTTGTATAAACCTCCTTCGTAATGTATGTGTGACTGTGGAATGTTGGCTACTGGGGTTTCTCTGAGCCACCTTGCTCTCCTGTAAAATCTCAGTAATACCACCTAATTCATAGGGTTTCTGTAAAATCACATTTAATGAAATGATGGATTTAATGCCCATGGAACTAAGTAGGCAGTCTTCCCTTATTTTAGCAGAAGTTAAATTTGGAAGACTTTTTTTCTGATAAAATATGGAATATTGAAATTAAACCGTTTGATTTCCTTATGAAGCTAAAAACAAAAGGTTTTGTAAACTTTTTTTCTGTGTTCATTAAAAACTATCTTTATATGTATTAGACAGTCTTGGCTTTAGCTCTCAGGAAAAATAAAAATGACTGCACTTTTCTCAGTTTTCTATAGCTATTGTCTGTAAGTATGAAATCATTGGTTTTGTTATTGAAATATTTGACAGTGTTTTGTTTTAGCTCTTTTGATAACTTTTGTGTTTGCCTTGAGCAAGTCACTTATCTTTTCTATTTCTATTTTCTATTTCAATTTACTTATGAAAGATAGAATAATGATTGTGATGTACCTTACAAAAAACTTAAAATCATATTGAGAGAATGGTGAAAACCAAAGCAGTGTGTTAAATGCCAGATATGGCAACAAAAATAAGAGAAAGAATATTTCTATTATAGAGTATTCTCCTAGATGGCTTTAATGCTGTGAAAGGCCGTAAAATTATTTCCTGATAAATACTTTCTTGAGCATTAAGACGTGAATTGTCCAGGATTAAATATATATATATATCTCCAGAGTACTGATTATACAGCACATTTCCTGTTCTGCCTTCATTGAATTGATAATTAGAATACCACCAGGAGGCAGCTACTGGCATCATTAATGGAATATATTTGTGGGCAAAATATCTTTTCTTAAGAATTTCTGGACTAATCTAAGGAAATCAAAATCAATTTTAACTTCAAGTTTCAGCCCAATTTTTTTCTATTAAAGCACTAACGGCATAGAAGATAGTAGATGATTTGCCCATCCATCCATTAATTTCATTGATATTTACTGAACTCCTCTGTGAAAGCTACGGGACTACATGATTTGTGATGTGCAAAGGTAAAATATGATTTCTATCCTCAAAGAGTTTACATGTAATAGGGAAATAAATATACATAAATAATTCAGTTAAGGTTCTCTTCCTTAGTGTTGCAACAAAGGCAAAGAGAACAATTCTGAGACATATGAAAAAGTCTAACCAGATAGAAAGGCTTGAGTTAAGGCAGTGGTGATGGGAATTGAAGAAAGGGAATGAGTTAAAGGAATTTTGGAGTCAGAAAAGGGACTGTTTGTGGGTTAGTTTTAGAATGTGAGAAGATATATCATGGACCTACAGTTACAGCAAATATCAAACACAGCCCAACTTTCAGCAAGATTAACATAAAAACTCACACTATTTCCGTTATTATTACTCAATACATCACCTCCAGCTCTCGAAAAAATTACAAGGCATGCTAAAAGGCAGGAAAATAAGAAGAAACAAAGTAAGGAGCAGAACTAAATTCATATAAACACAGATTTTGAAATTATTACACAGGGAATTTAAAATAATTCTAATTAGTATATTAAGGGCATTAATGGAAAAAAATAAACAGCATGCAAGAACAAATGGGCAATGTAAACAGAGAAAAGGAAACTCTAAAAATCAAAATGAAATGCTAGAAATGGATATAAATGAAAAATGCCTTTGATGGACTCAGTTGTAGATTAGACACTGCCGAGGAAGTGATCAGTGAGCTTGAAGATATGTCAAATGAAACACAAAAAGAGAAAGTAATGGGAACAATATAACAGAATATCCAAGAACTCTGAGATAATTTCAGAGTATAACATGTGCATAACTGGAGTACTAGAAGAGAGAGAGAATGAAGCAGAGGAATGTTTACATAGTGGCCAAAACCTTTTCAAAATAAATGGCAGACATCAAACCACAGGTTCATGGAACTCAGGGAATTCCAAGCAAAAGTATAAAAAACTCTACACCTATACATACCATATTGAAGCTGTAGAAAGCCAAAGACAGAAAATCTTGAAAGAATCCAGAGAAAGAAAGTATCTTACCTCTAGAGAGAAAGAAGAGAGAAAGAATTACAATAGTCATCTCATCATCAGAAACCACACCAGCAAGATATGAAGTGAAATACTTAAGTTCTAAAAGAAGTCAAGGATGGATCACGTTTCTTGATCACGTTATAGGAAACGTGATGTTATTAATTGAGACCAGAATTATAGGAGAAATTATATGTTGCCCTTCAGGGTAAAGATTTTAGATGTGAAAGTTTGAGTCTGACACACCTGGAACATAACAAGTGGCAAATCTCCAGGAAGCAGTTAGGAATTTGGCACAAGATTTCGGAAGACTGGGGAGGAGGGGATGGGGATTGATGATAACTCTGGAACCGTTAGTTTATAGGTAATTGCTAATACAATAAGTTGTTGAGATAAAACGTTTAAGGGGAGATGGGTGAGGTCTTCAGATAGAAACCTGAAAAGTATTTTTTTTAAAGATTTTATTTATTTATTTGACAGAGATAGAGGCAGCCAGCGAGAGAGAGAACACAAACAGGGGGAGTGGGAGAGGAAGAAGCAGGCTCCTAGCGGAGGAGCCTGATGTGGGGCTCGATCCCAGAATGCTGGGATCACGCCCTGAGCCGAAGGCAGACGCTTAACGACTGAGCCACCCAGGCGCCCTGAAAAGTATTAACTTTTAAAGAACAAAGTAAAATGAAAAATATTAAGGAGTTTGAAAAGTATCTGAGGAGAAAATGTGCAGAAGTCCAGGAGGAAGAGATATTTTTTAAAAGGGATTTTTGGGGACGCCTGGGTGGCTGAGTCAGTTAATCATCTGCTTTGGCTCAGGTCATGATCCAGGGTCCTGGGATCCAGTCCTACATCAGGCTCCTTGCTCAGCAGGTAGCCTGCTTCTTCCTCTGCCTGCCACTCTCCCTGCTTGTGCTTGTCTCTCCCTCTCTCTGTCCCCCTCTCTGACAACTAAATAAATAAAATCTTTAAAAGTAATAAAAAATAAAAATGGAGTTTTGTATTGCCAAGTCTAAAGCATAGATCAGGCTGAGGATTGAAAAATGTTTTTACTTAACACTGATGAGAGCAGTTTTAATTGACTTGAGTGGAAACCAGTTTTCAGAGGCAAGAAGACTGAACAATTATTTATTCATGGCTAAATTGCAAATGAGGATATGGGTTCTATAAGTATAGTTGCTCTTCCAAGAATCTCTTAATCAAAGGAAGAGAAAATCAGGGATAGAAGTTAAGAAAGACAATATATTTGCTGTTGTTTGTTGTTGTGTTTGTCTTAGGAAGGTAGAAAGTTAATCCAGTTTAAGGACTAACAGAACTAATAGAGAATATCTAAGCTAAAAGTTACTGCAATTTAGGGGGCTTCTCTCTTGTACCAGTATTGTGAATATTAGTGAACAAGTGTTTAACCTTTCCCATACTATTCATGATTTTATATAAAACTAACTCTGAGTAATTTATGGAAAACCTATCCTTTCCCCCACCATCCTGGATAATGGAAAGTGTTTGCTATATAAGGCCAATTTATGGCACATTGTGATTATAAGAAGCAAAATTATACCTGTTGTCATACATGCATATGTTTGTTTTTACTATTCTAATAATCATTCCTTTTTCAACTGATTGTCAACAGCACTGTGTTCCCAAGAGTGATATTAGAAAAATGAAAAAAAAGATGGATTCCAACTCACACCTGCAATTGAGTCTCATAAACCCAGCAGGGTAAATTGGGGGAGGAAGAAACTGTAAATCTTTTAAATACTCCCCCAGATGATTTAGGTAAAGTCTTCATTCACCCGCTTTTGAAAACTACCTATCTAGTTTGCTACCCACGTACTTTGCTGTTGGCTTCCTTTATAATATAGGTTTTCTTTACTTTCTGTTCCTTTTGTTTTGTTTTGTTTTTTCTTTTCTCTTCTTTCCTTTTCTTTTCTTTTTATTGTGTTATAATCCCGTGACTTGACTGGCTCTCTACTTATGGTGTTAGGCATTGCACAGCTGTACAAAATTAAAGTAGCAATAGAAGAAGAGAAATCATATTAAATTCATAGTCAAAGTGAACAGGTCTATTACTTTCAAGATAATATAATACTATTAAAGTGCAAATCTCTCAATGTGACAAGTTCAGAATAAAGACCTCAAGAATTACAACTACAGTTTCTGTGTTCAAGCAAAATAACTTGACAATTATTGACAGAAATAAGGTATCATTCACCTTTAAACATATTGCTTTCTAAGTAAATCTCAGTCCAATGCCATTTAAAATTGTATGTTCAAGTTGTACACTTTCATAAGTTGTCATTTATTTTCCTTAAAATCTTAACATTTTAATAGATTTGCAATAACATCTTTTTGAACAGTTTTTGTATACTTTCTTAAGCTTAATTAACAAAACACTTACTACTTTCTTATGTGTAAAGAGTACTTCGTATCAAAAGGATTCAAAGACACCATTCTTTCCCTACAGGTGTTTATAATTTAGCCTTTTTACTCAGTGTTTTTGGTGTCTAGTAAATATTCACATAGTTTTAATTTTGTGGTGCTGGGGGAGGGTATTTATGTAAATATTTTTCTGAGTTACCTTTTCTCTATTCATTAAAAATAATTCGAGTCTGGGGGGCACTTGGGTGGCTCAGTTAAGAATCTGCCTTTGGCTCAGGTCACAATCTTAAGGTCCTGGGATCCAGCCCTGGGTAGGGCTCCCTGCTCAGTAGGGAGTCTCCTTCTCCTCTCCCTCTGCCCCTCCTCCCTGCTCTTGAGTGGACGCTTTCTCTTTTTCTCTCCCTCTTTCTCTCAAATAAATAAATTTGAAACAAAATCTAAAAAAAATAATAATAATTTGGGTGTTTACTTAAGTTCTTTTCCTCTTTACCCTCTGATGGAGGACTTCCTTATCAGACACATTCTCAAGAGTTCTTATGATTCAGAATCAGAAGGGAAGTTGGGCTGGAAGAAGGACACGCGGTCCCTAAGCAAGGGCTGTAGCACCCTTGGGAGAACTTGGGAGTCTCTGGGAAACTGCTAGAAGAGAATATTGTAGTAGTAAAAATTATTGTTGTAAACTACGGGTCTAGAAATTATGTTCAAGATATGCAAATGAAGATCTCTGGTTGTTTTGAATTTCTTTTTTGGTCCTGGAATATTTTCGTTTGAATATACTATTATTCTGAGACTATACCACGTGTGCCATAGATTCAGCAGGTGACCTGATTGCTAAATATCTTTGAATAAATATTTAGGTTTAATTTAAAATTAGATGTAAATTTAAAAGTATATTTTTCAGGTTACTATATAGACTCTGTAACCAGCCTTTCTCAAAGTTACATATTTCATTGGATAGATTTACCATAATTTAATAACAATTCTTTAATTATTGCATACTTATGGTTGTCTTTAATATTTTGACATTATAATAATGGATATCTATGGTATGGCCACTAATTTTCAGTCATCAGAGGTTTCTTTTCTTTCCTTGTTTTTTTGTTTTTGTTTTTTTCCCCCTTTTCAACCAGTAGGGCTCAGATTTTGGAATGAGGATGGGGTATGAGTATCAGGGCATTTATTTGCATTTCCCCCATGCCTGAAGGTGATATTATTCTTACCACATTTTTATTATATGTGGAAAGGAATTTGAATCTCTATGAACTTCACATACTGATTAGTGGTCAAAACAAATTTGACTTTGATGAGACATTTTGATCATTTTGATCAGTGTCAAGTTCAAGAATATGGTGGTGGCTGCACTAACATTCTGCACCAAAGTCCACAAAAATAAACCCTGGTGTTCCCTTGAATGACTGAGTGTGACTAAAGCCAAAACTACCGCGACAGATACAGACTTAAGTAAACACCTGCATGTCTTTCTTGTTCACGAATCAAGTAGTGACTCAATATGCAAAGATAAAAGTGCTTTATGTTTATAACCTGAAGGAATGAAGAACTACTGACATACTCGATATGCTAATAACCTCTCCATTTTATTTAATATTACCCTATGTTAGAAATAAGAATGAGCATTTGGAGAGCTTTGAAGGTAAGAGACATGGTAGACAAAGGTCATGGTTTATGTACTTTCTTTTTTCCATCCTTTCTTACTTCTGTTTGCTCATTTACTAATTGAAATATTTTATATAAACTCAATTACTTATGTATAATCTATAAGAAGGTGTAGCAGTTGAAAATTACATTATGTCTATGTACATTAGTTTCCTAGGGATACTATAACAAAGTACCACCAACTGTGTAGGTTAAACAACAGAAATGTGTTGTCTCAGTTCTGAAAGCTAGAATTCTGAGACCGAAGTGTCAGGAAGACTGTGTTCCCTTTGAAGGTGCTAGGGAAGACTCTGTCCCAGGTCTCTCTCCTAGCTTCTGGTAATTCCTTGGTTTGTGACATTAACTCCAGTCTTTACATGGTGTTCTTCTCGTGTACATTTCTCTGTGTCCAAATTTCTCCTGTTTATAGACATCAGTCATATTGGACTAGGGGCTTACCCATAGTACTCTCTTTATTTTAACCAATTACATCTGCAATGACTCCATTTCCAAACAACGTCATGTTCTGAGGTTCTGGCATTTAGTACTTTAGCATATGAATTTTGAGGGGACACATTCAATCCTTAGCAATCCATTATATAAAATTGTTTAGAAAGAGGATCCTTTATCATTGAAGTACTATCAACAAAAGATTATTTCATTTCTTTATGTTCATGGATACTTCTCTGCCTACTGGAAGCTCATACCTCCTTCCATGTACTGGATCTCATCTCTTAACACTTGAAGGACTTCCTTCCCTCACTTAGTCCTTCTTTCTCTTGTATTTCTAACTTCTCCTTCCTTACTGAATCATTTTTATCAATCTTTAAACCTGTTCAAGCTTTTCCAGCAAGAGCGCGCATGCACACACACACACACACACACACACACACACACACACCCCATCTCAATCCTAACCAGTCCTGGAAGGAGCTTATATTTTGATAAATATGTAGTTGGTAACTCCTTACTGCTCCCACATCTTCAGTTTACTTCTGAGCCAATGTAATCTGGGTTCTGCTTCTAACATGCCACCTAGAACTGCTTTGTTAAAGTCAACAATGAGTTTTGATAAGCCCTTACTTTACTTTATCTTTGCATCTACATTATCTTGCATCTAACATCATTAATCTTCCTCTCTTTAAGTTCTTTCCTGCTTTGACTATCATGGCACCATGCTTTCCTCATTCTCAAACTGTTCATTTTCAGTCATTTTTTGTTTTGTTTTGTTTTGCCCAGTCACTTATCATCTTTCAACTGTTGATTTTTCACTACATCAATATTCTAATGATTCGACAATCCATATTCGATTTCTTCAGCTGGATGTTACAAGAGTCACAAATTAAACTCATTTTATTTTCTTCATCTTAAATTCCTCCACCTCTAATTAGATTTGTTGTCAACAAGAATGAGCAACACTTGCATTCACCCCATATATCTGCCAGACACTTTAGATCACCTTTGACTCTTTCCTTCCTTTTTCCCTCCTGTGCCGCCCATATCTGGAAGAGCCCACCTTCTAAATAGCTTTCACATCCACTCCCATCACCCCATTTTAGTTTAAATACTAATAATTTCTTACCAGCCTCCTATCCCTGGTCTTTATCCCATCTAGCCCGTTCTCTGTGTTGTACCTACAGTAAGCTGCATAAACTTACATCTGATCATATCCTTCCACAGATTAAAATTCTTTATTGGTACATCAAAGCCTTCTGAATAAACCAGCTTACTACTGTGGCCCAAATGACTTTCAGGATTTGGTTCTCAATTGTGTCTTCTTGCCAATGTACACCTCTCCATACCATTATACTAAAACACTTGTTCCCTGAGCTCTTACAATGGTTTCCTTTACTTCAGGAATTCTCATCATCCTGCATTTGCTTGGAAAATGCTTCCCTTTGTTTGATTATTGACTAACTCTTCTGACCATTGAGATACTGGTTAGATATTTTTTTTTTGTCAAGAAAGCTTTCTCTAACTCTATTACCTTAGTCTCCGTATTTGTGTATGCAACTTGGTGACTTAAAAAACACTTATAAGTCTTTTATCAGAGTCTCGCAAAGCTGAAATTAAGGTGTCATCCAGCCGTCCTCATCAGGAGCTTCGGGGTGTCTTTCCAGCCCATCCCTGATTTTGGAAGAATTCACTTCCTTGGCATTGAAGGTTGGAAGTCCCATTTCCTTGCTGGCTATTTCTCTTATCTCCTTATGATATCCCATCTCACACAGCCATTTCAGTTCTCAAAACATCAGTAGTGAATCAAATCCTTACCATGCTTGGACTATATCTGACTTTTGCTTCATATGACGAATTTGGCCCACCCAGATCATCTCCCTGTTTTAAAGTCAACTGTACTATAGGACATAAAATAATCACCAGGGAGATATCATATTCATAGAATCTAGAGATGAGGGCAGGACAAGTTTGGGGTTGCTGTTGTAGACATTCTACCTACCATGCCTAATTGTGGTTGTTTCCCTTATATATACATGAGTGAATCATTGTGGGAAAAAATACGTACATGATCCCCATTTTATGAGGGAAATTGATGCTCTCCAAAGTAGTGCAGACCACTACTGAGAGACACTGGTTTTGTGTTAATGCAGACTTGGGTTTATTTCAGTCACTGTATTTTAGTTCTATTGTATAGGAAAGTTGTTAAAACATTGAAAAATGTGGTTAATACCACCTTCAGGGTAAAAAATGTGAATATCCACTGACAGTGGAAATAAGTGAAGTACATTAAAAGAGTTATGCAACTCAAGTTTTTCTTATTAATGTAAGAAAGTGAATCTAAGAGCGTTCTACCAACTTGGAAATGACAAGCCCACAGTCTCATGGAACTGTTTTAACATCCTAGCAGATTTTATGTGTTTTAACATCCTAAAAACAGCAGGGAGACTGTTTTTAATGATTCCAAAAAAAGTAGGAATACAATATATTTTGTTGAGAGGTTAATGAAAATACCCTAAGGATCTTCGTATTATTATTAATGGTTTCCTTTTCTTTGACCTTTGCTGCAATTGCTTTTTCTGCTTCATTTTTATGCCTAAAGCCTTTACTTATCCTAGAAATGTACCATTTTGCCTAATAACCATTTTGCCTAATAACAAGAAATATTCTAATAGTAAAAAGAAATTATGTACATAAAAGGATTTTCAAATTATAAAGCCCCTATCCTATACAAAAAGCAGGTGTTGTTATCATTATCTTTTGAGTGATAAAGATCAGTAAGAAGTCTTAATATTTCCTAAGAGTAACACTTGCAAAGGAAAAGATTATGCTGATATCCAAACAGTCTCTTTGATTGTTTGTAAATCACAGCCAATATGCCATTGTATCAAGGGATAATGCTGTTTCCTGATTTGATCTATATGCTAAAAATATGTATTTCTAAGATACTTTGAGCACCTATTTGTGCCTTTCTTATTTTTATATTTCTATAAAAATAGTTAGAAAAAGACACTGTAAATCAATGAAATGTTAGTTCATCTCATAAGTGAATGTACAAAGTCAAATCCAGAATATTTTTTAATTGAATGTAAAAAAAAATTTTATCATGTAGCATTAATACTGAAATGATTTGTATTTTTTTCCAATTATTTTAAACTAAAGAGTAAAAAATTAGAGTGGTGTTTTTATTCATTTTGTTGTTGTTGTTGTTTTAAGATTTTATTCACTTATTTGAGAAAGAGAGAGAGAAAGCACGAGACGGGGGAGGGTCAGAGGGAGAAGCAGACTCCCCGCTGAGTGGGGAGCCTGATGCAAGGCTTGATGTGGGACTTGATCCTGGGACTCCGGGATCATGACCTGAGCAAAGGGCAGATGCTTAACCAACTGAGCCACCCAGGCACTCTGGCCTTGTTTTCAATATTCAAAAAACATTTCCTTTTATGTTCCTGTTTAGATGACTGTATGCCTACGCTGCTTTATTTCTCCAGCTGCTCAGGCATTGCAGAGAGCGTGCTACTTTAAAGCTCAGTTACATAAGAATTACCTAGGGTCAGTTATTTAGGTAGAGCTGCAAAATACATTGTCAATTATTATACATTTTTGTGTTTTCTAATCTCTGCCCTGCTGTCCTCTCCTACCATATTCCTATTTCTTTCTTTTTCCACTTGTTCATAACATTCTGTCCTTCTTTTCTCTGATAGAGTTGTCTCTTTCCTTTATTTTTAAAAAATCTTTTGACCTTTTTGTTTACAAGAATGAGAAACTAATTTGTAAATCATAAAGTAAAGCCCTCCAGAGGTCTATAAATAGAAAGAATCATGATTACTCAATACCAATTTTGACATGTGTTTGTAATTAGTAGCCCAGAATTACATTAATAATTTTACCTGCAGAATTATGTGAAGGTATGTGAGTTAGAAATTATGTGATATTTTTAACCTATATTTCTAATTTCAGCATGATCATTTTCAAAATGATGTACAGATTCTACTTGCCCTTTTTTTGGCATTTGATTTCTGTTTATCTAATAGTCGGAAACAATGAGTTGGTTCTAATTCTAGGCAAAAATAAATTATGGAGTATATGGGACTGAAGTCAGCTAACTGAATTTGGGACAAATTACCCAAATATCTGTGTATCTGGCTCTAACTTTCCAAATTTATCAAATAAAAATACAAGAATAAGATAATTTGTGAACTATTTTTAAATCTGTATGTCTGATTCTCTCTAGTAACTTATGCAATGAGGACATAAATCTTACTTTCATGCATGAAATGAGGTATTTAACAATTGCACTAAACTATAACTTAAATCACAAAAGTCATAAATTAAATCACAAAATATTTTATTTCAAAACTAGCTGCATACATATTTTACAACTATAATGAGTCATAATTTATACTAATTTAATTATAATAATTTGGAGTTTGTCCATGTGTGCTGTGGTGTTTGTAACAAATCATCCCCAAAATTAATCTCTTAAAATAATAATTTTAATTGTTCACAGTTTTGCAGGTCAGGAATTTGGGAATAATTCAACTTAAGCAGTTATGGTCAGGTATTGGTGTGGGCTTTGGTCACCTGGAAGCTCCCCTAGGCTAGATGTGCAAGACGGCTCGTTCTCAGGGCTGGCAATTGAAGCTGGGTGTCCTTTCACAGCTCATAGAGGGACTGTCAACAGAAGCGCATGTGGTTTTCCTTTTCAGCATGGCTGTTGGGTTCCTTCTGCAAGGGAACAACCCGAGAAAGGAGCATTCAAAGAGACCAGTTGTGGAAGCTGAAAGGCCTTTTCTTACCTAGTCCTGGAAGTCATGTAGGGTTAATTCCATGGTATCCTGTTGCTCAAACAATAAAATCAGCCTACATCCAAGGGGAGAGCATTGGCCTCCATCTTTCAGTAGGAATAGTAGCAAAAGATTTGTAGCCATCTTTACTTTATTTATCACACTATGAGTTCCATATTTATAAATAATTATTGAATTTAGAAATAATAGAATTTAATTTAAAAAATAGAATTGATTTTTAGTCCTAAAAATTAATTATGCTTGAATGAGAAAAAGAAAATGTCATAATTAAAATACATAGTTTCCTATCAGTGAACAATATACATTTAAATAAGCGGAAGCTTAGTCTGATTCTTGGTTTCAATTCAGGTCCTGATCTCAGGGCTGTAAGATTGATCCCCGCAGGTCAGGCTCCACAGCCCGCGGCGAGTGTGCTTAAGACTCTCTTCCTCGCCTTCTGCTCCTCCCTACTGCACTCTTTCTCTCTCTAAGATAAAATGTTTGAACAAGCACAAGCTTAAATTGGTTACATTAGCCTACAGGTTAATGGACTAATCTTTTTTTTTTTTTTTAAGATTTTATTTATTAATTTGAGAGAAAGAGAGAGAGAGCAGGCACGAGCAGAGGGGAGGATCAGAGGGAGAGGAAGGAGCAGACTCCCCAGTGAGCAGGGAGCCCGATGGATTTGGAACTAGATCCCAGGATCCTGGGATCATGACCTCAGCTGAAGGCAGATGCTTAAATGACTGAGCCGCCCAGGCGCCCTGTTAATGGAATAATCTTATTTGAAAAGTCAAGAATATTAAAATCCAGTTAATTCTACACATCAATATGAGTTCTAACTCAATAGGTCATCCTGCCAAGTAAATCCTAGAAATTTGCAAACATAGTGAGAATATTGAGGGAATATTGCTCTTAGTCTTCAGCTAAGAGTGTTGTTCAAGGGATTTTATGTGTTAGACAAATACTTCTGTGAATATTGATACACGTATATATAACAACTAAAAATGAAATTCTAGATAACTAAGATTCATTTGCGCAGTCATCATAAAGGCTTTTATAAAAATTGGCTTCTGATGACATGATAAATATTTAATGTGTTATTCCATAAGCAAATGCAAATGATATGTTATCACCTATCTGATTTAAAAATGTGAGATTATGAACTTATTGAAAAAGTTCCCCAGGAACAAAATCAGCAAATTGTATAAAGTGAGCATATTTTTTGGAAAACCAATTTTATTTTTTTTACAATTCCTGTTAGTCACAATATAGGTGAATCTTACATTTAAAATTAATCCACAGGGGCGCCTGGGTAGTGCAGTCGTTAAAGCGTCTGCCTTCGGCTCAGGGCGTGATCCCGGCGTTCCGGGATCAAGTCCCACATCGGGCTCCTCTGCTGGGAGCCTGCTTCTTCCTCTCTCACTCGCCTGCTGTGTTCCCTCTCTCGCTGGCTGTCTCTCTGTCACCTAAATAAATAAAATCTTTAAAAAATAAATAAATAAATAAATAAATAAATAAATAAATAAATAAATAAAATTAATCCACAAAATAATTAATATACAAAAATATTGTTGATAATTAATCTACAAAAAACAATTGTAGTAGATTCAGAGAGATGCCCAGATCTTCTTTTAGTAAAGGACTTTCTGCGGAGCTGCCAGTCCTCTGGTTAGCTGATTGCCTCCTGCTGTTAGCTCATGCCTTAAGGGCCTGCCTCTTCTTTCTAGCTGAAGTCAGTCTCCTTTGTGGATGATCTGAGACAATAAGTAACAGCAGCTGAGATCTAGTTCTTCTGGAGACAGCCCCCAGTCACTGACTGAACAGGGAGTGATATAAGACCCTGCCCACTTTCCTTAAACACGTGATTCCTCCAACGGGCGCTTTTGGCGCTGGAGCTCTTCATTTGGCTGATCAAAGATTTGTCAGGTATGAATCTTGGTCCAACTATCTCCCCACCCGAGTCTGATTTTTCTTTTCTTTTTACATGGGTTTACTCTCTAACAAACCAAATGCACCCTTAACTCCACCTCAGTATTTGTTTCCTGGAGAACTCACCTGTGACATTTTATTTTATGAGGAGAGTTAATTTTTCTTAAGTGAGATATTATGCAAGACTTTAGGAATATAAGTATTAGTACAATGCAGTGTTTGCCATGAGGTAGTTATGGTCTGCTGTTACCGTCAACTTCCACAGAAAAGTTACTAGCACAGAGCCACAGGACTAGTTAATTCGGAAGCCCAACAATTTGATCCTAGATCCTCTGATTCTAAGAAGCGTGATTATTCTCTTACCTACCTCTGTTATTTTTTTTTCCTTTACATTGTGGAGCAGGCTAAGCGTTCTTGCCGTTAGTATTTAAAATCTATGAAAATAAATATTAAAAACAATGAGTGTAAATGCCATGAAAACATACAATTAGGGAAGGAATAGGCCTGCTGCAAAAGGAAAGGTACAGAGATAATTAGCATCTCTCAGTCAAGCTGGTTGCAAACAGCTGAAAGATATTAGTAAATTCAAATCATATGTTTGGTGTAGTGAGTTCAGTTAGGTTAACAGATTCAGAAAAAGTGGGAATTCTAATGTTTTTATTACTTATTTGGTAATTTTATGGGAGGGAAATGTGGATTTGAGCTTATGCACATCAGTTACAGTGTTTGGTGCTAATTAAGTAGTCTGTCTGCTGAAGTGGAGGGGAAAAAAATCCCAAAGAGGTTGGGGAATAAGCAAACAACACCTGAAGTATTAATATGGCATGAAATGACATATGATTTAGATGCTTTGGAGCACGCCCTTACTCTCAGGGGATATCTTACTCAGCCAACAAGGGGAAGATCTATAGTGGAATAAGGAGCAATGTCTGAAATGCCTCTAAAAGCACAAGAAATTGTGGGGAATAGAGGGGCGCTGTGGGTAGAAGACTGTATAATCCAGACTTGTGTATGTGTAAAGCAAGGATACCTAAACCAGCTTGTGTTCCAGTCCTATAGGAATGAGCGAAGGTTGTAAGAAAGTTGGAAATGAAAAACTTCAGAAGCTCCAGAAATCAGTAGCAGATAATGAAAGGCACTATATGCTATGCTAAAGAGTGTTGCCTTCTTTATTTTCCTAAAGGAGATGATTAGCTGTTCAATAAGAAGGGATGTAATTTATCCCCATTTAGGAAAATATCTCTGGCAGATTGGGAATGTGATAGAAAACCCGTTTTGAAACTTACTGCATTAAGCCAGGAAAGAAGCAACGAGTACGTAGAGTAAGTTAATGATAGAGAAGAGCGAGTCCAAGAAATATCAAGGAAACAGAGAAGAGAGAGTTTGGTATCAGATTTGGTTCAGAGTGAGTAAAAGCAGAGTATAGGATGGCTTCCTGGTTATTTTTAGGAACTAGGAAGACGTGAGAAAGTAAGTAGAAGTGAAGTTTTCAGGTAGAGGGAAGTGATGAGATGAAGGTTGCCCTGGAATGTCTATGGGACAATGTGAGTATATGCTCAGTAAGTCGTTTTATTTATGGGTTGAAGTTTGGAAGATGGATGAGTCTAGATTAAGTATTTATATCTGAGAGTCACCAGCATACAGTAATACAGGCCCTAGATGTAGATGTATTGTGTACACAGAGGCTGTGGCTGAGTGTACTTGTCCAGTGAGAAGATTAAATTGCCCAAAGATAGAGCTCCAGGAAAAGGGACAAATATTAGAGAGACGTCATTAAAGACAAAGACTATAACATGGTAAGTGGCTTGGAAATTCATATTTAATTATAGCAGGGGAACAAATGGTAGATAAAAGTATCTCTTTTAAAAGTATAAATATTTTTGTACTCACTATGTATGCACAAGAACGGGCGGAAAGAATTTAGGATAATTCACTAGTTTCTGTCATGGGCAACAAAATGGATACATGGATATCAAAGAAAAACACTGATTAAAAAAAATACGAGTGTATGTTATATAGAATAATATCTTCAGATATGTTAACTTGTTTATTTTGCAACTTAGAATATATTACGAAAAATATCACACTGTAGAGAAAATTGCAGTTTCATTAGTCATACGCAATTATCTCCCACTGTGTGAAGCTGACTTTCCTTATCAAGAGCAGAGTGAAAGGGCTAAGCCTTTTATGCTGTCTCTTTGATGTTTTTATAGGATGTAATGAAAGATGAATGCTCCCTGCTGAAGCTGCAGCTGAAAGAGCGGGATGAACTCATTTCCCAACTTCAGGAAGAGCTGGTAAGTGATAAAAATACTTGGCCCACAAGTATACTTTCCTTGCAAGGTTATTTGTTATAAACCCTCCAACAACTTCTTCATTAACAGCAATATTATTTATAGACTGTTAGTGCTTCAGTCAGATTCCTTATCAATTTTACAGTCCTATAGCAATGATGATTTGAAAATCTGAAAAATAGGATGTCTATAATCTTTATTGAACTTTATATAATTCTGGAAATATCATTAAACCAAGGTTAGATGTTTTAGTTGTATTTATCAAAAATTATAAAGGCTAAGGCCATATTTTATTTTGTAAAGTGTATGATTTAACTTCAGACTGCCCTACCTAGAGATATAATCATATAATATGAAGCAAAGTACTCAAAAATCTTAAACAAAAACAGATTTTACTTTTTTATTTTTTATTTTCACAAAGCTACCAAAAATGTGTTAACAATGAGATTTTTAATTTATGTAATATCTATATTATATAAAAATTACACAAAATATTAAATGTTTATAGTTGATTTTTCAGGTGTTTTAAAATGTGACATCATAAAAAAAGGTCTTAAGTTAAACTTTTATAACCTGAAAACATATTTGGTAGGTAACAAGAATAGCAGTGTGCATTACTTTTCTAAGTATGTGTTTTCAACTTGTATATCAACAATATTTTGCAATAAAACTTACCGAGTTTAATAAAAAATGATCTGTAAAATAAGAATGAAAAAGAGGAATGAGAAAGGAGTTTTAATTCATCAGGAGTTCTTAACAATACCAATAAAATGAAGAAATATTACACAATAAGAGAGCCTGACTCATTATCAAGATCAAAAAACAAATCCTAGTCAATAGTGTTCTTTATGATGTCAGAGTTGGCTACATTAACAATGATATATTACATAAATTATTTGATAAAATTAAATGACAGAACAAATTTTATAGACCATCGAGCTTCTGAGAATTCTTAACATATTAGTGAGAGAGCAGACAAATTTAGAGCATATTTTATTGGTTCTTGGCAATGGACAATGTTTTTACTGAAATTTGACCTTTATTTAGACTCTGTTATGACTGCATTGTTGCTGATTAATGGCTTCATGAGCATATTATTGTTGCTTTAGAAAACCTATAAACCAGTATTTAAAATAGTAATAGAACTACAGACAAAAGGAACGTATCTTACATTACTGGGAATAAGTTTCTGTGAATAAGTAATTGATTTATTATAAATTTTATTTATTACACTAGGAGAACATTTCTATAATTAATATAACTCTATAGATATGGGATCAAGCTTTGTTTATGTGGCAGACAAAAAATCTGAGTTGAATTAAAATCACGTAGTATTAATATCGAAGGATGCATAAAATACCAGTTTTAACACAACAGAAAACCTACCATTGACTTTGTCAGAGAATGCTTATTTTTTGAGGATTAACTCAGAAGTATTCATTCCCCCCCAACATTAGTTGTGTCAGATTTAAAACATAGCACATATAAGACATCAGACCTTCATTTGTTGAATAAAATTAGAAAGAAAATGATTACTTTGAAAGCCAGTATTACATAGTTCTGATCTTAAAGCAGTTTAGCACCCCTCCTCCAAGAAAGAAAGTCTTCCTTTGGCTGATTTAGTAAAATGACATTCAAGGGTTTTGTTTGTTTTTGTTTTATTATTTTTCTTTTTAACTTGAATGACCCAAAATGACCAGCCTCTGAAATTTCCCAGGTAACAATCAAGGTATTATTTCCATTTTTGTGCTATGTAGTTTGCATAATCATCTTGGACATTGAAACAGGAATATGTTAACTTTTGAAAACAAAGTTGGTTTCATAGAAGATTATATTTATATTTATTAAGAGGATTATAGCTAAAGAAGAAAGTGTATAAGTGATTTGGAGATTTAAGGGAGAAGAAATGTTGCTAAAAAGAAAAAGGCATCATTAAAACTGGATTTGGAGCATATAGGCGGGGTACAACAACCCCATAAAAGCAATAGAACCCACTTGGATCCATTAAAAATTAAGTCGTAGCACTTTTGATTCTGATAACAAATAACTTGTGACATTTTGACAAGGTAGACGTTAAGCTTCACCTTTATACATAACCTACCTAAATTTGAAAATGTTAAAACATTTTAGAAACTAGTTTTGTTGTACCCTGTTATAATACTTTATGATAGATCTGTAATTTTATTATCTTGCATTTTTCATTTCTTGACCACTGCTTTAAGAATTTTATATATTTCATAACAAACTTAGATATAATTATATCAAGAAAGGATTTATTTCCAACTTAATAATAAACTTATTTTTTGTATGATTGTTTTCTTATTCAGCCTCACTTTGGTAGTTTCAGGAGTATTAAGACGTTAGTTGGGGCACTGTGGGGTTGGTGCAAAAGAGAGGTTTTTAAATGCAAGTTTTGGGTTGTTACTTTAGAGCAGGGTTTTCCACAGCAGCACTCCTGACATTTGGGACCAGGTTATTGTTCCTTGTAAGTTCTGTGCACTGCAAGATGTACAGCAGTATCTCTGCCCTCTGTCCGCTCTCCAGTAGTACCTTCCACACAATGCCAGTTAGCCACAGGGCAACATTTCCCCCAGTTGAGAACCATTGCTTTAGGGGTATTAGATTATAGTCCCCAATAAAATTGTATGTTGCAGGATGAGTGTCCATCTGTTGATACCCAGTTTGAATGTAGTAAAAAGAAAAGTTCTGTAGAATAGATGGGCTTCTCCTTTTTCTATGACCTAAATAGTTCTTTGCATGGTATTTTAGGCTGCTAGGCTGCCATACAAAACACCACTTACCTTGAAATATGAAGGATATTGCTATGGATTAAATTGTATCCTCCCAAAAGTTAATATGTTGAAGACCTAACCCGCATGGTGGGAGGGGGGTGCTTTTGTCTCTTACTCTTCTCAGAAGGGCACTAATCCCACCATAAGGCCCTACATTTATGACCTCATCTGATCCTAATCACCTCCCCAAATCCCCACCCCCAAATACCTCACATCAGGGGGTTAGGATTTCAAGGTGAATTTGGGGGGGGGGCATGATCCTTTAGTCTGTAAGGGAAGTAAGGGTATCAGAGGTCTTACAGATTTGTACCCCTTCACTCCAACACCTTAACAATAGTGGTTATGATTTTACTGTTTTTGCATATCACAGTTCTCTGTAAGATTCTAATTGACAAAGTCACACCTGAGAATAAAAATCAAACCAAACACCTGGACCACATTATTGCTAAAGACTGCTAGGAGTTACTGGTTCAGAGTAGGAAAGGCGATGAAAAACTGACATGGACTTCACTGAGAATTATTCAACATCTTGTTAATAAGGATATTAGATGAAGGCATGGAAAAGAACCAACTTTGAGAGTCAGAAATGATAGGAAGTCTTTTCTTTTTAATAATTAATAATATTTGGATATATATTTAAATATAAGTTTTTGCTTCTTGTGTATGTAGAATATATCTAACTTTTTGAGTATTAGAAATAGAACTCCCCCACCAGCACAAAGATTTAGGGATTTCATGAATTTATTTCAAGATATTTAATGCATTGGTATAGATTTAGACCAAAAATCTAAACGTAATGGATCAAAGTAAGAATGGTCAATCAGAATCAATATAAAAGTGACTTAAAACAAATTATTTTTAACTTTGTTTAACTTTGACTATTCATGACATAAAGCAGAGAAATATTTTTCCACTTATGAGAAAGTTTGATTCTTTTTTCTCAGCTGTTAAGTGAAGGTCACGTTGAAGATTGCAATGTAATTTTATTGCTCGTATAAAACTGAGGGACATTGTAAATATTGCCTTCTTGTTCCTAAAATAAATCTGAGAGATTTATCATAAACATTGGTGGTGAAGTGTGTAGCCTTGTGTTTTGGCGGGGAGGGGGTGTATAGGTATTTTCTGGTAAATGATAATTAATCTTGTAAATGGCTTCAGAAATTTTATAAATGGTGTCACAGTGTGGATGAAAGTGTGCCCTATATGATTTCAGAAATTGAAGAAAGTGGGTTTGGTATTTATTAATAGATTGATTCAAAATATTTTTAAAGAAGTTGAAGTTAACTTAATAACTTTGTCGGACCTAAATCTGTAAATAGTAAAATTTAATTGCCCTAATTAGGATCAGTACACCATGCCATGTATTTACTGTTGTTTTACCAGTAATTTAAATGCCTATTACTTTGTCAAAAATGAATGTGTATGGATAATCACTCTAGAAAAGGTGAATTGTCAGTAATTTATGATTTTAAACTTTATAATTTCTACCATTTTACTCTTCCCTTTGGAACTCTCATTCATTTTATAGCTGATCTGAGTAAAAAGCGTCAGATACAACATATACAGTGTATTTCTTTAAAAGCATATTTCTACTTAAAAGATCACTTTAAATGAATAACCCAAAAATAAGATTTCAGCCAAAAAGCTTACGCGCTGTCTGAAAATAAGTATACTTTAAAACATCCCTCATTAAAACCAAAGTAAGGCCAAATAAAAATACTTCCTATGTTTGCCTTCATAGTCTGTTTACCACATAATGTTGATACTTGTCAGAATGTAGTGAAAGCTGTTTGTTACCTTAGTCACCACATGTTTCTAAGCTAAAGAGTAAGGAGATGCACTGACTGTGAAGCGTTTAAAAAAATAATAAAACGACTAAAAGCCATCTGCATTTCCCATAGGTTAGCAATTCGGAAAGTGTTCCTTGTAAAACTCCTCCCTGAAATATGCATTGTTTTGTTTTCCTGTGGGTCTGAATCCTAATTTAGTAACTTCAGGTTATGATGTTTATATTTTACACACTTTAAAATTTCAGTTAGCACATTATTACTTATCTCTTAGTGAACATTGTATTTTTAAATGAAAGTTAATTGGGAGAAGTTCCAGTTGAGAACTCTGTACAGGGACTAACAGTTGAGAATCATCTAGCAAGCTTTAAATTCACTTTGTGTTTCTAGCCCCTGTAGTACTACATATTAACGTATTCAATAAATTCAAAATACAAAATGAAAGCATAGTTATTGTAAAGATGAAAGAATGAATCTTGAGTTACTTCAGTTCTGTCATTTGATGTAACCATTAGGAGTAGTTTTATTTAAGATGTGAACAGAGTAAGAAATGCAAGATACACGTTGTGGGGGGGATACTTAAATTTTAGTTCATACATTTTACTGAATTTAATAGCCAATTCTGAACTTCTTAATTTTAAATCGTATGTTTCATTTTAATGTCTTAAAACTAATGCCCTAACTGAAAAAGTTGCATCGAGGCATGATTTAATAATTGCTGAAATTATATCTTTTGCAGAATCTTAAATACTATGTTTACTAAAACTTATTACTTCTCAGCATGATCACATTTACAAAGATGAGTACGATAACCTTTTAATTATCTGTGTTCCTTTTCTGGCCATCACTAAATCTCATTTTATGTCATGATTATTTAAAGTAAGTTTTTCTTCTAGAAATGGGGTTTTAAAAATGATTTCTGTTCTAGGTATCCAATATCTAGGTAGGTACATAACTTGAGTTTTGGACACTTCTTCCTCCTGTCATGTAAAGACTAACTTGAAAACCAGATAACGTAAGAGAAGTTAAAATAAAATAAAATAAATAAATAAATAAATAAATAAATAAATAAATAAATAAATATCTTTGTGTGTTATTAAACCTTTTTTCTCACTGAAAGCAAATATTGAAAATTCTTACTTGAATGCAAGTAAACATATAAACAATCCTTTTTCTCCAGCCTCTTAAAATCCCATTTACTTTATTTAAATGTAAACTAAGCTCTCAGCTCATTTGTTAATATTTGAATAGCGAAGTATGGAGCTACATAAAAGGCACTTGTAGAACTGATGAATTTTGAAAAATTGAAGGCAATTGAAGAACTGAAAGTAAAGCATCATGTATAATCAGGTTACTATGCATAATAAAGGGGGAGCTAAAAATAGGACTCTAAGAAATACATACGGCTAAATAGCACTTTATCAAGAATCTGAAGAGAATAATTTTGATTTGGTTTAAAATATATTCAGGATTCAAATTGAATAAAATTGTATGTCCTTGAAGCTTTAATAACAGAATAATTCCTGCTTGATAAGAGAAACATTCTTTTTGCATGAAAATGATATCCTGAATCCATCTTAAAAGTAATTCCCCACTTGCTCTACATTCTATTTTAACTTAGGGTATTATTTCATACCAGTCATTTTAAGATAGAATATTACAGGCCCGGGATGATTTACATAAGAACAGACAGCTGTAAGTACTTTCAGAGCCTCTTTCTTTCTCATATTTAGGAAACATTAGGAACAGAAAAGAAATAGATTAGGTATACTTAAACATTATTAAAGTGTCAGGGTACTTTCTTTCTTTCTTTTTTTTTTTTTTTTTTTTTTCCCCCGGTGAATTAATTGCATCTATCCAGAAAAGGCTAATCGCAGCAGTAATTACATTCTTCCTCAGGTCTGTGAGACAGATGTACAGTGCGAATGAGGCAATATCCTATGATGCATAATAGGGATTAGACTCCAGTTCCTTACACACTCCAGTACCCTGATGAAGAGCTGACAAAAAGATACAATCTTTAATATTCTGCTGCACTTGCCTTGGCAATAGTACATATTTGTTTAAGTTTTTATCATGAAGTGTTGTCATACTGTAGTATGGCATGGATATAGGGAAATAATTGTGCTATAATTTAAATGCTAGTAAGAAGGCGTTTTATACCTTTAAGACATAAATATGCTTTAAAAGCAGCAGGCAACCATACTATGGCCAAATTAGGCATGTAGCAGAAATTAATTCATCTATAAAGTTGGGTATTTTATGTATTTTTCGTTTATAAGGTATGTCATAAAATTTAGTGGTTTCTCTGCATTCTTATTTCTTTTATTCTACCAATCAAGATTTCAGTGCATAGAATAACCTACCAAAGAAAACTATTTAAGTAATCAGCAGGACATAAAGATAGCCGAAGAGTTAGAATTAAGGACAAGATTTAGGATTTAGGGGGACAGGAGGTGGAGGTTGGCGGGGATACACATTGTGAATTGCTGGGGGAGTTAACATGCAAAAGGAGACTATATATATATTGTGTGTACACGTTTACATGTATGTGTGTAGATAGGCATATAAATATGAATATAAAACATTGTAACATAGTGTTCTACCTCACAATAGATTATCTTTAAATTTTTGAAAGCCAGGCTGAGCTAGGGACTTTGCAGCAAGTCTTAACAAGATGAAGTGGAGTAGTCCCTGTTAAGGAGCCAATATTCAAATGAGGAGACAGGAATAAACAGTTCCTTTTAATAACAGCCATTATTTACTGAGCTCTTATTCTTTGGCAAGTGCTCTGGTGAATGCTTTTGGTTTATTATTGTCTTGACTTTTTACAATAAAATCGAAGTATGTATTACTTCCGGTTCATCTATAATCAAGCAGATATTCAGGAATTAACGGATTTGTTCAAGTCCGCATAATAAGTGATAGAGTTAGGATTTGCAGCAAAGTCAGCCTGACTCCATGAACATATGTTTTTCTTGTAATACATCAAAATTTATAAATTACAAAGCAGTGGGGCTAGTTTTATACAATAAGATACCATAGTTCTCCTTTGCTATAGGTCAATATCATAATAAAAACAATAATTCTTGTTTATTGATTGATTAACCTGATAGTACCAGTCAGGCTTGGGTGGTCAGGGCAGCCGATTGTATGATACAAAACAGGAAAAATTATATTAGAGCAGTCACCTGCAGCAACTTCTCACAGCCTTAGAGATAAATATAGTGGCTTTCCTTGGGGCTTAGGACACCACAGGCACATTTAATGTCATTTCTGTTACCATGTCCTTTTTCACGGATACATCTTGGAGCTGAGTGAGGGCACTATAGAAGTCCATTTTTAAAAAGCACTTGTAAAATCATGATTTAGCATTATCAGAGTGATGAAGAGATTAAGAGAAAAATGTATTTTACCTAAAAGCTAAGAAAATAAATGTTTTTTAATCTTAAAGATCTTAAATATCTCTATGTCTACCCTCTGCATGTGAATACAGTATCTCCATATTCACACATGTATTTCATATTGCCAATAAATCTACCAAAATCAGTCAAATACAGACTGAGGGAATTGTCAGAAGTGAGGAAACCCAGTAATCCAAACACACACAGCAACTATCTGATATCATCTGACAATTATTTTACTCATTTGATGAACAAAACATGAATGATTGGGCTAGACATGTTTTTTAATAATTTAGCACCATCTCAGTTTCCAACTATTTGAGCTATAACTAAGACTATTTTAAGTTCTGTAAGGAATACAAAGGAGGATTCTATAGGGAAGAAAAAACATTTATCTTCTTCACTTCTAGGTTCTTTGGCGTAATAATTAAATTGACATAAAACAGATTAATAAGCAAATTCAATTTCCTGTGTTCGGGAGCCTTACATAGACACTAGAGACTCAAAGGCCCTCAGTAGAGGCTCACATGCCATGAGGAGCTAATGAAAAGGGGGCAGGGGTCTAGGGCTTCAAAGGATTGAAAGACCAGTCACAGGAATGTAAGAGCAAAAATTTTTTTAAAGATTATTTATTTATTTATTTATTTATTTGAGAAAGAGAGTGAGAGAGAGAGCACAAGCCAAGGGGAGAGGCAGAGGGAGAAGCAGACTCCTTGCTGAGCAGGGAGGCTGATGCGGGCCTCCATCTCAGGACCTCGGGATTATGACCCGAGCTGAAGGCGGACACTTAACTGATTGAGCCGCCCAGGTGCCCCAAGAGCAAATGTTTGGTAAACAAATGTTTGTCATGTCATGCAGAAAAGTCTTTTTTTATCTATATAAAATTATATAGAGAGATAACCTATAATTATCTTTAGTACTGGCTTTCTTCCTGGTAGAGGCTTTCCATCTAAATTCTTTCAGATAGTTAAAGAAGAGGTAAAAAGCTCTTCATGACTGTTAGGCCTTGATTTCCTTCACCTCAAACAGTCCACATGCCAAAGCGACACATTCTGGGGCAGCCTGCCTTGAATGCCATCAATTCAAAATTAAAACTGGCATCGTTTCAACAAGAAGCTTGAGCTTAAGTGTACTTCCTGTGTGTTGCCCTATCCCATTCAAATGTGGCTTTACCTTGACTTGGCATCTTTTCCTCTCTCATTGATGAGCACTTTAGCGATGGGGCCTTGTCATCCTTCTGTGTCGTGCATCCAGCCAAGCGGGCATTCAGTAAATGTTTAAAGAAACGAATAAAATTTATGCCAGTTCCTGTTACAACATTTGTTAAGGAAACCTTTAGAAAATAGAGGAAGATAATGTCACACTATTAAATTATATAATTTGGGAGATGAAAGATTGAAATAAAAGGGGGAAGGAGTAGTGTTGGGTTTAATTGTATAATTTAATGGAGGCAGTTCTAGGGAGCAAACAAGCCAGTGGTGGAAACATGAAACAGGGAATTGAAATACGAGATGGGTGCCACAGTAAACAATGGAGATAAAACGGCAGAGGAAGATAGAACTATTAAAATATCTGAAGACTAGAAACTGAAATTATAGAAGCATAAGGAAAGGACAAAAGCAAAATTATAATCTAAAATATTCTAGGGGTGCCTGGGTGGTTCAGTTGGGTGCGTGTGGACCCTTGGTTTCAGCTTGGATCATGGTCTTGGGGTCATGGGATCAAGCCCTGTGTGGGGCTCCACACTCAGTGTGGAGTCTGCTTCTCCCTCTCCCTGCCCCACTTGCATACACGTGTTCTCTCTCTCTCTCTAATGAAGTCATAAATAAAATCATTTATAAAAAAATTAAGATATCCTAAAAATCAAACCAAAAAAACTACATTCAGGAAAACGAAAAATTTTTCACAAATTTAAGTCATTCTTATGTAGTCTGTTTCTCATTTTCACAAGAAAACCTTTTGATAAAATAGCACAATTAGATGGTTGTCTTAAGCTAATTTTTTAGAAAAAAAAATGATCTGTAATGTGAACAATTAGCAAAAGAAACTAGGTATGGGTAGAAAGTTAAGATAGTGGAAAAAGAACTGCAGAAGACTTAAGTATAAATGGAAGAGTAAAAATTTTAAATGACAAACATATTTATGACCTATATTTGTGAAAGTACTGAAGACTGAGAAGTATAAGGCAAATAAGCATCCGTGTCACGTGTCAGTATTATGCTAGGTAACTTGCTTATGTATCTCACATCGCACTCAGTTACGTCTTTTCTTTTTTTTTTTAATATATATATATATTTGAAGCTGAGGCTTAAAGATGATAAATACATTGATCGAAGTTACAGAACTACAAGATGTCGTTTAAAAAATCTATGCATATGTGAAATAAATTTGAATACGTTTGCTATGGAGAAGCACAAAGTACGCCACTATAATGTTCCTTAAATCTGATGATTTCTCACTGTGGCATGCACACACTGGTGGGATGTCAGGCTGAGAGGAACAAAGAAAACAGAGGCCATGCCAAGCCAGGGTTCTCTGAGCTATTGAAGTTCATGGAACTGGGTTGTTTTGGAATGGGAACCCCTTAAAGTTCTTACAATTCCCCAGACACAATAGCCAGTTCTCCTTTTATTAAATTCTCAGTTCCCAGTGCATTCTGTAACTCTTTGTTCATTCAGTAGCTGGCCAAGGGTAGCTTACTTCAGTATTTAAAGGCTCCCAGGGTTTAAGGCTGCTGTAGCTACCCTTCCTTTTCTTCCAATTGCATATTTTTGGTCAATTGTCCTTGATCTGGGAACAACCTGGTTTGGTAGCAACCAACAGTAAATAACTACTAAAGTGATGGGAATTTTAATAAGAAATGCAGCAGCGCAAAACACATCTAACATCAACATCGTAGATGTCTTATCCACAGAAGCTCCTCCTCTCATTGTTCCGTTTATTTTAGTTTTTATTCATTTATTCACCCTGTATTCCATTAATAATTCCCAACTACTCTGTGAATTATGTGGGTTTTATTGTCATTCTCCATGCATTGCAAACAGGGAAACTAAGGTTTAGCACAAATTAATGAACTTTCCTCTCACCTAAGGAGCAGCAGAAGAGCGACAGGGATGCTTTATGTTCCTGCCTTTGCTTAAGGCTGACTTCTATCACATGGTTTCACTCATTTGTGGAACATAAGGAATAGCAGGGAGATCGGTAGGAGAAGGAAGGGAAGAATGAACGGGGGGTAAACAGAAAGGGGAATGAACCACGAGAGACTATGGACTCTGGGAAACAAACTGAGGGTTTCAGAGGGGAGAGGGTTGGGGGGATGGGCTAGGCCGGTGATGGGTAGTAAGGAGGGCACATATTGCATGGAGCACTGGGTGTTATACACAAACAATGAATCATGGAACACTACATCAAAAACTAATGATGTACTGTATGGTGAATAACATAACATAATAAAAAGTTAAAAAAAAAAAGACTGCTTCAGGCTGAACATGCAAAGAGATGACAAATTTTGGAAGAGAGGAGTTTGGATGGAATCAACCAAAAATATATTTGCTTATTGATTTTTACTTCCTAGCTAATCTGACCTTTTCAGTTAAAATAGGCACTCTTCATAGTTCTGTCATTTTGTACGCTGAGGTCTTGAACTACATAGCCTATCTTGTTACATACAATCCATCATTTAAAGAAACCACATCATTATATACATATTTTTTTTAAAGATTTTATTTATTTATTTGACAGAGATAGAGACAGCCAGCGAGAGAGGGAACACAAGCAGGGGGAGCGGGAGAGGAAGAAGCAGGCTCATAGCTGAAGAGCCTGATGTGGGGCTCGATCCCATCACGCCGGGATCACGCCCTGAGCCGAAGGCAGGTGCTTAACCACTGTGCCACCCAGGCGCCCCCATTATATACATTTCTATGGATGAGAGTATATATTTTTTCCTATCGTGAACTTTGTCACAATAGGCATATTTTTTTAGCAAAAATAGTCAAGCTGCTGAAAAGATGACACTATGCCTGTTATATTGCCCAAGATTGGCTACATAATTTGTTTGAGTTGTCTCCAGTAAGTTGCAAAAGGCAGACACTTGGCAAGTTTAATGTCATCCATCTGATGTAATTGAACTTAAAGTTGAATGAATAACATTTCAATTCATCCTTGAAACTTTATGGACACAATTGCCATTACATCACAGCAAATTCTGCTTCTTAAAGGAGTCTTGCTATTTGCATATGTTGTAGAAGTACTTTTTACATAAAGTTATTATCTTGACTAAATATTAGGTAAACTTTATCTTAGACTAGATTTTTGAATCTTTCTTTTAAATAAAAGTAATCTAGTGGCAGAAGAGGAAAAACTGTGTCGCCCATTATTCCACTACCCCAACATAATTCTTTTGGATATATTCATGTGTTTCTCCCACTGTTTTTTAATATAGTTGAAACGATAATGACTATATATTTTACACTCTGATTTTTTTCTTAATTATATGTCAAATACATTTTATATATTTAATTATTTTCTTAAATTCCCCAAAGTAATGTCACTGCAGTAAAGGGCAAGACCTCCTTTTTCTTTTTTCTTTTTTAATTTTTATTTTATTTTAAAAAAATTGAGTATAGTTGGCATACAATGTTACATTAGTTTCAGGTGTTCAACATAAGGATTCAACTTCTCTATATACTATTCTATGTCACCACAAATGTAGCTACCATCTCTAACCATACAGCACTATTACAGTATCATTGACTGTGTTCCCTATGCTGGGCCTTTTATTCCCATGACTTACTCATTTCATAACTGGAAGCCTCTATCTCCCACTCCCCTTCACCCATTTTGCCTCTCTCTCCACCTCGTTCCCCATTGGCAACCATGTTTGTCCTATGTATTCAAAGGTCTGATTTTATTTTCTGTTTTATGTTTATTTTCTTATGGTTTTTCACTCTGTAAGGGTGAAATCATATGGTATTTGTCTTTCTCAGTCTGAATTATTTCACTTAACATAATACTCTCTAGATCTCTCTGTGTTGCAAATGGCAAGATCCCCTATTTTTTTTCAAGATCTCCTCCTTTTTATTGCTGAATAATATTCCAATCATCTATCAATGGGCACTTAGGTTGCTTCCATATCTTGGCTATTGTAAATGATGCTGCAATAAACATAAGGATGTGTGTAATTTTTTTTTTTTTTTGAATTAGGGTTTTTGTTTTCTTTAGGTAAATAGTAGTGGAGTTACTGGGTAATGTGATATTTCTATTTTTAATTTTTTGAGGAAGCTTTGTAGTGTTTTCCACAGTGGCTGCCCAATTTGCATTCCCCCCAGCAGTGTACGAGGTTTCCTTTTTCTCCACGTCCTTGCCAGAACTTGCTATTTCTGATCTTTTTGAATTTAGCCAATCTGACAGTTGTCATGTGAAAGCTTACTGTGGGTCTGGTTTGCATTTCCTTGATGATTGCTGATAATGAGTATCTTTTCGTGTGTCTGTTGGCCATCTGTATATCTTCTTTGGAAAAATGTCTATTCAGGTCCTCTGCCCATTTGTTTTTTAATTGGATTGTGTTGTATAAATTATATATTTTAGATATTAACCCCTTACTGGATATATCATTTGTGAGCAGTATCATTTCCATCCAGTAGATTGCCTTTTTGTTTTGTTGGTTGTTTCCTTTTGTGCAGAAGCTTTTTATTTTTATGTAGTCCCAATAGTTTATTTTTGCTTTTATTTCCCTTGCTTTAAAGGACACTTCTAGAAAAATGTTGCTACAGTTGATGTCAGAGAAATTGCTGCCTGTGTTCTTTTTTAGGATTTTTATGGTTTCAGGTCTCACCTTTAGATCTTTAAGCCACGTTGAGTTTACTGTTGTGTATGGTGTTTTTAAGTGTTCTAGTTTCATTCTTTTCCATGTTGCTGTTCAATTGTCCCAGCACCATTTATTGAAGAGAATATATTTTTCCTATTGTAAATTCTTGCCTCCTTTGTCATAGATTAATTGACCATATAACTGTGGGTTTATTTCTGGGTTCTCTACTCTTTTCCACTGACCCATGTGTCTATTTTTGTTCTAGTACCATGCTGTTTCGATTACTACAGCTTTGTAATGTATATTGAAATCTGGAATTATTATGCCTCTTACTTTGTTCCTCTTTCTCAAGATTGCTTTGGCTATTCGAGGTCTTTGTGGTTTCACACAAATTTTGGTATTATTCTAGTTCTGTGAAAAATACTGTTGGTATTTTGATAGGGATTACATTGAATATGTAGGTTGCTTTGGATAGCATGGATATTTTAACAGTATTCTTTCAATCAATGAGCGTGGAATATCTTTGCATTTGTGTCATCTTTGATTTCTTTCATCAATGTTTTATAGTTTTCAGAGTACAAGTCTATCCCCTCTTTGTTAAATATATTCTTAAGTATTCTTTTTGGTGCAATTCTAGATGGAATTGTTTTCTTAATTTCTTTCTGCCACTCCATTATTAATGTATTGAAATGCAACAGATTTCTGTATGTTAAGTTCTTATCCTGCAACTTTAGTGAATTTATTTATTACTTCCAGTAGATTTTTTGGTAGAGTCTTTAGGATTTTCAATGTATAGTATCATAAGACTTCCTTTTTTCACAAATGTTAGGTATTTCTGTTTAACTATATAACTTTTTAATTCTAATTCTGTGATATAAATACATATTTACTAGTAATATTTTGTCAATTGTATATTAAAATAAGCATATGTTAAATTAATCCTCTTCTTAAAAATTTTAATGACTTTGCTTTCTAAGTTTTCTGTCTTTACTGGAAATATGCAAATGAGTAGAACGCCCTTTATTTTAGTTGCATGTATTCAGCTAAAGCTATAGATATGGATAAACATTTCATAATAAAAACTGTGATACTTTTTTTCTGAGCCATAGTAAATGAATAAACTATATTTTTTTAAGAAATGAAGCTTCACTGTTTACGCATGTGTAATAATTTGATTCTTAGAAAACTAAATCACCTAAACATGTTAATTGCTTTGAGTTGAATTCTTTTTCTTTTCACTGATTCTTCTCTTAGTGTGTATACTAATATGGCTACCAAAGGGCACTATCTTAGAGATCCATAAAGAACAAAATTACTTTCTGAAACATGTCATATCTGTCATTGGGCAAATGAACAGTATTCCTCTTGTCAGTTACAGAATCTGCAAACATTTTTCCCTGTTTTAATTTAACTCAAACATTTAACTACTAAAAATTTACCCCAAAGGACATTAATAAGGCCAGTCTTTCCCAATACTTTACAGATTTGTCCTTTGAGAACTAAATGGTGTATACTTGAGCAAAATATTATGGAACAAAGAAATTGTAACTTATTTATAGTGTTTTCCATAGATAATATATTAAATTTACTTTCTGTAAATAAGATTTTCTGTGTATAAATGGGAAGGCCCACACCTACTGATAAAACTAAGTATATCTTATCCTATCCATTCTATATCACTGAGGAAACAGGAAGATGTTATGTACTTAGTGTAGCCTTAAAGACAACAAATGCTTTATTCAGTGCTCTTCCAGTGACCCAAGGGTTTAGTTCCCTTCTCTATAGCACAAGGACAGTGTAAAGCAGTCTCTGAAGTTACAGAGACTGCTAATATCCCATTCATTGTGCCTATTTCTTGGGATTTTTTTTTTCTTGGCAAGAAGAAAAGATGGTAAGGAATTTGTGTATCCCTATAAAAACATTTTATCCAGTGCCCTGTATTAAAAACCAGTGCATACGTTAGTACATGAGCTATAACTGCTCAAATATTTTAAATTAATAAATGAATATATTATTCTAAGAAGACAAAGTACAATCCTAATTCCTCAGTTGAAATAAACCTTTCAATAAGCTATATATGCAGCTCTAAGTGAATTGTTGTGTATTTTCATAATCTAAAGGTTATTTTCTCTAGGATTCATGTCATTCAGCCCTCATGGAAGTTACATGCCTATTTCCCTTCCTAATATTCACAGGGTGATTATTAATAATCAGAGTAAACTTGAAAGTGAATAGTTTATTTCTTGTTAACCATCAACATGTTTAAGTCCTTAGACTTTCATATAAGTTCTCAAAGTATAAGTTGAATATTAGTACCTTAGTAAGCTGAATGAATTATCAATACTAAATACCATGTTGATATTAGATGCTACTTGAATTATTAGTTTCAGTATGATCTTTATATTACTGTTAGATTTCTAAACTAATTACAGTGCAGAGGAAAAAAAAAAGTTAATTCTATTCCAGAAGTATCAGTGGATTACTTTTAGGCATTTATCTTCAGTGCAAATTAAAAACTGCATATCTGTTAAACATACATCATTTTTTTCAACTCCTTCTGATATTTAAACCACCATTTTCATTTATACCTACCAACATATTTTCTTAGTATTTTAATTTTACATTTTTCCAAACTAACGCAACCAATTACAGCTTTATATTTGAACTTCTAAATGCAATGATATTAGACATATTTGCCACTTCACATTTCAGGCCTCATTTATGGTGTGAAGTATTTATTACCTTGGAGTCATGAGACCACCCACAAGACTGTAATCCCAGACATGCTTAGAATCCTGTGTGTTGATACATGAAATGTGTCTCCCGAGCATATTTTATTTAAATCTGGTTGCAAGAGATTTTCTTTTCTTTCTCCATACATCATTGATAACATCTAATGCTTTGTCAGCAGCACCTGGAACTCTCATCAACGATGACAGCTTAGGAAAACTGGATTTTCCCAGAGAGACCTATCCAACTAGAATATTGTTTTAATTTTGCCAAGTTGAAATAGATTATACTAGATTGTTTTAATTGTATGCAAGACATCTGGGAGAATTTTGCTGAAGTCTAGAGAATCCTATGCTGTTGTGAAATGTTTGCCTTATTACAGGCAACACAAGGTCTGGGACATAATGGTGCATGTTTCCTAATTTTCTAGCAGCCCCACTTTACTGAATTAAGCCTAGAATGAATAATAGAGATTTTGCCCTTTAAAACTGGTACACTCATATATGAGTTAAGGATATTGCAGGAATCAGGGCAAACATTCCCATTTTGGTCATGTTTCCAACATTCGGAGATGGTTAGACATTTGTTCTGACCTGGAGTGAGATTACTGATATTGTTTTATGTGCAAATTGTATGGTACTGTTGAGTAGAAGGTCAATATAGTTGACAAATAAAATTTCATCCATTCTCATCCACTTTCTGATATTGATGAACAGAAACATGATCAGTAAGCATTCAGAACAGAAATTTAGATCAAGGTAACCTTTGGGTCTTGTCATCCTGATGGAGAATTATTAGTCAAATGTCAGAAACAGCAAAAAAGTTGTTTTTTGTAACTCAAGTGAGCAGACATATTCCGCTAAGCCGCCTCAACTCAAAAGCCCTGCTATGTGGCTTCTCTTTTTGCTTCATGGCCCTCTCTGACTTAGCCCTAGAATTCCTGGCAGACGATCTAATCCATTTAGTCTGTCAAAATTTAAATAGGGATTTCTAAATTTTAACATAGTAATGTTCTATAGGGTATACATATCCATATAGGAAAATAATAGCAACTAATATATTTTAAAAATTTAAGAATGAGTAATTTTATAATTAATGAGGTGTCAAGGAATCTTTTCATTATTAGAATAGAATACTGTAAACTTTCTGATATAATTAAGTTTTTCAGTTGTCCAATAATTGAATTATTGAAATATATAAATTAAACGAGCTATTTTATATTATTAAATACATATTCAAATATAACTTTTATCACTGCTTAATGATTTTCATCCTGTGAATCATCAAGTGTCTTGTATGTCTTCTGTATTTTCTAAGTGCTTTGAAAAATGTTATTATCCCTGTCCAAGAAGCCTATCATCTAAATGATGGATCTAAAAACACAAATATAAGCAATTAATATCACCTATAATAAAATTTTTGGTTAAGCTTATAACACATCTTGTAACAAACAAACGTGAGTGAACTTTTCATATAGCTTCCAACTATAGGTTCTGAGATAATTGAAATCCAAAAATGGGATAGGGCGTGGACCTGTGCCCTCTGTATACCTTAGATCTTGTTTGGACTTCTATAACAAAAGACCATAGACTGGGTGGCTTATAGACAGCAGACATATATTTCTCACACTTCTGGAGGCTGGAAGTCAGAGATCGGGGAGCCAGTATGGTACGGTTCTGGTAAGGGCTATTTTGAGGTTGCAGACTGCTGACTTCTAGTCATGTCAGCACATGGCTGGAAGAGAGCAAGTTAGCTCTCTGGTCTCCATCCATAGCACACTAATTCCATTCATGAGGGTTCTCCCTGCATGACTTAATTGCCTCCCACATGCTCCACCCCAAATATCATCACTAAACTTGTCACAGGTTCATTGCTGCATCATACAGCATCATACAGATCAAGGCCCAAAAATGGGACCACAAAGAGTGATGACTTGCTTCTAGAAAGTCCTAGTCCAAGTAAGTTTACATAGAAGGAGGAGCAAGAGGAGAAAGTACACTTTGATAAATCACATTATCTCAAAAGAGAGACTGTTGGAAAGGCTGAAATTTCCCATATTTCATCCCTTTGCCTCATCTCACTGATTAGATAAAACATTTCCTTTCTGTTGTTGAAGCATAGGTAAGGAGGATAGAACAAATACTAGAAATTTTTCTCCCATTCTTCCAAAAGGTTAGAAATTCACACTTTAGGGGCACCTGGGTGGCGCAGTTGTTAAGCGTCTGCCTTCTGTTCAGGGCGTGATCCTGGCATTATGGGATCGAGCCCCACATCAGGCTCCTCCTCCGCTATGAGCCTGCCTCTTCCTCTCGCACTCCCCCTGCTTGTGTTCCCTCTCTCCCTGGCTGTCTCTCTCTCTGTCAAATAAATAAATAAAATCTTAAAAAAAAAAAGAAAGAAATTCACACTTTAAGACAGGAATACTAGAAGAGAAAGAAAATGGTGCCCCCAAAGGAAAGTATATATAAAAGACTGATAAAAGAATTGTCTCCGTTCTTTTATCTTAGAGTCATTAGTCAATACTATGGTCTTTGAGTTAATAGTTTGAATTGAAATTAATTAAATTATACTATAGCAAATTGTAAAAGTATATCAATACTATATATTATATAATATATATACAATATGACCTATTCTGTAACACTTCCTTTTGATCTCTGCTGCTTTAGTACCTTGAGATTTATTATTCTAGTAAATCTGCTATTAAAATGAGCATCATTTATTTAGTTGAGAGAATCCTTGATTTTATTAGAGAGAAAAAATTTAAATCCATTCCACCAATATCTAATATTAAAAATGTATGTGGAAAAAAATGTATGTGGGTGGAGAAGAATGAGGAGAAAAGGTTGTATCTTAATTTAGACTTAGGAGACAAAATAACCATTTTCTATTACAAAAGAGGTTGACTCTATAACATTAATTTCACCGTGGGAAATCTGTAATCTTCATTTTAGAGAAATTAATTGGTAGCAGTACTATTTATGAAGTGCTGTGTGCTCAGATCTTTGAAGAACTTTTCTACATTATGATTAGCCTAACATGTCTAGCCTGGAGTGTTTCACATTTTTCTAGCTTTGTGATTATATCCTCCCACTAGGTATCTGATGAACTGAAGTAGACAGCTCTGATTTTCAGCGAACTTAGGAGTAAGTTTTTATGAGTATTAAAAATAATAATTTTAAATGTCAATATTAAATAAAATGTCAATAATCAAAATATTTCATAGTTCATGTATTTTATGTCTTCACTGACTACAGTGCCTGCATGTACGACTTGAAGCAGATCAACAAAGCAACATTATATTGCAGAAAGGGTCATCCTCAGCCATGAAAGCTATAAAGCCACTCACAGGTTTTTGTTTTGTTTTGAATAGTTACAACCCTGCCTGCAAGACACTGAATTTCCATGGCAGTTGTGGCATTTCTCATCAGAGTAAATTCTTCTTTCAATTGATGAAATGGTATCTGGGTCAATAAGAAAAAAACAAAAACAAAAAAAATCAACCCCTTAAAAAAATTTTTTTGAACTGACAAATAGTACCACCATCTAATTGTTACTTAAGTTGGATTCTCTGGTTCCTTACAGCAGTAAAACACCACGCCTCAGCTCAGTCCTTTTTGAGCATTTTACCTGTATTCTAGAGACATTAAGTGAGCAGCCACAGTCAATGATCACTGAATGATGCGTTTCCTCCTCTTTGGAAGATAAGACCAGTGTCTAAAAACCTCTGTAGCTGATCACATATGCCTTCTCAAAAATAACCTTTATTATATATGTTTGTGACTTAGTTAACTCCTTCCTAAGACCAGAAATCAGGAATGTGGCTGGGGGCAAGGGTGGGAACAAACCTAAAAATCAATGCTTAACAAGGATAATATTTCTGCCTGTATTCCCTGACATAGACTGAGTCAGGATGAATTTTGTGTTAGAACCTCTTATGATCTAAAATTTATCCTTTACCCAGATTTCTGGCTATGCCATAGAATTGTAAAAGATGGATTGACTTTATTATAATACAAGTAATAACTGTATTATCCCTATTTTGAGGGCTGTCCTGGTACTCTAGAAATGTGTCTGGCTTTCATTTGTCTTCACAGTAACCAAAACTCCTAAGTAGAAAGGATATGGTTTATCTTGCCTTCCTATGGTCCTTCCTATGACTTGCCCAGTGAATGAGAATTTGGGCAGGACTCATAAATGGGAACTTCCTGTGTTTAATCTACAGAACTGCTGGGTTTTTTGTTTTTGTGTTGTATTTCCTCTCTCCTGAATGTTGGCTTATTCAATAGTTTCTCTTTTTCCCCCCATGAAAAGGTAAAGCTTGGCATTAGTGAGTGATCAGTAAATGGTAATTATTCCACTACACTAGCCTTCATTGAACTAATTTGTTAGTCAATATAATTTATTTCTTCTCCCTACCTTCTTATTTAAAACATCTTTAAACTGTTTTTTTAAAAGCAAAATTACAAATTTCATCTATCAAAAAGGACACAGGGATTAATAACATCATTAAAACTCTTGGTATTTTTCTCTGCCAGAAACAAGTTAGACAAGAGATATGGGGTGTTTGGGTTTTGTTTTTATAGGCAAAACTTTAATTTCTTGATTTGGTTAGCCCTCTGGCTAAGTGGAGCCATCTCTTTGCTTGTTGGAATTCGATTGGTCTTTGCAAGAGGAATGAATAGGAACATAGCAGGAACATGGAACCAAAATAGGCACAAAAATGAAGACCCCAGGGATGAACCAACATCTAGATTATTATATAGGAAACCAGTTAATTTTAGGTGAGCATTAGAGTCTGAAAGGGAAAGAAGAGGAGCCCTGGGGTGCTGAATGCAGTGTGTTTTGGACGTACAGAGAAAAGAGACTGTGGGAATTGGTCTGAGGTGTCTGACTGTTAAAGAGAACCATCAAGAAATGAAGTAGGAAATAGCAAGGGGAAAATGGCTCCTACAGGGAAGAGACAGACACGAGGGGCCCTGCCTGCTGATGGGGTAAGGGTGGGGTTTCTTATGGGATTAGCGCTCAAAGAAAATGGGTCATTCAGAGAACCCCCATGTCTAGTGTGATTACATTCTGGTTTACCTAAAACATGCCTGATCACGAAGTCATTATTCCATCTTTATTAATAGTACCATTTCCCATATTCAAAAATGTAACAATTTTCATAATAAATTATATGCTCAAGTTTTATAATACCCAAGAGATGTGTATGCAGTGGCTTCTGCCTAATAAGCTATGAAATTACTTATGTCTTAAAAAAAAATGATATCCTGAAGTAATAAGATTTTAGGTTGGGTGAATATCTAAAGACTATTTCTAGACTTCCCAAGTTCAAGGAGATGGCATCCCTTAACAAGTGAGCATAAATTCATAATTGTGAGTCCTTTGGAGCTGTATAGACAGTTTAAGTCCCAGTTTTCCACCATTTATTGTTTGTATGACCTTGGGCATAACATCTTTCACATAACCTCTTATTTCCTCAGTTTTCTTTTTTTTTTTTAATTTTATTATGTTATATTAGTCACCATACAGTACATACCCAGTTTTTGATGCAATGTTCCATGATTCATTATTTGCGTATGACACCCAGTGCACCATGCAATATGTGCCCTCCTTAATACCCATTCCTCAGTTTACTTATCTGTGGTCTAGAGGTAAAAATGGCATCTACTTCATACAGTTGTGGTGCAGATTACATTAAGTCAAAGAAAAAAAAAGGGTGCTTAAGCAGTGTGGCTATTTTCTGCAAAGTGGTCTGTCTCTGGTTCTAGGAAATCTGCTTCCCACAGATTCTCAGGTGTTCTTTGATCTCCTGGATTAAAGTTTGTCCAGACGTTAAAGGAGAAATTGGTAAAAGGCCTGACTCATTGTTATTACCAATGTTGTCTAAGATTGTCTAAAACATTCTTCAGATGTGGAGTTTATTAACCTGCATTCATATTTTGAGCGCTTTTTAAGTATTTTGCTTTTAATATTGTAGAACATGATTTAAAATTTAAGATTTGATCCATTCTTAATCTTTTTTTTTTGTCATGACATAAAATATTTTCTAGAGGACTATTTTTGTAATGTGAAACTTTTTTCATTATACCCAATATGAAACTATTTTTCCATTCTTATTTATATTTTTCTTCATCTTTTGCTAGTTTTTCCATATGCCCTTTGTTGTGTATCTAGCCAAGGTACTTGGTACATTTTTTTTAAACAAGTCTTTTAAGTTTTTTTGACAAAATGAATTTATTTCAGGAGGATGCATGTTATATCCCTCTCTCCAGGTATAGAATCTGTGTTTTACCATTTTTTTCATCTTATAATAATTATTGCAATCCATCAGGAAAGCTTAGCTAGATGAAGAGTCTAATAGCATTGCATAGTCTCTTAAAGCTTAAAGGCAATGATATAAAATGCATTATTTTATGTGTTTAATACTCCTAAGCCTAGCCAAACCTTTCAAGATTTTGTGAATTTTTAAGCATCGTATGACCTCATATACTAGTACATATTAGTTGTCCTCCAGGATATTGTTATAAATCATGTCACCATCCCAATCTTCTTTCAGTGTATTGTGTAGTTGGAGAGAGAGATGTAGCAACTGGATTTTACTAAACTAACACTGTACTTCAGAGTTATCAAATTATGCTTAACTATGGATGTTAAAAAGTAATTTCTAAGCCTAGAGCATTGACTCCTGTTTCACAGGAATCACTGGCAGTAACAACTGTTGGTATCATTGAAGACAGTCCTCATTGTTAGAACTACTTTCCTCTACTTATTCTTCCATGTCAGCCTCTTTATTCTTCCTTGGACACACAAAGCACATTCCTTTCTTTGGGTTATTTGCCTCAGCTGCCTTTTCAAAGTCCAAACATTCTTCCCCCAAATTCATATGGTTACTACCTCCAGTCCTTTGAAAGTTTGCTCAAATGTTATTTTCTCCGATTACCCTACTCTACCCTATTAAATAAAATTGCAACCCTGCCCCCACATTATAGGCTGTCTTCCCATTACTGTGCCTTTTTTCCACAGCAGCATTACCTTCTAATATGCAATAAATTTACCTATTTATATATTTGTAGTTACTATCTGCCTACCCCTGGCCAATATGGAAGTGCCAGGAAAGAGAGAGATTTGTTTCCTTCACCAAAGCCTACCTTGTTTCTATGTAAGGGGTCAACAAACTTTTTCTGGCAGATAAACTTTTAAAGGGCAGATAATAAATATTTAGGGCCACATAGGATGTTTCTTAACTACACTGTGGCCTATACATAGCTCTAGAAAATATATAAATGATGGGTGTGGCTATGTTCCAATAAATGATATTTATCAAAACAGACTCTAGGCCAGACTTGGCTATAGTTGGTTGATAATGTCTGACATCAAAGTAAGTGCTTAATAAGTATTTGTTGGATAAGTATTTGTTCAAATGTATTGAAACTAAACATCTTTAAAATGTGAGTATAAATAACCTAACAAGTTTACCTCATCTTTCACCCTAAAAGTGATTGTCATTGGTTCTCAGTTAAAATGTTTACTCTGCCCATCTAAAACAAAAGAGTTCCTCATCCCATTAAAACTGAAGTGTATTCTTGGGGTGCCTGGGTGGCTCAGATGGTTAAGCGTCTGCCTTTGGCTCACATCATGATCCCAGGGTCCTCGGATCGAGCCCCAAGTTGGGCTCCCTGCTCGGCGGAGAGCCTGCTTCTCCATCTGCTGCTCCCTCTGCTTGTGCTCTCTCACTCTCTCTGTCAAATAAATAAATAAAATCTTAAAAAAAAAAACCAAAAAAACTAGAGTGTATTCTTACATGTGACAAGATAACTGTGGTAACGTTAGAGTTGCTAGAATCATAATGAGCATAAATGCTGTCCTGGGCCAGAGGATAGCAAAACTGAGATCAGTAATAGCATTAAGTACATTGGTTAGGTTAGTTTTTAATTTCATTCCTAAGTAACAGAAGTATTGGTTCAACATTTTATAAGATTGTAATTTCTATAGTGTGTAATGTTCTTTCTTATTTCAACTGTGGAAGTAAGAGTTTCTCCTTCCTTCCTTCCTTCCTTCCTTCCTTCCTTCCTTCCTTCCTTCCTTCCTTCCTTCCTTCCTTCGAGATTTACTTGGGAGAAAGAGAGTGCATGGTTTGGTGAGGGAGAGGGAGAGAGAGGGAATCTCAAGCAGACTCCCCACTGAGTGCAGAGCCCATGGGGCTCTATCCCACAACTCTGAGATCATGACCTGAGCTGAAATCACCAGTCAGAGCTTAACCGACTGAGCGACCCAGGTGCCCTGAAATTTTCCTGTTTCTTGAATTAACACAAATTTGAAATAGTGGCAGTAGACTTGCAGCTGTTATTTCCTCACCCTGGAGCACATTTCTAAGCAGGAACACACAATTTAGAATTGTTAGTGTTGTAGTTCTGTAAGTCTATTTAAAGGTGTAATTTATGAGTGTTATCGATCGTAAGTATTGAGTGAAAAAGTGAAGGGCAGTCGCTTTGTCTAATCACAGTAGAACACCATGAGTTTATTCTACAACAAACTGAAAGGTGACTCAGTCAGACAAAAAGGGAAAATTAGTTCATCATCTCTTACATAAGCGTCTTTTGAAATTCATTGGATCATTGTTTCTGATAACCTTCAGAGGACTTTTTTACTGTCCAAGAGCTTTAAGGTAATGTGTGTTCATTCTGAATAGGGGTTTGTGTGTTTGTGTGTAAACCCTTCAGAACAAGAGTGAATTTGTCCATCTTAAAGACAAACATCAGTTATAGCCAGGGGAGGTGTGAAATGTTTAGGTATATCCCCCATCCTCATAAGATCCGTTTGGTATCTTTGGAATAGAATTATTTATTTTTTTAATGGAAATCTATTTTAACATTGTTATTGGGACTTGCCAATTAGAGAAGTTAATTTTGGCATTTAGATTTTATCAAGATGCAGACTGACATTTAGTCAGTCGCCTTCATAAGACCATCCAGAATAATTAACCAAAGCATGTACATTTTTGACTTGCTAAAAGCTATTAAGTTTTAAGTTTTAGAAATAGTAAGGTATAAAATATGAGTAAAATGTTCAGAAGTAATTCAGTGTGGTCAGACCTGAGATAAAGGAATTGATGATTTTCTATCCCAACAACAAAAGAAATGTTTATTTACTCTGTTTTCTTAGGTAGTTGCAGAAGGGAGTCTTTTATCATTAATAATATTATATTACATTAGATAATTTGTTTTAACAAAAATTTTGGCTCAATTTTATTATATTTACATTTATTTGTTTATAATTTTTATTTTGTTATATCAGTCACCATACAGTACATCCCCAGTTTTTGATGCAATGTTCCATGATTCATCATTTGCGTATAACACCCAGTGCACCATGCAATATGTGCCCTCCTTACTACCCATCACTGGCCTATCCCAATCCATTTAAATAATATTCTGACAAAGTATGATTAGTATAATGAGTTTTATTTTGGTTTAATCTTCTCTAACAAGGTGTCTTTATTTTGGAACTTTTCCCCACATTTATAACATATAACTTAATTGATTACTAATACTTTTTTAACTGCTATTACAGGCATCTTATTTATTCATTTGTTTAATCATTAATTATTCAGCAGTACTTACTGAAAGTTTACTTTATGTCAGGACCTGGGAATCAAAAGATATTATTTCTATATATAAACTATATCTAAACGACTATAGTCTTGTGGGGAAGTGTGTGTGTGTGTGTGTGTGTGTGTGTGTGTTTATTTCAATTCAGTGTGAGGAATACTGGGCAGAGTGTGCGTGTGGACAGGCTGTATGGACAGGCCATCAGTGGAGTACCTAATATAGTCTGTGACAATGTCTCTTTGCTTTTGATAGGGGGACTTTGACTTTGTTCACTTAGCAGCTCAGAAACCTACCTCTGGCTCTGGCCCTTCCTACTTGCTACAGTTTCTTCCTTCATCTCAAAATATTTGCTTACACTACTCTTACATTCTAGCGAGATTTTCTGTGTTAAATCCAAAATTTTGATGATTTTATTATTTCCAGTTCTTAATTCTCAATTTTTTCTTATTGAATACTCTCCCTCTTTTATATTGGAAATTTCTGTAGCCCATCTACTAAAGAATAATATGCATTTGCTTCACTAGATTCAGTCTTTATTAGTGTTTCCTTTAGCTTGCTTTAGACATATTTTAAATGTAAACTTACATATACTTAAAAAAATAAGGATGAAAGGGGAAAAATAGAATTCCGTAAACAATATGAAAGTTTTCATTCAAATGAAACTGACACTGTGGACACCCAGTGTTTTCTTGGGTCTCTTCACAATTATTTTTCAGATTTTGTTATTTCAGTTGTTTGCTGTTCCTAGTTTCCACCTTATATGTGCAGTTTTTATTTTTATTTTTTTTCTTTTATTACTCAAAGATCTTCAGTGATAAATAGTATATGTAAGTATACACATCCCAATAGTGTACCCCTTTTTCCAACTTAGTATATAATTGTCTCATCTCCTTATGATAGGATTATCATTTGCTGTTCTGATTCTAAAGAGGCAGGTTTTTCTAATGCAGATTGTTATGAATTGTTCTTTATGCTTGCTGCATTTGTAGCTTTTCTTGTACAGTCATGAGAATTAATAGCAGTTGTATATTTGGTAAGTATAAATACCTTATTAGGTAGTAGAAACTGATGGTTCAAAAGATGAGTGCATAGCAACGAGGCAAACATACATCAATTCTATGTAAAACTGTCACTTAAATATTAAGTCATTTTAATTGAAATTATAGCTGGAAGCTAAGAACAGAAAATGATCGTAAGATGTAGATTTAGCAGTTGAGGACATATTTGAAAAGTATGAAAGGGTAGTAAAAATATATAAGTGAATTTCCTTCTTCCTCGAACATAATGACATGAACTAAGTCCCTTTTCTCTAAGTTTGACAATATCTCAAAATTTCTAAAATAATGGGTTCTATTTATGTTCTACTCATGTTAATGTGCAAGGTTATTTAAAGTTATTTTTATTTACTCACAACTCATTCTTGATACTTTGAATTAACTCCTAGCAGAAGACCTAATAACGATCAATTAATAGATCATGATCTTTTATGGTCATATGCATGGCTCTTCCTCCATATACTTTTGGAAATTTGTAAATACATTTGGAAAACATTTCAGAGGAGCAAACTCTGGATTAAGTAGCAAAGGTGACACACAAACTATATAAGCTCCTATCTGAACCCTCAAGCTGCTGCCCCTACTTGGAAATACAGAATCAGAATTCTAGTTTCTTACAAGACCTTTTTTTTTTTTTTTGGCCAATTATTGTGTTAATTATACTTATGGATTGTTGCCTGAGATACACAGAAGTCTCTCCAGCCCTCTAAATGGTCAGAATTTTCCCTTTAATTCAATTCAGCCCATAAAAATCTATGTACTTGTACTACGTTGTTTGGGCTCCTTATGGAACTTTTTTTCTCAGATTTGACATTATGATAATGCCATTTACCAATTGAGCTAAATTGCTGATCAACTTTGGAGCACTGTGAATCTTAAAAAATTTTTTTTTTTAAATTCTGATTGCTAGTTTATATGTACAACCCATCCAGTAATTGTACATCACTACGTGGCAACCTTTCTGTTCACTAATACCTTTCCTTCGCTTTGATTGGGTGATCCGTTCTGTTCTCCAAAACATTCAGAAATTTATTTTCTTTTAACATGAATTAAAAAAAAAACTTTCTCAAATCCTTTGTGGAAGAATGTATCAGTGATGGTCCTGTCAATACATAGAAATCATACAGTGATTGAATAGAAGTACATATAAAGAATTGTTAACTATATTAGTAGACTCGGGTAATGCAGTATTAGCTAGTATACAGGAGAAAACTCTAAATTATAGAAATAGCAGATACAAAGCATAGCCACTATTCCTAAGACTGAGACAAAGTGACCACAGAAGAGTATACCCACTCCCAGGGTGAGATCTGGACCTTGTGGGAGAGAACACAGCTGTAACTCAGTGAATGGCACGGAAGTCGTTTTGGTGCTGCCCTGGCCCAATTTACTGGAAGTCTGCCCTCTGGTCCTTGCCGGAATTCCACTGTATTGAGTGCTGGGGAATGGTCTTCACGGGGAGTAGCTTGGTGGAGACTTTTCTATGAGATGACCTAGGGAGGTTGCCAGGGGGGGCTTCTGGCCACTGGGTGCAGCTGGCTGTGATGCACTCACTGTCGGCACTGGGCAGGGGGGAGGGCCCTGGTGCTGAAGAGGCTAGATGCTTCAGAAGCTACTGGAACTCTAGGAGCCTACCACGGAGAAGCTGCTTGCATTACAAAAGCCTGCTGAAACAGTATGTTCAACCTGGAAGGAAATCCCTTTCTCCTTCAATGACACTGTAGCACCTTCTGTAGATAAAACTTAACATCATGCTAGATGGCAAAAGAAGAGTAGCTTGTGTCCCAGTCCATTTTTGCACAGCAGGCAGTGAAAGGTAAACTTGGGGCTGAAAGACAATTAATTGACAGCTGGCACAAAATCCTTGTCATGAATAAATAATTGTGTGTTTGCTTTAATTTGGTTAGATGCAATTTTCAGACTTTTCCACAAAGACTTATGTACAAAAAAGAAACTGATAATGTAGAGAAATTCATAGATAGGATAGTTTAAAGCTCTCCCCTGATTCTGGCAGATGTAGTTGTTTGCCCCAAGGCTGGTGGTTTGAGAGAGACCCTAAACTGGTTTCAAGATCAAACACCTGCAGTTGTGCTGTGATTCCTGGATGGCTTTAGGCAGGAGCAAGAGATCATGTGATAGAAAGTATGAAATAAAGTCCAAGGTTTCATCATACACAGAATCAAAACCACAGCAACACCAACTACAAAAACAAACAAAAAACCCAAAACACAAAAAACCTGAGGTCCCTTTCCTGCCTCTGTTCATATTTTACCCTTCCCTGGCTTCCTCTCTGTAAGGTTAACTTTTGGATGGATCTAACAAAGAATGAAAGCTCATGCATAGAATGGATGACTCTCCTGTAACACCATACCTCTCATTGATGGTCATTTTTTTTTTCTAATAGCCTTCATTGTTAATATTGGAAAATAAAAAAATCTTAGGAAAAAGAAATGCAATGAACCTAAGCAGTGCTGCTGTAATTTGTTTTATTAATAAGTCCAAGACAATCAGACAAGGTGTAAGTGTAAACAAATCATAAATAAAAATCCAATTTAACATTTAAGCTAAGAATGAATTATTTCTGATCAATGAGTTATTGATCCATTTCAAAGGGCCACCTTGAGTTTTCTTTATGGTTTGTTTTAACCTTTATATCTGAAAAACACATTTTCAGCTATATAAGCTAATACCTATAAAGATATTTCATTAAAGATTGTATGTATTAAAATGAAAGCAACTGGGAATTGAACATAATGGTTTAAATTTAGAGTAATTGAAAGAGCATGCCTATATACAATTTGGATAGTTCTGAGAAATACTACATATATATATATATATATGTAGTATTTTACTTCACATTTCACAGACGTCATTCTCAACATTAGTATGGCTCATGGTTCTTGAGGTAAAACAAATTCAAATTGCCTTAGGAAAAATGTATTTTCTCATGAAATCCAAGGAAGGGCATAACAGTAAACCATGGCAAGGAAGGGATGCAGTCCACTTATAAAACGAGTAAATCCATCCATCTGTGAGTTGTTTTTTAGTATTTGCTGTTTGCACCATCTTTCAAAAGGGGAGACCAGGAAAGTATATAGTATAGCTCCTGGTCTCACTGAATTTGAAGTGTTATTTACTTCAATTTAACAAATGTGTAGTGAATTCCTGAGTATATTGCAGTCACTCTTCAAGGAGCTAGAGATACAAAGATGAATAAGATATGATCCAAATTCCTTCAGAAATAGTTGACTTCTAAATGTGGTGGTTATGAAATACTTTGTGGATATGTTGGGATTTAATTAGGAAGGGATAGTCTTTAGTTACATGATTAGAGTATTCATATTGGGTTAATAGTCTAAACTGACTTACATGTTCAAAAGGGATATTAGGGAATCTGAAAAGTCCATGAGTTTGAAATGCAAAGCCTGAATAAAGGTAGTGAGCTAGAAGGAAAGGTTGCTTCACTCAAACTCTGAAAGGGAATATTTCAAGTGGCCGTTGCTATGTTATCACTCAGATCATGTCAAAAGCAATTATCCACTGTATGTATAAGGTCATTGTTTACATTGCTATTTTATTTTAGGAAAGCGTGTGCTACTTACAGTAATATTTTTTTTTCCACTTTTTGGAACCAGTTTTTATTTGAACAAGTTATATGTTCAGTAAGATTTTTTAAAAGTCCACTACACAATACGTCAGCCTAGAACACTTCCCTGACTTCTCTTGGCAACAGATGGCCCAAGGACGGCTTGATCTCCGGTGCTCTAAGCCCGCTGTCTCTGGGGACGCTTCCTCGTCCACACTCAGTTATGTGGGTGAACACAGCCTTTTTACCTTACCGCTTTACTTGCTAGCCAAAAAGACGCATTCACAACGTTTTTAACTTAAAAATTATTGATGTTCATTATGGGCCTGTTGCTATGATCTCTAGCATGATTACTTTTGCTTTCATTCTCTTGGTCTCACAGCGCCACTTTGCCTTTTATCACAAGTACCGCTCACCATATCCTTAGTGAAGACAACAGAAAGCATAGTTTGGGAACCCCACTACAATCTGTCAAATCAGTTTATGCTTTTAATTTTAAAATTTTGGTATAAGTCTAGCTTCTGCGATAAATGTAGAGCTATTAAATATTTTGTTTATGTCACTTACTTTAGCGAGAATTAAGGCCAAAAGAAAAGTCTGAAAGACAAGTTTGGGTGCTAAATCTTCTCATAACTGATTTCCATTGTCAGCCTTTTTTTTTTTTTTTTGCATTTTTATGTATTGTAATCATTATAAATAGGGTTCTTCAATAATTTTTACTTAAAATTATTTTTTCTGCCAGCTTACTGCCCCTATAATGTTAGAAAAGTGATTATTTTTTTCTTGGAAATATGTGCTATTTATTAACTGATTAATCTTTTTGTTGTGGCTTCACTTTCAATTAGATGTCCATTTATTAACTCTAGATCTTAAAATGATAACTAATTGGGAGCAATTTACATAAAGGAAAAGGCAATGTTTTTGGAGTTATGGAAGCTTCAACATTTATTAGCTGTGCTTTTTCAAATATTTATCTATATTTTGTCTCCATGTCTTCCTCTATGACATGTGATTAATATATTTATTCACTCAATATTTTTTCATCAAATGATTTATGTAGGAACTGTTAAGCAGTGGATGCAGAGAAAAAAACAAAGCATCACTACATTTAAGACGCTCATAAGGCTACTTCTCCAATTAAAGTACATAACGTGTGCAAAATATTAACTCAGTACACATTCAACTAAAGTTGATTATTTTCTGTCTCACTCACTTTTTGAATTTTTCTTCAGTGCTAATTCTAAAGTGCAGCTCCTTGCTGGTTCACCTCAACACGTTTGGTGCTTCCTTACTATGTTTTGTTTGGATGAACTAATACTGATTTCTAATTTCTAATGTATTTGGTTTACTTAGAAATGTTATTGCTGCAGTTAGTAGTTTGTGAGACTATTTTATAAGATAACATCTAGAAAATAACATATTTTTAAATTTTTAAAATTATGTTTAAATATTAAAAGTTTTAGCTTATATCCATTGATAAGTTCACTTAAACAACATATCAAATGATTTTGAAATTTCAAAAATGAGTGTGGCAATTAAGATGAATTTTGTGAAAAATAAAGTATGTTTGATAAATTTATCTACCCCTGTAGGGTAGCAAGCCGTATTTCATAACATAGTATAATTATTAAGAAAAAGAAACATGTCCTAGATCTAAATGCAGTATAGGATAGAATTCTAGACAAGGAACAGTGTTAAGATCTAACTATTTCTAACTCATAATAGTTTATTACCTTGTGACTCTAGGTAATTCACTTTATCTCGTCCATTTGTGAAATGGGAATAACGGTAGGTCAGCACGCCTCACAAGGCTCTTGTCCCCTTGAACATAGCTGTCCACAGTATGATTTGAACAAAGCTGAAAAAAGTACTCACTTCAGTAAAGGTCTTTCACAAATGCCTAAAATAAAAACGGATGTATAAAATGGCAAAACATACCGGGCTGTCTCAGTTTCTCGGATACACAGACACAGACTCTAAAGCCTATTTAAATTGAGTAAGACAATTTGTACATATAGACCCTTCAACTTCAGTGGTAATATATAAAAGATAAGCAGTTTCAGCCTGTGTTCTCCACAAAGTGAAATTATTTATTTTAAGGAAGCTAAATACTATGCATTTAGAAATGTTATTTTTTTAGCATACATTATTAACGTACAAAATAGTTATTCATACAGTGAAGTGACTTTCAAAGTGGTATTTATAAAGGAAAATAATGCATAAAAATTGCATTTCATACTTTGAGCACATCTGTAGTCACAGGAGCAAGAAAGTGTAATTTGATATCACTATATAAATCAGAAATATTTTATTATGGCATTTGATCTGTGTAAGTACTCTACAGAATTTATATAGCTGATACATTTTCCTTAGCATGCATATACATATCTATAAGTTTTTGGAAATGGTTCTGCCCCATACATTCACTTATCCTTCTTTCCTGATATAGAATGAAGGAAGGGAGAAAGGGAAGGAAGGAGGAAGAGCTGTGAGAAATAGTGGCTGTGTCAGATTGTGAGTAAAAAGCAACTGCATACAGCTTTTGAGAAGTAACTGAAAGATCAAAAGAAATTCCGGGGTGTGTTCACAATCGTCGCAAAGTTGTGGCACCCACTGACATTTATGTCTTAAAAGAAGAATAAAAAGTGAGTGTCTAATTTTACTAATGTTTGAAGTGGCAGAAGTGACCAGTAGCCAAGAAAAATGCATGTAGTATAGCACAAAGAATATTGGACCAGATCCAGTGCCATCCCCGACAGACTTTTTTATTACCAAATATTACAATACTGACTATGTTCTCTATGCTGTACTTTTCATCCCTGTGACTTCTTTTATAACTGGACGTTTATGTTTATATCTCTTAATCCCGTTCACCTATTTCACCCATTTCCCCACCCCTTTCCATCTGGCAGCCACTAGTTTGTTTTCTTTATTTCTGAGTCTATTTCTGTTCAGTGGTGGTGGTGATTTTATTCATTTGTTTTTTAGACTCTACGTATAAGTGAAATCATAAAATACTTGTGTTCCTCCGAATTATTTCACCTAGCATAATACCATCTGGATCCATCCATCTTATTGAAAATGGCAAGATTTCATTTTTTTTTTTATGGCTGAGTGACATTTCAGTGTGTGTGTGTGTGTACACACACTACTTTAACCATTCATCTATTAATGTACATTTAGGTTGCTTCCATTTCTTGCTATCATAAATGAGGCTGCAGTAAATTTAAGGGTCCATATATCTTTTCAAATTAGTGTTTTCATTTTCTTTAGGTAAATACCCAGCGATGCAATTATCGGATAGTCTGATATTTCTGTTCTTAATTTTTTGAGGACTATCCATACTTGTCTACAATGGCTGTACCCGTTTTTGTTCCCACCAACAGTGCAGGAGGGTTCCCTTTGCTCCACATCCTCACCAACACTTGATATTTCTGACTGATGTGAGCTGATAGCTCATTGTGGTTTTGATTTGCATTTCCCTGATAATAGTGAAGTTGAGCATCTTTTCACGTCTGTGTTTGCAATTTGTAGATCGTCTTTGGGAAAAAAATCTATTCAGGTCCTCTGCCCATTTTTAATTGGATCATTTTTTGGTGTTGAATTGTATGAGTTCTTTATATATTTTGGATATCAATTCCTTATTGGGTATAACATTCGCAAATATTTCTGTTGAACAAGAAGGAATGAGGCTACACAGCAAACCAAAAGTTTATTTGGAATTTTTAGGAATTTGAATTTGGGAGACAGATTCAGGAGCAGCTTGAAATGTGTTCCAAGCTGGGGAAGAGAAAGACAGAATTTATAGAGGAAAACCACAGGCTTATGTAAATTGTTTTGAAAGAATTATGATTGTCATATGCAAAAATAACTAACTTTGGTCTGCATAGGAAGGTTACTTGCTAGTTGCCGGGTTGGAGTTCAGTAAAGTCAGCCTCATTCTGAAAATTGTAACAAGGTGTGGCAATTTGTGGTTGGCATGGTCTGAAGTTCGTGTACCGCTCACATGTGTTTGTTCATAAGACCAACCTTCCCGAAGGCCTCCTGGCTTCATTTTAGGGCTCCGTGATGATCCTAACTTCATTTCAGATTTCCTGCTCACACTACTCCCATTCAGTAGGTTGCTTTTTCATACCATTGATGATTGCGTGTGCTTTATAAAATCGATGGTCTCCTGTGCCGTACAAACTCGTTTTAGTTTGATGTAGCCCAATAGTTTATTTTGCTTTTGTTCCCTTGCCTGAGGAGACATAACCAGAAAAATGTTGCTGAGGCCAATGTCCAAAAGATTATTGCTTTTTTCATTTTTTTAGGGGTTTTATGTTTTCAGAACTTACATTTAGGTCTTTGAGTATATTTTTGTGAATAGTGTAGGAAAGTTGTACAGTTTCGTTCTTTTATATGTAGCTGTCCAGTTTTTCTAGCACCGTTTATTGAAGAGACTGTCTTTTCCTCACTGTATATTCTTGTCTCCTTGTCATAGACTAATTGACCAGATGAGCGTGGGTTTATTTCTGGGGTTTCTATTTCATTGATCTGTGTATCTATTTTTGTGCCAGTACCATACTGTTTTGATTACCAAAGCATTGTAGTGTAGCTTGAAATCTGGGGTTGTGACAGCTCCAACCTGGCACGCTATTTTTGTGATTCTATGGAATTTACTTAATTACGCTTTTCCTTAATCTTCTCAGGTGTAATTTCAGTCTCTTGAAAAATGTGTGAAAATATAATTTTAGTCATTTTAAAATATGTATTTTTTTTCTTTTCACATTGTGGAGAAAATGTTATAGCTCACAGTAAAAGTACACACTTTAAAAAGCATGTTGACTGTGCTCAGTGGGAGCCTTCTGCCTCTCCTGGATTGTGTGCTCGCTCTCTTTCTCTTTCTCACTCTCCCAAATAAATAAAATCTTTAAAAAGTAAAAATAAAAAAATAAAAAGCATATTGATTGCTTATATTTATCCCTTTCTTTATGGAGGAAAATGCTGTTTCCTCTAATGAAACTTTATCATTCATTAAAAACTGAAATAACATTCATGGATTTTTGATTGATGTAAATAATCAAAATTTGTATTTAATTATTTTCCTTGAGATACTTGTTTTTATGATTGTTTTCCTGCTATCACAAAAAAAAAGTATTTCTCATAAAATTTGAATTTCAGTTCTAAATTTCTTCATGATACTATGATTCATATAACTGTTCTTTGCAGCAGTTCTCAAATCATTTTTCCTTACCATATTATGTGGTATAAATATTATTTAATCTAAAATGCAGTAGTATAATTCTTTTATTAGTTTAAAATGTTGCCTTTTTATGGTCCGTACAAACTTTAGACTTGTTATCAGATTAGTACACTGAATAACTTTGGTTTTTTTGTCCTTATTGAAATGAGTGAATGTATATTATTAATGCAGATTAATTTCAACTGTAGTTTAACCGTTAAGACTTTGCTAAGGTAGTTTGTATTTAAAAATGTGATATAGTTCTAATAAAGTAGGATTGCATTTAAATAACACTACTGCAGATTTGAGGCAAGAAAATGTGCAACTTTGTGTCAAAAGTAAAAGTTTAATGCTTAAAAGAGTACTATCGAAAAAGTGGAAAAGATAACCTATAGAATGAGAGAAAATATTTGCAAATCACACATTTGGAAAGGACTTGTATCCAGAATGCATAAAGAATCCTCACAATTCATAATGAAAGACAGCCGAATTTTAAAATGGGTAAAGGATTTGAACACACATTTCTCAATAAAAGATTCACAAGTGGCTAGTATATGTCCATGAAAACAGTGCTCAACACCATTAGTCACTTAGGAAATGCAAATCAAAACCACAGTGATCCCATTGACGCTAGGATGTCTATAATAAAAAAGGCGCACAATAATATTGACAAGAATGTAGAGAAAGTAGATTCTTCAAACACTGCTGGTAGAAATGTAAAATGGTGCAATTGTTTGGGAAAACTTTGGCAATTCCTCGGAACATTAAGTATGTAAAGTTAACATTTGAGCCAGTAATCTACTCTTAGGTATATACCCAAGAGAATTGAGAATACATGTTCACCCAAATATTCATAGCAGTATTATCCACAATAGCCAGAAGAGGAAATAACCCAAGTGTCCATCAGCTGATGAATGACTATATAAATGTGGTATATCCATGAAGCAGGAGAGCGAGGTTCATGTCTCACTGAGTCAAAGAATGTATCTTGCAGACAAAGGAGAGTGAGCAAAGCGATAGAGTTTTACTAAGCAAAGATACAGAAAAAGCTCTCAGGAGTGAGAGGGGTTTTGGGGCGCCTGGGTAGCGCAGTCATTAAGCGTCTGCCTTTGGCTCAGGGCGTGATCCCGGTGCTCTGGGATCGAGTCCCACATCGGGCTCCTCTGCTATGAGCCTGCTTCTTCCTCTCCCACTCCCCCTGCTTGTGTTCCCTCTCTCGCTGGCTGTCTCTCTCTGTCAAATAAATAAATAAAATCTTAAAAAAAAAAAAAAAAAGGAGTGAGAGGGGTCCCAACTGGGTTGCCACTGAGAGCTTTTCATCTCTGACCTTTTATTAGGACTTTACCAGGAAACTTAGGTCAGTGGTCTAGAACTAGACATGACGCTATACATTTGTGGGAGTCTTTGTTTCTTGTGACATCTTTGATCTATAGATATGTTTTGCTAGGGCTGGTTAATCTTTTATAGCTAACTTCTCCTTTTTTGGCCTGATCATTTGTGTGTGTGTGTGTGTGTGTGTGTGTGTGTGTGTGTGTGTGGTTATTTTCTCTTTTCTGTGGTTACGGTGTAATTATTAGAAAAACATTTTAACCCTACCAGTTGGCACAGGGGGTCTGATTTTTCTTCCTTATCTCTATTTTTGTTCTGTCTCAGTGTCTGTATACCTGAAATGCCCTCAGAGCCTAGTTGGGGCCCCTCATCTTCCCCTACCTAAAGTCCCATCCTTTCCCTATTCATCCATGTAAGAGGAATGTTTCTCCTCCATGAAAAGGAATGCAGTACCGATATTTGTTACAACGTGGATGAAACTTGAAAACAGGTGAGTGAAGAAGGCAGACAGAAGACAGCGTATATTCTGTGATTTCACTGACATGAAATATGCAGAAAAGGTGAAACCCATACAGACAGAAAGATGAGTGGTTGCCAGAGGATATGGGAGTGGGCATGGAGAATGACAGCTGATGGGTTCAGAGTGTTTCTTCGGGGTGGAATTACATCTTGGTGATGGTCACGCAACTCCGAATATCCTAAAAACAACTGACTTATACACTTAATAAGGGTGAATTTTGTAGTAGATGAATTATAACTTAAAACAGTGATAAAATTACAATGTTTTTTACATTGGAATACATGTCAGGATTTCAGGAAACAACCAGTAGACAAAGAATATAATTTGGGTGGAATGTTATTTAAAAAGAAATTAGATTTTTCAGAAGCAGAAAAAAATGCAAACCTTTGAACTGTCAGATTTATTATGGAATACAGAACTGTCTACTAATGATATTAGAGATTACAAAATTTGAACTAAATCAGGAATCCAAATGCTAAGCACTGAGGGGTGTAGTGTGTGTTTAAATCAGCCCCTGAAGATTTGTAGCTTATGATTCTAATGCACAGGTTTCAAAAGCAGTAACACAATACTACCATGTATAATGATGAATGTTCCTGTGCAGATATGCACTACAGACATGCAGCTAAGAATTACTCATTTAAATAACAGGGAGGTTATATTTTAGGCTAAAAAAATAATCTTACAGGTGCACACTTCAGAGGCTTTGGAATTTTCATATTTCAAAGCACACCATTGTAGCAAAATAGGTTTAGTACTTTTGGTGAATTTTATTTGAAGTCAGAAGGTAGCACAAATTATTTAACCATCAGTGAGAAAACATAAAACATTTTTGAGGTATTACAATTCAATTAACTTGTAATTTCCAATAATCATTTTTAATTTGAACAATTTTTAACTTTCTAGCACATCTTTTGAATATCTTGCCTCATTTTACCCTCTCAAAATCTGTGAGATAGGATGTATAATTATCATTCCTCATTTTTTTACACAATGAGGAGACAGAGAAAATGATATTTAATGTTGGATAGTTGGATGTTTATTTTAAAGCCGTGATGGAAACCACAGATATCCTAATATGCTCCATCCATTTTTTTACCCTGTTAGAATAGTATTGATGGAACAGTGGTGTGGGTGGGATGAGAGAAGGACAGGGTGAAGGGAGACTTATTGTCATGAATAATGATTTTATAAACAATAGACTGGGAGCAGGTAGTTCAGAAGCTAACACGCAAAAAAATAAAAATAAAAATATTAGTAATTGGACAATTAGCTATAACTTCTAAGTATATTACTTTATAAAAATTTCTGTTAAGTAGGATTTAGGTATTATAAGAGAGTCAAGAGGTTCTCGGCATAAAAATATGTTATCAATGAGATCATGTTACTATAGGTACTTAAAAAGGGTCTGGGCTGCTGCTGTGTCCTCGTGACTAATAATTATGTAAGTTAGAAGCAACATACCATATGGTTCCTCTTCCCAAATGAACAGCAGTTACTTCTAATGAAGTATTTCAGTAAAGCATTTTGGCTTTTTCCCAAATAAATATGAATTAATTTCTTTTTAGGAATAACAGTTAATCTAATGATGACCCTGGATTTTGGTGCCCCCTCTGATGCCTTATGTGACTGTAAATCGAATTCTACCTTTTAAGACAACAGAATGTCATGGTTCTACCAAGCATGGGACATCCCTTACCATCTCAAGATGATATAATGGCACTTTTACGTTATTCCATATGTAGAGGCTTTCCCCAGCCCCCTACCTTCAAGATGGAAATTGGACAGTTGTAATATGAGGACACAAAAGCTGTTCCATGACTCAAGTTGCAGGATAGAGATGAACCTCCTGTGTTATGCAGCTGGGCTCCAGGAAGACACACTTACTACTCAACACATAGATGCTCTCAGCAGACTGGCCTGATTTGGAACTGGGCCACATCTGTGTGGCTTTTCTCTCTTTTATTTACTATTCAGCTGTAGACTTAGAAGATAGAAACTTGACAGAATACTCCAGTAATAAGGGTATTTTTGCCTTTTAGGGAATACCTGGATGTAACACTTGCCCTCATTTTATTGTCCTGTGCAATGACTAACATTTTATTCTTGGGAGGTACAGTGAAATGTTCCCGAAATGTTCCCAAAATGTTCCTACCTATCATTCTCAGAAATCATTATTTCCTTCTGCCTCACCAGTTCAATAATTTTCTTTCCCATTGGATTATATGGTCACATACTTTGGCATCTTATTAAATACTAATATAAAAATAAATGTGATCATATATTTTCCTATTATATACCCCTTTTTCTTCCTTTTCCCTCATTTTTCCCCACAGCAAACTAAGTTTTTACTTAGACATTCTTAACAATTCAGCATAATTCTAATTTCTGTTAAATGTTAGCTCTCGTGACTCTCCTGAATAGTGCTATTCATTGAAGGTTGTACCATACCCAATCAGCAAAAAGGAAAGAAGGAATGAAAATGGAGAAAGGAAAGGGAGGGAGGGTGGAAGGAGAGGAAAAAACACTTTTTTTCAATCTTCGTTTCTTGAAACTTGATACGTACATTTTTCCCTGAGTAGCAGAATTGTAGTTGCATGGAATACTTTGCACGGAGTAATACTTTGTCATTAAAGCACCAGTGAATGGCCTTTAGCATTTAGATGACCAGGAGAATCTCCTCTGGACCAGACTTCCTGTCTTGTCCACATCTGCATATCATCTTTTAAAGAGTTTTTCCTGGGGCGCCTGGGTGGCGCGGTCGTTAAGCATCTGCCTCCGGCTCAGGGCATGATCCTGGAGTCCTGGGATCCAGCCCCACATCAGGCTCCTGCGCTGGAAGCCTGCCTCTTCCTCTCCCACTCCCCCGGCTTGTGTTCCCTCCCTCGCTGGCTGTCTCCCTGTCTGTCAAATAAATAAATAAAATCATAAATAAATAAATAAATAAATAAATAAATAAATAGTTTTTCCTCTACCATGAGGATCTGTGCTGGGATCTCACTTTCTTGTATCAGGGGTCTTAGTCCCCGTTTTCTCCTTGTGAACTTGCTTCTACTTCACCCCACTAATGTTGTGACAGGCTTGCTTGCTTCCTGCTATATTTTTCACAAATACTTTTTACCTTTGATTTCAGTGTGCGTGCTTAATGCTGCCCTTCTATTTCCAGACCTTAGTGCTCAGTACTTTCTTTCTATACGCCTCTGTCATAAACAGATTTTTTTATTCAACAGTTTTTGTCAGAAAAAGTTTGATTTGAATTTGTTGACCTTAAACATCAGTTATTTTACCAGCAGAAATGGGTTTATTTAGGAATAGCAGAGAATTGCAATTTGGGACACAAACAAACGGGCAAAAAAACATAGACTAGTCTAACAAAAAAGGAGAACAACATAATTTTATGGAGAAGATGGAAGAAGTTGGAAGGGGTTCTTTTGAAGGAAAATATATTGAAGAAAAACAAGAGTTCAGGGTAATGGACAATATGTCATTGGCTGAGTTGCTGGGGTGGTCAGTTTCTTGTAGGATGCTGTATACATCTTGTTGAGGCCTGGTACTGATGATTCTTTCCTGTTGATTCTTCTTGTTTGTAAATTGACGGTTCTTCCTGAACTTGACTACAAGTGGTATGGTGTGAGAGCGCCCCCTTCTGGTCTCCCGACTTCACTTTGGTGCGCTTTCCCTTTATTAATTTGTTTCGCAAGTTCCAAGTGAATGATGGATCTATAGATGCAGGAACATTCCCTGGAAATGTATGAGAGCAGTGATCTTTCTTTCCGAATCACTGGTATTCTCAAAACCAAGGCACAATATCTGGCCCGATAAATGTTTGGGCCTAGTCTATAGCAGGTCAGATGGGATACGTGTATATGGCATGTCCAACGTCCTTGTTGGCTACAGGTATTACCAGTATCTTAATATAGACTGTGTTAAAGAAGACTTGTAATTAATGACATTTCTATGACCCGGGCTAGAAAATCTAAGTATTTTGACTATTAGATATTAAGAGATACATTTTTCCATATGCCTCAAAACATTTCGAAGTTATAAGATGTTTGGGTTTTTTTTGTTTCTTTTTAATTTTTAATCTAAGCAACAACTTCTCATTTTGATGAGTCCAATATATTCTTTGTGAAATCAGGAAAAATAAATGTGACCTTATAGATATACTAACTGTAATACGGACAACTCAGTTGCCCAAGGACATAGAAGTATACTGACAGGGATAAGCTAGACTTTGTCTTCTGATGCTCTCTCAAAAACAGGGGTGCCTGGGTGGCACAGCGGTTAAGCGTCTGCCTTTGGCTCAGGGCGTGATCCCGGCGTTGTGGGATCGAGCCCCACATCAGGCTCTTCTGCTATGAGCCTGCTTCTTCCTCTCCCACTCCCCCTGCTTGTGTTCCCTCTCTCACTGGCTGTCTCTATCTCTGTCGAATGAATAAATAAATAAAATCTTTAAAAAAAACAAAAAAAAAACAAAAAAAAAAAACCAATTGCTTTTGCTGTAGTTACAATGAAGGATAGAAAATGAGATTATATCAAAAAGTCTCTTTAGAATTTTCTTTAAGGTTATTTCAATTTGATATAGTTTTACTTTATCAGAGCTGATAAATTGAACATTAATTCATACTAATTAGTTGTTAGGAAGTCATGTGACTACAACAGCTGAGCGAACATGACATAGCTGAGGAGATTTTAAAATGTGTCCTTTCAGACTCTGATGTACCTGCTCCCTTGCTGGCAGTTTGCTGTTGGTTGTGGAAACACTCTTGTGAAGACCTAGTGTCTCACACACTGATCTAGTAACGGATGGTACACTAGTAATAGAGCGATTTGTGTTATCTCTTTCTAGCACTATACCCACCTCTTTGTTTTGCCTCTCTGTACAGTTCTCATAATCATTTCAGTACGAAAGACACGGGAGGTCATATATTAAATTTCGAGGGGGCAAGTAACAACAGTACAACTTTATATTCTCATTCTCCTTTATTTTCTCATCTCCCCACATGACTTAAGTTATTACTTTTCCCTTCTTTCTCCTTTAGCCCTCCCCCTTCTACATGCCGGTGGCTGGCGCTGCTATCCTAATAAAACTACAGATAATTAGAAATTACTTACTAATGTGACTAATTTGCTTTGAGAAAATATTTGAGCATGTTATAAATGAGTTAGAAGTTGAAGTAATGAAGCAAATAACAAAAGCAAAGAAGCATTAATCTTATTTTACAAAAGGTCTTTATACTCACATCCCAGAACAGGGTGTCTGCATATGAAAGAAAATTAACATGGAAGAGCAGTGAGATTGTTTGGACAAGCATTAGTCGAAATCTGTACCCATGATTTGCAGTTTAATTATCAACCCCTTACCACCTTATCAAATACCTTTTATTTTCCCTGTTAAGATAACCTATCAAATTTAGACTTAAATGTTAGGCTAGCAGTTGAATTTGGAGCAAAAGAAATTTCCTAATAGACGAAAAGGCTATGGGGATGCAATTTCTTAAAATGCCATAAAACTAATTGTAGTTTACATCAGATAAACACCACTCTCACTTCCCCATTTTTGTCACCTAAAACATGGAATTAGCTGGGTTCCTTACACGCATACACCATTTCTCTTCCACTGTATTCGATTCAGTATACTGTACTTCGTCCAGAAGACTTGTGATGGCTCACTATTGCCAACATGTTATAGACCTAACAGGCAATTCATAACCAAACCTCAGAATGTCTTAGCAGTATTAACTCCTGCCACACACCCCTGTGCACTCGTACAACAGCTCAACAATTGTGAACAAAAAACCTGAATTAGGTATACAGTTAATAATCTTTAAAAGGCTTATAAATATTTAACTTTTAATTTAATAAACCTATTAAATATGAATTTCCTTACCGTAACCCATAGGAATGCAAAAAATTGTATTCTAAATGACTAATTAAAATTAATTATCTTAATTTTTGAAAACTAAAGAGATTTCCGGGGCGCCTGGGTGGCACAGCGGTTAAGCGTCTGCCTTCAGCTCAGGGCGTGATCCCGGCGTGATGGGATCGAGCCCCACATCAGGCTCTTCCGCTATGAGCCTGCTTCTTCCTCTCCCACTCCCCCTGCTTGTGTTCCCTCTCTCACTAGCTGTCTCTATCTCTGTCGAATAAATAAATAAAATCTTAAAAAAAAAAAAAACTAAAGAGATTTCTAAGTTTTTATTCATATTTTATATTTTATTCAGATATTGCAATTCTTTAAATTTCCCCAAATTAATTTTTATATTCAGTTTCTAACAGACTTAACTTGCAGATATTTTTAGTCAGTTTGTTCATATTTGAGTTATTTAGTAAAGTGCTGTTTTTCAGTTGCTCTTTTCTGGGAAGCTTTGGGTGGGATGTAGAGCAAAGATTACCATAGTGGTGAATAGCACTGCTTCCAAATAGATCTGTCCAAATATATCTGAGTTTGAATCATGGCCTGGGCAATACTAGCAGGGTAACTCTGGCATATCACTTAAATTCCCTATATCACATGTGAAAAATGGTGGTAATAATATGCACCATGTCTTGTGTTGCAGAGGTCGAGTTGATGCACGTAGTTAATTCTCAATATATGTCAGTTATTATTGATGATGATTATTGTTTAAGCCTAGAAATATATATAAATAATTATTTTATTTTATTAGACTGGAAAGGAACATGAAAAATAGAACTAGTCAATGTTGTAATACCAAAGCAGATACAGTGCTATTGGAATAGTATTGAAAAAAATCAAAGGAAGTCAACTCAACTTGTTTTCTGGTTTGGGTTTTTTTTTGTTTTTTGTAAGTATGTATTTCTTTGATGCTTCAGAAATAGAATTGAACATCTGTCATCAGTAATTTAGGTAAATATTTTGAAAAAAGTTTGTACCTTTGCGCAGTTAAGAAAGGAAAGGAGGTAAAAAGTGTAAGGTTAACTGAAGTGCAAAATGTTTAAAATATAAAGTTTGTAACAACATAATTCTAGGTGGTCTCATTTTTAGAATACAGATTATGAGGTCATATATATATTGGCAAGTTTTGTGTACGTGTGCATGTATGTGTGAAATGCATAAATACATATGTAGGTATATGTGCATATATTTTTTAAAAGATTATTTTGCAGGTATATGAAAAGTTTTTCCAAGTGTCTGAGTGAAATATTCTGCATTTTATAATATAATTCATAAGAAGGGAACTAACAGTCACTTTGGAGACTGGAAATCATAACAATAATATTTATAGTAGCTAATATTTATTGCGGTTTTACCACTTACCAACCATATTCCTAAAATTCTCTAATGTACGTAAAAATGTAATTTTTACAATTCTATAAAGCATAAACTATTACTGGTCCCATTTTATGGTTGAGAAAACTAAGTCTAATCTGCTTCAGAAATGATATAAAAAACATAGTAACTCATTAATTTTTCTTAAAAATAGCCTTAAGTTTATAAAAGTATACATTAATATCAATATTTCCACAAATAGGTTCTTCATGTCTTCTAGATGAAAGGCTCCAAGGCACATGTAAATTACTGTATCCTTCAGCCTTTTCTAAACTCAGAGGTATTTTTGGTAGGACTAACACTAGACTACCTATAGCAATGAAATGAATGTTTGTCTTTATTGGAAAGTAATGTGTGTGTTTTGAATTTTAATGAGTAAATAAAAATATTAAACTTCATATGATAAATTAATAGCAAAGAATAGAAATTTAGACCTAGCAAAATTTTACATATAGATTTTCATGATATTACAGGATGGGTGAAGATATGTAACTGAGCATGTCACTCATTTGGAAATGGCTGAAATGTCATTATTAATGTGGGATATACATATACTTTCAGATGAATATTGAGAATTATCTTCATTAAGAAAAAGAATCAAATTACCATTTATCAATTTCTTTGGTTTTATGTTGTATCAATAGTTGAAAAATTTGATCAGTATGATCTCCTGTGTCTGTAAGACCTCAAAGAATAATTGTAACTACCATTGATATTTCTCTCCTCTAAGTTATCAACTATTTTATGGTCATATAGCTATACTAATATAGTGACTATTGTGATTATTGTATCACATTTTATTTTTACCTTTTAACAAGGTTGCATACCGCCCGAGTACAGACATTATGTACTTAGGCTCTTGTTTTTCCCACAGGGCTTAAATAAATCATCTGTATAGTAAATGTTCAATAGTTTATTCAAATTATAAACAACAGTACTTGAGTGTGAACTTCTTTGTAGCTTTAGACTCTTCTTGTGGTTCCTCAATGCAATATAATTAGTAATGTCGAAAATTTTCACAAAAATTAAAACAAGATAGCTGTTGTTAAATATTTACAAATTCCTCAACTAGAACTAAAATTTCCTTAAAGTCTTTCATCCAGCTGATGTCCCTGGTTTTCATTTTTGCTGTTCAATTCTTGTTCATAGCCAACCAAAACCTTTAAAATATCTACCTTTAACATTTCAGGCAGACCTCTGATAGTAAATGATTGGTATTCTGTTGCTTGGATCATTATCTTTAAAAAATTTTATTAGGCCCTGCATGACACTGTGCCCTTTGATCAATAATCATGTTGAATATGCACACTAACCTTAAGCGCGAAAAATAGCTACGCGAAATGAGCACACCTGCTGAAATGTATGCTTGTCAGTGAATACATTTTTAAAGAAAAAATGGCAATGGAATTGTTACAGCAAACATTCAGGAACAAACAGCAAGTACTAAAATAACAATTGGAGTGTCTGGACCTGCTTATACTGGTTCTGTTATTTTCTGTGCCCCTCATTAGTGACAGATGGCGTGGGTCAGAGTCTCAGTGGGCTGTTCCCATATTTCAGACTTACCAAGATGCATTATTTAATAATAGGCTTTATTCTGTTTTCAGAAATTCAGGCAAACAATTATGTATGACACTGTGCTACTAAGTATGTGTTAATAATTTAGTTTTCCAGCTTTTTTTCTTTACTCTGTTTTCAAGGTGAAAAAGAATGCTGGTGTAGTGGAAAGTGAATGATTACTTCATGTTTGGCTTTCCTTCCATTTTCAACTTAAAAATTAACTATGTACCTAGTCAGAGGTATTAAATCATGTTTCCTTCTACCTAAAATTGCTGTTGAAGCATATTTTTTTTTTCTTTTTCTTTTTTTGCCTCATGCACTTCCAGTTATCTCTAGGCACAGCTTGGGTAATATTTTAAGTTACAAAAGTATTTTTTATGATATGATTACATAAATCCTTTATCTACAAAGACAAATCATTCAGGTGTTTGTATTTGAAGTTTTTTTTTTTTTTTTTTAATAAGCATATAAAGCTGGTGGCTGTAGCAAACCTCTAAACTTATTTAAAACGTTTCTTTTTTTTCCTTATTCTTATAAAAATATTTTATGTCTTTCAACCCTAGAAGAAGTGTTTCTTCCTATAAAGAAATCCCACCATGGGGTTTCTATTTTGATACTAGTCTTGTGAATGGGGCATTTGGCCAGGTCATCAGATGATCTAGATCTTACCAGCTGCTACCCTTTCCTCCACTACACCACGGCCCTTCCCACCTCCAGACCTTGAGAAAGTCACTTAACTTTACTAAGTACCTATTCCTATCTTTACCTAAAAAGGCCATAAAAATAAATTCAATAAATTCTTATAGCTGACTTTGGGTAGTATTCATAAGTTGTTACTTTTTAAAGGAAATACCTTATCATCTCTTTGGTTTTTGTTTTTTTCCTTTGCTCATCCTGTTTAGCCGCTTAGAAAACCCAATGCCCAACTGAAAAAATAAAATAAAAAAATAAAAACCTCTGTCAATAGATCTAGATATCTAAGTCTATTGATACAGATATATAGAATGTTTTTTCAACATCTCGAGTTCTTTAACGATCTGTGGCATGGAACAGCCTGTATCAGCTGGGCCACTGGTACAATTGTGTTGTGCATCACGTCAAGCAAAGAAAAGGGGGAGATGATAAATGAATACCCTTTTGTTTTGGTGGTTATTAAATGCTTTCACTTTCATACAATGCGGAATTTGATAAACAGAGTTGAGCTTCATGGTTAATGACATTTCCAAAATCTAGAATGTCTGTAAATAATGGAGTAACTTCATTATAAACAATGGGAGATAAAACAAAGAACCTCTCTCCTGACACATGAGAATAAATTACTTCACATCTCATCTATATTTAGAGAATGATGGTGAAGTCTCTTCATTTATCCTCTGATATACATTTTTGGATAAATGATGGTGCTCTTTTTTAAACCTGAAGTCCAAATGGTTTAATACGATAAAATATACGGCATGTTACAGGCATTTTGTAACACGTCTTGCATGTCACTGTAGTGCAGTTACATACAATATCAATTATTCCCTGAGGTATTATGTAGTTGTAGATCATAAACTTTTTGCTTAAATTAAACATCACAGCTGGTTGCTTTAATTTGATGCATTATGCCACAAATGTTTCAACAGCTTGACTAAAATGAGCCATACTGCAGATGCAAAAGAAGAGCGAAGGTCAATGCACATGAAGCCTAGTCATTTGCAAATTTTCTTTGGGCATATTAAAAAGCATTCTGTGCAATATACTTTAATGGAATGTAACCAAACAAAAGAAAACAGAGTAACTAATGCAATGGTGTTTTACTTAAAGAAAGCAATGCTATAAATTCTTAGTCTTATGACAGTGTTTACAATAGCATCTTTTTTTTTTTTTTAATCATGAATATTGTGCTTTGAGAGTGGTGCTTGCCTATTCCATTGTAAGGCCTTGCCACTTCTTTCAAACTTTAAAACATTATGTATCTGCAAAGGAAAGCAGTTAACAGGAAAAAAAAAAAAAAAAAGACTGGAATGATTGTCCTCCTCCTCCTCCTCTAACCAGGTAAACCCTCCTCCCCCCATTAAAAGACTAGAAAAGCTGTCTTTTCACTCATTCCATTTGCAATCCAAAAGTCTTTAGCTAAGAGGATTGATAGTAATACCATCAAGATTATCATTCATTACAACATAAACCCAGTTTTAAAGCTGCTGTAACTCTTATGTTCTTGTAGCCCATAGTAATTGACCCTAAATATTATTGTTAAAGGAATTCATAAGGTAAAATAATTTCATCACTTATGATCAGAAAATAGTCTCCTAAATTATGTATCAGAAACACAACAAACGTGAAAGAAAATAGTAGGTTAATACTATGGTATTTCAAGATATGATAAAAATAACTGAGTTACTTCCTTATTAATCATAAAATGATAACATTTTAGGCTGAATGGGAACCAAAAGGTCTGAGTTCTCAACATCTATCTAATAATCATCTCTCTGTTCAGAAACATTAGTTGTCCCTAATGTGTAACTCTCCTATTATGACATCTGGAACCCAATCCAATCCCATCCATATGTCACTAGACGATACTCAGTTACTTACTCTGATATAGCCATTGCGTGTGTGTGTGTGTGTGTGTGTGTGTGTGTGTCTTAGCCAATGTTTAGAATAATCCTCTTCCTTTCAACATAGCTCAATTATTATCTCCTCCTAGAGTTATCCTAAATCCTTTCAACCAAAAATTTTTATTGGTTAATAACACAAAATGTTATTAAGGAATTTAAGTTACAGGATTCTTTTAGCCTCATATTAGTTGTTTTAACAGCAAGGGTAAGACTCCTTGGTTCGTGTATCATTCATCTTTTCTTCAGCTCTCCATTCCTCTGTGTTCCCAATTAATGTATACTGAGATGAAAAATATAAAATATATTAAAAATATATTAAATTAATATATTAAAAACCTCCTTATCTCTTGTCTTTTTCAAACTGTCCTGTGAACCAATAGTTCTGCAGCTGATTTCAACAGCAGTAATAATCTGCCTCACCTCACCTTGCCTGTTACCTGGAAGAAAGAAATTGAAAAGAATTTATGTATGGAGAAACCCAAATGTGGTCATGTTCCTAACTTTGCACTTACCTTGTAGTTATTTTTGGGTTCCACTTAGTCCCATGCCTTGCACAGATTAAGGATTCTCTTAAGATATTAATCTTTCCTCAATGGCGAGTCATGTGTACTCTGGAGATAGACGTCCTGGGTTTAAATCTCAGCTATACCACTTACTAGTTCTGTGATTTCGAGTAAGGTATTAAAGTCGTCTGTATCTATGATTTCTAATGTGAAAATTAGAATAATACATAATACATACATACAAATTAGAATAATACATAATTCAGCGAATTAGTAATTGTGAAGCATTTAGAATACCATATGCATTTCTGCTAGTATTGGCGTTTTCTTACAATTCAAATGGCCATTTCATCTCCTTCCAGACATAACCAAGAATGCCTTCCCCCCCAAAAAAAGGATGATGCTTCCACATGTCCTGAATGACATTACCTCTAGAGATTTCTCTTTGTCTCAACACTGTTTTTCCCCCCTGAGCATTCAGTGTGTTTGAGTATGTATCCCATTACATAATTTCACCACACCTAAACTCTTTTACAGATGCCTACACAGGCATAGCATTGCAAAATCCCTGGTGTGTGGATATCCCACAAGAAATGTTCTCTTATTTTCATTTCAATAGACTCTTCTTTTTCTAAATGAAATGACTAGTGTGGGAACTTCAGTTCTAGAAAAGACGATGGTCTTAAGAACTAGCATTCTTGTTTTCTTACCACGTAAATTCAAGGATAGTTGTGGGTTGCTTTTTGTTTGTTTTTTAGTAAATCTATCAATGTAATCAATGACAGCAGTAACGTAAAGGAGACAACTATAAATTATTTCCAACAAACAACAAACTTTATATTAGAAAGAAACCCCACAAACCTTTATTTCCAAATTATGTATGTTCACTAAAGACAGTGCATTTAAATTTAGTTCAGTTCCCACTAATATTGATTTGAGCACCTACCATATGCCAGGAATAGTGTACTTGGGATGCCTACAGAATGATAAGATGGAGAAAGGAATTCTGCCTGCCCTAAGAATAAAGGATCAATAAAGGAAAACTAAGAGATAGACAAGTGAAGGAAGTCTGAGAGACTTTCAGGCAGAATGAGCAGCAAATGTACATAGTTCTAAAATAGCCAGATATATATATATGGGGAACTAAAAATAAATCATTGTTTGTGGAGAGAAGCGTGAGGTGGAGAATGGCAGAGATGAAGCTGGGAAGGAGGCAGGTGCCAGTTAGCAGAGAGCCTTCTGTCGTCCTGTCATGGTGAAGTGCTTTGGCTTCATGCTCTGCGAACCATCTGAAGCCATTTCCTCTTTCCGGTGGGTTATACCTGAAGGCTACAGGGTGAAGTTAAACATAAAGAGATTGAAATAGTACAGAAAGCTGGCAAGGGCCTTCAAAAGACAGTTGGAGAGAAGGAGATGCATTTAGGAATTATTTGGAGTTTGAACCATCAGATTGGTGACTAATTAGAAAGGAATATAATAAGGTGACCTCTATAATATGGAAAGTGAATGGGTGACATGTGGAACCTTTTCTGATAATCAGAAATTAGAAGGCAGAGCCAGTAAGGGAAGGGAAGCCAACGTGCTCATCGTGTTCATCTTTGAGTGTCTAAGAGCTCCCCAGTAGCAGTATCCAGATACAGGTAGACACAGATGCCTGGAGCTTGGGGAGAGGTCGGTACGGTGGACTTGGGGCTTGTAAACTCATAGGTGGTACTGAAACTCTGCAAAGGACACCAAGAGGATTCGGCATATAGTAAGTCCTCCAGAGTTATTTACTGAAAAGTGAAAAGCAAGGTGTAGTGAGTCAAGAAAAGAACATCAAAGAATAGCACCATTTAGGGGCAAGAGGAAGCAGTCATGGGGCAGAAGTGATACATATAATTTATATAAATTTTGTCTGTGGCTATAAACATATGTACTAAAATTATAAAAGGGTCCAGGGAGAGTAAGCAGATTACATTAGTACTCCATTCTAGATAGAGAGGCAAATGCGACAGCTGTACAGAAGACTTTAGCAGTATCTCGTAATTTTATTAATAGAAATAAGCAGGAAAATATACTAAATTTGACAAAGCTGCTTAGTTAATCTATAATATATGCTACTTTTAATACATTTGTGTATCCTTGAAATACTTGCTGATAACTTTTATTAAAAAGTAACTGGAAAATGTGGGTCAGAATCAGTAAGCGTGAGCTACACTTTGTAAAACCTAAGCTTGAAGGTAAAAAGATGAGAGAGAGTTAGAGTGGCCTCAAGACAGAGGTTTTTTGTTTTTTTTAAGACAGGAGAGACTGCAGCATTTTATAGATTGAAGAAAAGGACAGACAGAGAAGGACAGGTTTTGAAATATAGTTTTTGAAATACAGAGGATGTCTCAACAATATAGTTGTGAAATCAAAAATGAGAAAATTCATATCAACCTATATGATGTTTGTCCTTCAAACTCCATTACAACAGAGCTAGAACTTTCGTGTTTTTAATATATGCCTTAGCGTACTAAAAGCATAGACTCATTTTGTCTAGTTCTGCATTACAATAAAGAACTAAGGGGATAATGTTGGATTTCTCAGATGACATCATTCAAGAAATTATAGTTAGACAGTCACATAATCTTTTTTTTCCCCCTCAGAGGAAATTAGTGACCATGAGACTCTTTCACAAATTGCAGCACATTTATATTTTAAAGCATCATCACATGGTTGTGGTCCTCTCGCTAATATAATATCATCACCCAAACCACCTGGGAAAAGAGCACCTGCTGAAAGAAAAGGGAAGAAAAATGTGTTAGCCAGCATATAATCTTATATTTCTGAACATTGAGGGCTGTTGGAAAGAAAATATAATTATGGAAATATCACAGGATGGTAATGGAAAGTTTATTATTTATAATATAGATGACTTCAAGAATTAATGTTCCAGGTAAAGTAAATTGCCTTTGACCTGCCCTGTATAACAACACCTACTATGATTCTGGGTCAGAAATTTTTTTAGGATTTGCAGCATTTTAGTTAGAAGTACCTTTTAATTTTGCCAAATTCATCCCATATTTGGAGATGTTTTTCCATTTGTTCTGTAGAAAGATATGGATTATTTTCCTGAGACGTATTTTCTGCTATAAGAGCACTATTTAGTGTCTTAGAGCAATAATGGAGTTGAGGATAGGATGACAATGGTTGGAGATAGTATTTGGAAAAAATCATGGTCAGTGGTAAAGATGGCATTACAACCATCTCCTGAGTGACAGAAAGTCTCTTAAGGAAATGCCAAATTTTTTGAACACCTAAGACACATCATCAAGTTAGGGCAAATCGGCCAAATGAGGGATAATTCAGCTGCCATTTTGCTAATCGCATTACCAAACATCCCTTGTGCCTTATTCTTTCCATTCCTATCCTCTCCCTGATCCTTTTCTTTTCTTTTCTTTTCTCAATCCTATCACAGATATTTCTGCATCTTGATGTCCGTTCACCATTTTGGGCAGGCTGCCCTGAAATCCCTCTCACCTTCTGACCCCAGCTCTCCATTGCTGTTCTCCAAAGACTTTTGCCCCTCTGCATTAGCCAAGGTCTCACATGTGAGCTGGACAGACTTCCTAGGCAGGTGATCTTAAAATTCTGGTTGCTTGTTACCACAGCACTGAGAATCAAATTCCAAGGGTAGGTGTTCCCTTGACCTTTTCACAATCTAAGCTAGAGCTATCCTTGAGAGAATTGTAACCTAGGCCAAAATAACTCATGGTACCTTCCAGCTTGCAGATATAGCTCCTTTTAACTTCCTATCTCTTCCTGTCTTCCATCTCTTTTAATTCCATCTTCCAGGTGTCAGTTTTCCAAGTAAGCTTCAGTGCAATCTATTGTGGGAGAAATTCATCTCATGTTCTCAAAATACGATAATTACCAGTCTCAGGGGGCTCCCTCCTCCCCATAAATGCCTGTCAGGTTCCAATGAAGAATTTTAGACATCACTGGGAGAGAAATTTTTGTTTGGCAGAACTTGAGATATTTCAGAAATGATACAGACAATTGCCTATTTATGTTAATTTGTAAGAAGATCTTTATCTGTAAATTATAGTCTTTGAGATTGGTAATAACCACTAATTATTGGTAAGAATGATAATATTAAAAATTTATCATGTACCAGATTTTCTTCTCATTGAATCCTCAAAACAAGTATATGATGCAACATATGATTATTCTCATTTTACTTACAGAAAGTTGAGATGCAAACAGATTTATAAACTTGCCCAAAGTCACCTGATGGAAGTGCTGCAGAGCTCTTATTTTTAATGAAGCTACCATTATAAATAGTATTCCTTAAAACTACTATGCCTACTCAAAAAAAAAAAAAAAAAAAGGTTACTATGCTTACTCAGTTGAAACAGAGAAAATTAGGGCTCTACTGACTCATTGTATTGCTTGTATTGCTCACAGGGTCAGAAATTTCTAAGCATTCTCCATTTGAATTATTGCTTCTGCTTACCAATATCCAACCAGTATCACCTACATTGAAACAACTTAGAAGGAATGAAACCAATGGTCATATTAAATCAAAATATTTAAATAAGGGTGTTTAAAAAGGGGGGGGTTATATACAGATAGAAATACCCCTTAATGATGAGGGATCTTAAACTTAGAAAAATAGTTACACAGTGCAGGATACAGTGAAGATGCTCCCAGATGGAGCTAGGCCTTCCCAGGTGCAGGCCGCCAAGAACGGTAATTGTTGAGGATACTGCCAACAGGGAATAATGATTCTACCAGGAATGAATATTTTTCATTTTTTTTTTTTTAAAGTTTTACTTATTTGACAGGTAGAGACAGCCAGCGAGAGAGGGAACACAAGCAGGGGGAGTGGGAGAGGAAGAAGCAGGCTCCTAGCAGAGGAGCCTGATGTGGGGCTCGATCCCAGAACACGGGGATCACGCCCTGAGCCGAAGGCAGACACTTAACCGCTGTGCCACCCAGGAGCCCCAATATTTTTCATTCTTAACAAGGGGAGAGGGAGAGCGGTGGGTAGGGGAGAGAGGGAGATTATATCCTTCTGAATCATGCCTGCCTGACTATTCTGGAGATGCTGGTTCCTTGCCCACCTTCTCACCATATGCGAGAAGTTGTGCAAATGACTTCAGTACATTCTTATAACTGGGTAAATTGAATGTAAACTTCTTGGGCATTTTGTTGCAGAGATCAGGCCAGCTTAAAGTCCATTATTGTACCATTTCTCTCTATTCTGAAAAAAATTATAGATTCATACATTCAGGAACCTCTTAAATCATGTCAGATTTCCACAATATCCAGAAGAGATATCAAATCTAATCTGGAAGGGAAAAAAGGCATACCAGTTAGGAATCAGCAATGACAAGAGATTAACACAGCCTTTAAAAGGACATTTGGATTTTACAAGAAGAAAAAGTAGAAATATAGTGTGAGCTATAGAGAACAAATTGGAAAGAGCCAATGTAAAAGCCAAATGAGAGGACAAATTAAGTTAAGAGTAAATTGAGGTCATAGTCACAGGCCCTGGAGGAAACATAATTATATTGATGATAATAAATATACAGCCAAGCTTACTTACAATTTTCTTTATTGTTCTCTTGAAAAGAATTTAATCCAACTGTGTATTAAGTAATACTTATATTAGAGTTGACTTGAGAAAGTTCGATTATAATGGCAACGAAAAACCACTATCTATACATTACTTGTGTAATATTTAAAAATTAAAGAGGAAAATAATTTTTTATCCTAAATTCATCAGATTTTTGTTACTGATTTATTATACCCTTTAAACTTTTATATCAAGTGTCCTTTCTGATTTAGATATACTTTGAAAGGGCAAGCATAGAAAGAGTAATAAATAAGACAATAAAAACAAATTCAAAGCAAGGATCCTATCTTTCTGAAAGTAACAATGGAGACTTAGAATTTTGTTTTATGTTTTACCATTAATGTCCTCTGTTGCTTATCACAAGTATTAATATCTGGTACTATTTTAAATTAGTGAAATAAAACTTGTAATGTTTATATTTTAACTACTTAAGTTGGAAAAAAATAACATAGTCTTGAGGAATGCTTTTATGTTTCTGTATATCTTTTCATTCAAAATTGACTTAAGTCCTTTGAAAAGGAGCTTGAGAATTCCAAGTAAAAAAAATGTGGTTTTGAAATGAATGGTTTTTAAAGAGAGACAACAAATGTTCTCAATTTTTTATTCAGTACAAAGTCTCTTGATATTACTATAGCATTAGTAAATATTTATAACCGCATATTGAGATATTATATAGTCCCCCTTTTCAGGGCCAGTAGTTATCACAATTTATAAATATTTTTATTTTCATTTGATTAGTAATTTTTACATGAAATATTAGAAATATTTAATAATTTAAATACCATGATTTACATTACATAGTGTCATACATTTAAATAAGCTATACAAGTGCATATGTTTGTGCAAATACAATTTGTTTTCCTTAAAAAATCCTCAAAATTAGCTCTTATTTAAAATGATTAGCTCAAAGTTGAGGTAGCATAAATAAAATATGAAAGTACATTAGCTCAAAAAGGACATGTAAACAAATTTATTAATGATACTCAATAGTAGACATTGAAACATGAAGAAACCCATTATGATATTTTCCTTTTTGCTCAATAGTAAACGTCTAATCTTTTTAGAATAAAAAAAATGTCAAAATCGACTTTAAGTAGTCTCTGGAGAAATACTGCTAAGTAATAAATCCACAAAAACAGAGCTTCTAAAAAAATTAGGTTAGATTATTAAGATAAAGTATGGGCATTGAAAGTGACCTGGCATAAAGGAGTGGAGATCTGGATTCTGTTCTTTTGTTTGCTGCTTACTAAGCTTGTGACTCTGGGAAATGTATTTTCCCAGATACCCACCTTACTTCAAGAATTAGACTCTAAAGTCTTTTCAAGATGAACTGTAGCAAGTACTGCTACCACTTTGCTCATATCCCCTTAAATTCCTTTATCATTTGGGTGCATGTGTGTGTGTGTACACGCGCGTGCACACATGATCCAGATGAATGTTTACCCTCAGCAACCACCATTAGGCAGTCTTGTCGGTGAGGCGACCTTAGCTCTGGGACCCTAAGAACACTTTGCTTGCAGAACAAACCTCCCTTAATCAGTGTCTGACCTGTGTGGCGGGATTGATAGCCCAGCTCCATATCACTAACTACTTTGACTTAGCGTAGAGACAGTCTTGAGATGAGACTTCCCTCTCAAGGGTTTTCCTATCGGATGGAGCCAAAGGCACCGACTGAGATCTTGAAGTTGGACTTTTGGATGGACTCCTTCCCTGTCCAGCTTTCTCACTCTCCTATTATTTTCCTGGGAGCATTTCCTAATTAATCAATTTCACAGAAATTATCAACTCTTTTGTGGGTAACCCAAACAATAATAATCTTTTTAAATTGAGATAGATACATAACATTACAAGCAACAATATTCTGATTCATTTTGGGGGGTTGACATTGATTTACGCGAACACTGTCTAATGTCTGGCATTAGATAATGCAGATCATCGCAGGAAAATATTGCAAGAACTACTGTACCACAATTTGTGCCTCATACAAGTCAGAATAAATGTTATAAATAAGACCAAAAGGTAATTACTTTATATAATATTATCAATGATAATATGGAGATTTGGGAGTGTCTATGCCATCTGTGAACCACTAACAGAGATTCCTATAGATCACATATTTCCCAACTCAATTTACAAGTTTACCAAAAAGTGGAATCTATTTTGAGAGTGAAATGGAAAAAAAAAACAAAAAAGAAATATGTAAATATTCAAACAAAAATGAAAATAAGTAAAAATCAAGTGAATTGGGCAATCTTACACATGCATTTAAAAATATGGAATTAACATAGTATGTGAGATTAAGGTTTAGTTTAGAGAAAGGTATTAGCAAATGACTAATCAAACATGCATGTGTGATTTCATGGGTCAACTAAGATTAATTCTGTTTTATGTTTCCATTTACTTTAAGAATCAAAATGATACTTTAAAAATACAATTTTGTAGTACTTGTAAACAATATATACATAATCTTTGAAAGTTATTTACAAAGTTTCAAAAAATACTGGTGTGTGAAAGTACTTGCATTAATGACAAAAGAAATTTCCTCTGATACAGATTGTGATTTTAATCAGATGAATTGAATGACATATTCTTTTGAAGACTAAAATATTTGTTAATTTTAATATGTTTTAATCTTTAATATTTAATATATGTTAATACATCAAAATACTGGGGGGGTTTCTCCTAATAAGTAAAATAAGAAAAATGCCCGCATCGCCTAATGTTTTCTATATTTCACAATTATTTGCCTTGAATTCAGCCTGAGAGCGGGGCTTTTATTTGTTGGGGGAAAAAAATAGTTTAAAATTAACAGCATATTGGTACAGCCACTCTGGAAAACAGTGTGGAGGTCCCTTAAAAAGTTAAAAATTGAGCTACCCTATGACCCAGCCATTGCACTACTGGGTATTTACCCCAAAGATACAGACGTACTGAAGAGAAGGGCCATATGCACCCCAATGTTCATAGCAGCATTGTCCACAATAGCCAAAGCGTGGAAGGAACCGAGATGCCCTTCAACAGATGACTGGATTAAGAAGTTGTGGTCCATATATACAATGGAATATTACTCAGCTATCAGAAAGAACGAATTCTCAACGTTTGCTGCAACATGGACGGCACTGGAGGAGATAATGCTAAGTGAAATAAGTCAAGCAGAGAAAGACAATTATCATATGATTTCTCTCATCTATGGAACATAAGTAGGAAGATCGGTAGGGGAAGAAAGGGATAAAGAAAGGGGGGGTAATCGGAAGGGGGAATGAAGCATGAGAGACTATGGACTATGAGAAACAAACTGAGGGCCTCAGAGGGGAGGGGGGTGGGGGAATGGGATAGACCGGTGATGGGTAGTAAGGAGGGCACGTATTGCATGGTGCACTGGGTGTTATACGCAACTAATGAATCATCGAACTTTACATCGGAAACTGGGGATGTACTGTATGGTGACTAACATAATATAATAAAAAAAGAAAGAAAAAAAATTAACAGCATATTCACTCTTACTTTGCTTATCAGTAATTTCAGATATTGCTCTAAAGTTTCAGTTTGGCATATATCATTTTGACAGATCCTTAAAGAACTCAAATGCTATCTAGACTTGTGATATTACCAAGATCTATACTACACTGCTACACAGACTTCATTCTCGTGATGGCAAACTGTTTTCCCTTCTTCACTTGATCCCATGTAACCTGTTTTATTAATGTGTATCACCTAGCAAAATGAAAGGAAAATTTGTGGGGTTTTTTTCCTATTAAACACAGTCTTAGATTTTAAATAGAATGATCTAAAAATATATTTCATTGGCCTAGTGTAATCTGAAGATGAGAACTGATACACAGGTAGACTTTCCTTTATAATTAGACTAAGAAAGCATGATTGTCCCACTATTATATTTTCACTAGCAGAAAAATTTTAATTATAAGTTTCTCATCTTTATTTATTTAGTAGCCACCACTTGTGCTATTTCTTCTCCTTCTTTGACTATATCAGGACAATGCGTACAAAGCACTGTAAAGTCACATAAAGCTTTAAGCCATCCAAAGAAGGGTTTTGTTTGTATGTTTGCTTTGCTCATCAGAAATTAAGATTGCTGCTCCTACTTTCTCTGGATTTATATTTTTCAGTTGTCTGTTTTTAATCTTTTTATTTCAATATTTCTGTGTCTTTTTGTTTTTGATTACGACATATTTTTGGATCTTATTTTCATTTCTTCAACTTGTCGGTCTTTGTCTTTTATTTGATAAGTTCAATGTATCTTTTTGTTTGAATTTTTATCCAGGATTATTCTGCCATCTCATTTAATGTTGTTCATCCTGTACTTTATATGCTCTTTAAATTCTATAAAATTGTCTTCCGGTGTTTTGAAAGTTACACAGGCTAATTTTATTGTTTTTCTTAACTTTAAGAAACATATGAGATAACTTCTAATTCTTGAATATATCAGTGACTATACTTCCATCTTAAAAAAGAAACACCTCAGTATACCCCAATGGCTTTTGTTCCCTCCACCTCCCCTTGTATTACTAATATCTGGAATATTACTTCTGGTAACATAAACTTTCTCTCCTCTATCTCTCTGTCATTATTTGTTTATGTATTCTGTTTATTTAAAATCATTTCATTATGTGTATATGCCTTAGAAAACATTTTGTCCAGGTCATTGTTTATCTTTAAGGTACAGGCACTCCTCAGAAGTCTGGTAATTCATTCAGCCTGTGAGCTTATATTACCTGTGGTCTTGGAGAAGCTCCATAGGCCAGACCATAGTCTTTGTCAGTTTAGGCGAGTTCCATATTTGCGTATAGAAGGGGTAGGCATGAGGCATTCAGGCACCACAACTACAGTTACCACTCTATTTCACAACAACCCAGCAAGAAACAACTCTAACACGATTTCACCCCTAAATCCAACTTCTAAAGGAGTTTTACAAGATTATATTTTTCAAACCCTGGAGGTGGGATTCAGGAAAGTAGAGAACTGAAGGCCCTAAGACTGTCAGCCCCCATCTACTTTCACCTCACGCAGAAGGATTCTTGCCCACTTTGATGCCCACAGCAGTGGTTTGAGGAAAGGGGATAGGCAATGATTGCCCCAAGGGAAGGCAGTGGGAGAGAGGGGTGAGGAGAGACAAACAGAATTTAAATTGTGCTTCCACTGCTGCCTCCAGCTTCTGTCTGCCCTGAGCTGCGGGCCTCCCATTCCTCACACAGAATGATTTAAAATACTGTTTTTATTGGTGCTGCTGCTGCTCTTAGGTTTTGGATTCTGTCTCTCCCTATTATGTCCTCGGCATTATTTTTAGAAGTGGTTACCAACTCCTGCATGTTGGACATCTTGGACACATGAATTTTTGTATGCATGAATGGTGAATTTGTATCTGTATTCAGTATGTGTTACTATATCAAGATTTTCTATTTAGTGGTTTACAGTTTCTCCTATAACTCACTTTGCCCTTTTAAATTATTCACATTTTTTTCATTTGCTTTTAATGAATTTACATATCTAGACTTCATAGCTAGACAATATTATCGTAGAGTTGAAAATCTGTTTATTTTACAATGAGAAAATCTCCACTTACAATGAAAATAGGTATTCTAAAATCTGACCTTATAAATATTCCTTTGAAAGGATATTTAAATGGAGTGTGAAAATGCCAAGCATCAGCTAATAAATCTTTGTGAGGATTTCTGTTTATATGCAGTTTTTAAGTGCATTGATAACTCACAAATATAAAACCTAGAGTAAATAGATAACATGTGATGAGACTCCTTAAATTTCACCCAAAATCTTGTTCTTATGTGAATAAAATTGAATACTATAAGTATTATCTCTTTTATAGCCTAAATAAATTCCATACATTTTTTGAATGATTAAACCACTTGTCTTTTTCAAACTATAATAGTACCCCAATCAAAAGAAGAAACATGGCATATGTTTGTCAGTAGGAGTATATGGCCTTATTATTGGAAGTACCAAGGCAGCAAATACTGTAAGACAATTAATACTTGTTTAAACTGGGGTTCATTTTATTGATTCCCCACACTGCTCCCTCTAAGAAAGCAACTTGTGTTGTTCCCAGAAACACTGGCTGTACCGTCCATTGGCTCCATCTCTCTCCCTGTCCCCCTTTTCCACCCACTTCCTCTTTTTTCTCTTCCCTCTCAAGCTGCTTCTCCTACTTGTTTTTGCCATTTTTTAAAAAAAAATTTATTATATCAGTCACCATACAGTACATCATTAGTTTTTGATGTAGTGTTCCATGATTCATTATTTGCGTATAACACCCAGTGCACCATGCAATACGTGCCCTCCTTACTACCCATCACCGGCCTAGCCCAGTCCCCCACCCCCCTCCCCTCTGAAGCCCTCATTTTGTTTCCCAGAGTCCATAGTCTCTCGTGGTCGTTCCCCCTTCTGTTTACCCCCCCTTCATTCTTCCCTTCCTTCTCCTGCCAATCTCCCTGCTATTTCTTATTTTCCATAAATGAGTGAAACCATATGATAATTGTCTTTCTCTGCTTGACTTATTTCACTTAGCATAATCTCCTCCAGTCCCGTCCATGTTGCTGCAAATGTTGGGTAATCGTCCTTTCTGATGGCTGAGTAATATTCCATTGTATGTATGGACCACATCTTCTTTATCCATTCGTCTGTTGAAGGGCATCTTGGCTCTTTCCACAATTTAGCTATTGTGGACAATGCTGCTATGCACATTGGGGTGCATATGGCCCTTCTCTTCACTACATCTGTATCTTTGGGGTAAATACCCAGTAGTACAATTCCTGGATTATAGGGTAGCTCTATTTTTAACTTTTTGAGGGACCTCAGCACTGTTTTCCAAAGTGGCTGTACCAATTTGCATTTCCACCAACAATGTAAGAAGGTTCCCATTTCTCCACATCCTCTCCAACATTTGTTGTTTCTTGCCTTGTCAATTTTTGCCGTTCTAACTGGTATAAGGTGGTATCTCAATGTGGTTTTGATTTGAATTTCCCTAATGGCTAATGATTTTGAACATTTTTTCATGTGTCTGGTAGCCATTTGTATGTCTTCATTGGAAAAATGTCTGTTCCTATCTTCTGCCCATTTTTTTTATTTAATTATTTGTTTCTTGTGTATTGAGTTTTAGAGTTCTTTATAGGTCTTGGATACCAGCCTTTCATCTGCAGTTTCATTTGCAAATATCTTCTCCCATTCTGTGGGCTGCCTCTTTGTTTTGATGACTGTTTCCTTTGCTGTGCAGAAACTTTTTATCTTGATGAAGTCCCAGAAGTTCATTTTTTTCTTTTGTTTCTCGTCTTTGGAGATGCGTCATGAAAAAATTTGCTGTGGCGATGTCAAAGAGGTTACACCTATGTTCTCCTCTATGATTTTGATGTATTCCACATCGTGGTCTTTCATCCATTTGGACTTTATCTTTGTGTATGGTATGAGAGAATGGTCAAGCTTCATTCTTTTGCATGTAGTTGTCCAATTTTCCCAGCACCATTTATTGAAGAGACTGTCTTTTTTCCACTGGATGTTTTTTCCTGCTTTGTAAAAGATTAGTTGCCTATAGAGCCGACGGTCCATTTCTGGAGTGTCTATTCTGTTCCATTGGTCTATGTGTCTGTTTTTGTGCCAGTATCATGCTTCTTGGTGATCACTGCTTTGTAGTATAGCTTGAAATCTGGCAACGTGATGCCCCTAGCTTTGTTTTTCCTTTTCAACATTTCCTTCCTTGGCGATTCGGGGTCTTTTCTGGTTCCACACAAATTTTAGGCTTGTTTGTTCCAGCTCTTTGAAAAATGTCATTGGTATTTTGATCGGGATGGCATTGAAAGTGTAGATTGCTCTGGGTAGCATGGACATTTTAACTATGTTAATTCTTCGGATCCATGAGCATGGAATATTTTTCCATCTTTTTGTGTCTTCTTCAATGTCTTTCAAGAGTGATCTGTAGTTTCTAGAATATAGATCCTTTACCTCTCTGGTTAAGTGAATTCCGAGATACCTTATGATTTTTGGTGCTATTATAAATGTAATTGATTCCCTAATTTCTCTTTCTTCAGTCTCATTGTTCGTGTATAGAAATGCAACTGATCTCTGAGCATTGATTTTGTATCCTGCCACATTACTGAATCGTTCTATGAGTTCTAGTAATTTGGGGGTGAAGTCTTTTGGGTTTTCCATTTAGAGTATCATGTCATCTGCGAAGAGAGACAGTTTTACTTCTTCTTTGCCAATTTGAATACCTTTTATCCCTTTTTGTTGTCTGATTGCTGTTGCATGGACTTGTAGTACTATGTTGAATAATAATGGCGAGAGTGGGCATCCTTGTCATGTTCCTGATCTTAAGGGAAAGGCTTTCAGCTTTTCCCCATTGACGATGATATTCACTGTAGGCTTTTCCTAGATGGTTTTTAGAAATTGAGGAATGTACCCTCTATCCTTACATTCTGAAGGGTTTTAATCAGGAAAGGATGCTGTATCTTGTCAAATGCTTTTTCTGCATCAATTGAGAGGATCATATGGTTCTTGACTCCTGTTGATATGATCTATCACACTGATCGATTTGTGAATGTTGAACCACCCTTGTATCCCAGGGATGAATCCTACATGGTCATGATGGATAATCCTTTTAATGTGCAGTTGGATCCTATTAGCTAGGAACTTGTTGAGAATTTTGGCGTCCGTATTCACCAGGGATATAGGTCTGTAATTCTCCTTTTTGATGGGGTCTTTGCCTGGTTTGGGGTTCAAGGTAATACTGGCCTCATTGAATGAGTTTGGTAGTTTTCCTTCTGTTTCTATTTTTTGAAACAGCTTCAGGAGAATAGGTATTATTTCTTCTTTGAATGTTTGGTAGAATTCCCCGGGGAATCCATCAGGCCCTGGACTCTTGTTTTTGGGGAGGTTTTTGATCACTCCTTCAGTCTCTTCATAATTAATCAGTCTGTTTAAATAATCAGTTTCTTCCTGTTTCAGTCTTGGCAGTTTATAGGTTTCCAGGAAGTCATCCATTTCTTCCAGGTTAATTTATTGGCATAAAGTTGTTGATAAAACTTTCTAATGATCCTTCCTATTTCGTTGGTGTTGGTTGTGATCTCTCCCTTTTCATTCATGATTTTATTAATTTGGGTCCTTTCTCTATTCTTTTGAGTAAGTCTGGCCAGTGGCTTATCAATCTTATTTATTCTTTCAAAGAACCAGCTTCTAGTTTTGTTGATCTGCTCTACTGTGCTTCTGGTTTCTAATTCATTGATCTCTGCTCTAATCTTGATCAACTGCCTTCTCGTGCATGGGTTAGGCCTGTTCTTCTGTTCCAGCTCCAGCTTCTTGAGGTGAGAATATAAAAACTGCATTTTAGATTTTTTCTATTCTTTTGAGTGAGGCTTGGATGGCTATGTATTTTCCCCTTAGGGCTGCCTTTGCAGTGTCCCATAGGTTTTGGACTGATGTGTTTTCATTCTCATTGGTCCCCATAAATTGTTTAATTTGATTTTTGATTTCCTGGTTTACCCAATCATTCTTGAGCAGGATGGTTCTTAGTCTCCAAGTGTTTGAGTTTCTTCCGTATTTTTCCTTGTGATCGAGTTCCAGTTTCAAGGCATTGTGGTCTGAGAATATGCAGGGAATAATCTCAGTCTTTTGGTATCAGTTGAGACCTGTTTTGTGACCCAGTATATGGTCTATTCAGGAGAAATTTCCATGTATATTCGAAAAGAATGAATATTCTGTTGTTCTGGGGTGTAGTGTTCTGTATATATCTATGAGGTCCATCTGGTCCAGTATGTCATTCAAAGGTCTTGTTTCTTTGTTGATTTTCTGATTAGATGATCTGTTTGTTGCTGAGAGCAGAGTGTCGAGGTCCCCTACTATTAATGTATTATTATCTATATGTCTCTTTATTCTGGTTAAGAGTTGGCATGCGTATCTAGCTGCTCCTCTGTTGGGGGCATAGATATTTATAATTGTCATATCCACTTGTTGGACACATCCTTTAAGAATAATATAGTGTCCTTCTGTATCTCTAACTACAGTCTTTAGTTTAAAAATCTAATCCGTCTGATATGAGAATTGCTACCCCAGCTTTATTTTGAGGTCCATTGGCATGAAAAACAGTTCTCTATCTCTTCACTTTCAGTCTGGATGTGTCTTTAGGTTCCAAATGAGTCTCTTGTGGACAGCAAATGGATGGGTCATGTCTTTATCCAATCTGTGACCCTGTGGCGTTTTATGGGAGCATTTAGGCCATTCACATTGAGAGTGATTATTGAGAAATTGTATCCTTGGATCTAAGATTTGCAAATTGTACTATTATGAGACGTGGTGTCTGTCTGTTCTCATTGATCTTGGGAGGGGTCCTCTCTGCCTCTTGGACATGAATGCTTCTTTCCTTCGCCAGATTAGGGAAGTTCTCAGCTATATTTGTTCAAATATATCTTCTAGATCTCTTTCTCCACCCCCTGGGGGATGCCGATGATTCTGACATTGGAACGTTTCATCGAGTCAATAATCTCCCATAGTCTACATTCTTGAGATTGGATTTTTTAAGCCAAGTTCCCACTTTTTCCATCTTTTCTATCATCTCATTTTCCAATTCACTAATTCGTTCTTCTGCCTCATTTACCCTGGCCATCAGAGCATCCAGTTTAGACTGCATTTGATTCATAGCATTTTTAATTTCTGCCAGATTCACTCTCATCTGCCCTTAGAGATTCTATATTCTCATTAATATTTTCATTAATATTTTTTTCAAGCACATCATCTTGACCATTGTTACTCTGAATTCCATTTCTGACAATTTGGTTATATCCTTATCCATTAGTTATGTGGCAGAGGCCACAGTCTCTGTTTCTTTCCTTTGTTGGAGGTTCCTCCTCCTGGTCATTCTGATGAGTGGTTGTGGGGATGTACAGAGCCCAAATTATTGACCAAGACCCAAGCAATGTGCACTTGTTTTATAGGGACCTTAGAGATGTGGGCTTCTTGATTTTTCAGCCTGCCTTCTAGGGGAGGGGCCTGCCGTGCTGATACTCAGGCAACCCTGTTTGGGTAGAGTTGCCCCGTCCCCTGCGAGGGGGGATGGGGATGGGCCAAATGTGTGCCTGTATTTCTTGGCTTTTGTTCTCTGGCGGCTTTCCCTGGAGGTTTTCTGTGCCTCTTTTTATAGTCAGAGCAGCAGGGGCCATATCCTAGCCTCTGTCAGAACAGAGATTGCAGTCAGCTCTCCACTAAGCTCTTTGGCCACTTTAACTCTGTTTGGGCCAGTGCTGCTAAAGACCCTGCAGCGTCCCGGGTTGTGTGCCCCACAGCCGCTTTCCTAGTCCTCCGTCCCAGGGCCCGCACGTCTCTGTCCTTTGTGCTTCTAACACCTCCAGCCGCCCTCCGCGGTGCCTGCGCACGCACCCAAGCTCCCTGTCTCAGTGTGGTGCGCGCACTCGGAGCTCCGGTTTTCAGTCTAGTTCGAGTGTGCGCTCCGGAGCTCCAGTTTTCAGTCTGGTTTCTCAGCAGCTACCGGTCTGCGAGTCTGCCCGCTCCCCCCGTGCAGGTGGCTACTGCTTCCCGGCGCCCGAGCTCGGCGGGCCCCTCCCCCTTCTGTTTATCTTCCTATATCTGGGCATGGATTCACAGCTCCCCACTTCATACCTCAATACTCAGCGCCGGAGATGTTCGTTTGTAGAGATCCAGATGTATCTTCCTACGTCTCAGGCTGATTTCGTGGGTGCTCAGGATGATCTGGTAAATATCCAGCTCAGTTCAGGGGACCAGCTGAAAAAGGGGTCCCCTACTCCTCCGCCATCTTTTTTTCTCTCAAAACAGCACTTTTCTCGCCATTTCTTTCACCATTTACTTCCTTCCCCTTCCTAATACTTCCCCCCCCCCTTTTTTTTTCCTGTTCTTCCTTCATTATCAAGTAGTAGTGGGCCATTTCTCATACTTAAAAGTACCAGTGATGGTTACATTTATTCTTTACTTAATGCTTTCTATGTGCTGGAAATTGTGCTTAGCTATTTACTATATGAAGTAATAGAGTTGATAGTCCTTGGGATCCTGCTATAGTCTGAATGTTTGTGCTCCCCCAATTTATTTATTGAATATTAACCCCCCAAGGTGATCGTATTAAAAAGTAGAGCCTTTGGGAGGTGGTTAGGTCATGAGGGCAGAGCCCTTATACAGGGGATTAGTGCCTTTATAAAAGAGACCCCTGAGAGATCTCTCCACCCTTCCACCATCTGAGGACACAGCAAGCAGGTGCTGTCTCTCAAGGCCTTCATCAGGCACCACATCTGCTGATGTCTTGATCTTAGACTTCCCAGCCTCTAGAACTGTGGGAAATAAATTGCCACTAAAATAAGCCACCCGGTCTATGGTATTTTGTTTATAGCAGTTATAGCAGTCTGAACAGAGTAAGATCGATGTGATAGAAATTTGTACGTGATTCCATTAAAATTGTGCTCTAACAACTTTGAAATTAGGTTAAAATTAATAAACTAATGAATTTATATTAATATAGATTTAAAAGCTCTAGAGCTATGTATACCCTTGAAAAAAATAGTCTCTCTGTGCACACTTTGTTCCTATGTTGATTTAGATGTTTTGCTGAAAATGGGGCCAAAATACAATAGTGCAGGAATAAGTATTTAAAAGAGAGTTGAAAATGGAGTAATACTAAAATCGTTCATAAATTTGTTTAACAAATTGTTATTCTTTAAATATTCTGGCTGTATTCTTTCCTTGGCATTGGAACACCAACCAAAAAGTAGATGGTCCTTCCTAATAAACTCAGGAGATGTTACCATACACAACAATGACATTTAGGGGTAAAAATTGTCTTTTTGGATTATTAAATTCTGTACTAAATTGTTTCACAAGAGATTGATAACATTGGACTGAACCCAAACTAGCTTGATCTCTCTAAGAATAAATGAAGTTGCAAGGTTTGCTTTGCTCAGCTCTTTCAAAAGGATAAAAATATGTAAAAACATTTGCATTATAATTGTAGGACTCAAATTAGTTTCACTTTATAGATCCAAAAAGAAGCAAAATGTGTAACATCATTTACATTTTAAATCACAAGAATCTTGTGCCAAGTAAAGAAGGTGAAGTAAACATACTTTAGGCTGTGGGTAAAGGAAAAAAAAGACACTTAAGAGAACTTAACAGATTCCTTGAATAAAAAGTTTTTTTTGTTTTCTTGGTTTTGTTTTTTTTTTTTTTTTTTTGGAGTTTATAGTGTCCTGGAGAGTGGTAGACCAGACAAACATCCAGAGACCAGATCATGAAGAACCAGATAAATCATACTAAAGAGTTTTAACCTTATCTTGGATTTGTAGAAAACCAATGAAGCATGATCCAATTTTATTTTAGAAAGATCACTTTGATGGCAATGTGGAGCATATAATAAGTGAAACAAAACTGGAGGAGAGAGTACTGTTAAAAGGTTACTGCAGTGATTCTGGAAAGAAATTACGAGAGCCTGGAGTAAACACTGGCAGTTAAAATAGAAAGCGGTGCATTTGAAGTCGATTTAGGAAGATAATTTGTTGGATTTGTGATGGATGAAAGTGGGATGTTAAGCATCCAGGGTGACTTCTAGGGTCTTTAGTGGGAGATTCTTTGATAATGATGACTTTTACTGGTACAGGGAATCCCAAAAGGAAAAAAAGAAATGCTAGAAGATGACAAGCTTTATTTAGAATATGCTGAGATTGTGGTACATGAGGGGTATTCAAGTGGATATGTCTAGCAGACAGTTTGACATATGGGATAGACATTGTTCATATAAGTTGCATAGATTTTATGAATAAAATGAATGAAAAGGGTACATATGATATTTCATAATTTTGATTGGTTGTGTCATAGCTTTTATTAATAATTTGAATTCAAGTCAACTTCAGTTCTTAAGCCCTGGAATCATTAGGATTTATGGAATATCATCAAGATTAAGTATATTTCATTAACCGGTGTGAGGGGAAGTAAATATAATAGACAAAGCAAAAAGTAGAAAGTTAGTGTGCATATGTCTGGTGTTACTCTCCTTTGTTAGTAAGCAAGTATTAACTGAAATAGCATTATATTCACTAATCTAGCCAATATATAAATATACTGTTTTAATAGAAATTCAATGCTGGGAATGTTGCTGAAAAACTGGCGTATATATTTCTTTTTTTTTTTTTTTTTAAGTTTTTTTTTTTTTTTAAGATTTTATTTATTCGACAGAGATAGAGACAGCCAGCGAGAGAGGGAACAGAAGCAGGAGTAGTGGGAGAGGAAGAAGCAGGCTCATAGCGGAGGAGCCTGATGTGGGGCTTGATCCCATAATGCCGGGATCACGCCCTGAGCCGAAGGCAGCCGCTTAACCGCTGTGCCACCCAGGCGCCCCTGGCGTATATATTTCTAGTGTCTTTTTTTTTTAAATGATCTTTTAGAACACACTTTAGCAATATGTACCATGATCTGTAAACATGTCCATACTATTTGATTAATTTTTTTCTTGAGGCACCTACATGCCTCAGTTGGTTCAGTGTCTGACTCTTGATTTTGACTCAGGTCATGATCCCAGTGATGTGAGATCCAACCCCCAGCTCAGGGCGGGAGACTGCTGGAGATTTTCTCTCTCCCTCTCCCTGTGTCTCTCCCACTGCTCATGCACACATGTGTGCATGTGCACTCTCTCTAAAATAAATCTGTAAAAAAACTTTATTCTCACAATTTATCCGAAGGAATAATTCAAAGTAATAAAAAAATAGAGGTACATACAAAAATGTTTAATATATTTCTAAAATAAGTCTAAATGTCCTCAAGATTTAACAAAAGCTGTAATATCGGCAAACTGCAATAGTATATGTCCATTAGATATTCACATGTAAGGAATGTAGGATGAAATTAAAAGTTTCATTAGACCTTGAATCTTAGAAGGTTTTTTTTTTAACTGAGAAAATTGTTAATTTCATTTCCTTTTTTTTTTTTTTTAAGGATATTTACTTATTTGACAGAGAGAGCACATAAGCAGGGGGAGTGGCACAGGGAGAGGGAGAAGGAGGTTCCTCGCTGAGCAGGGAGCCCGATGTGGGGATGTAGGGCTCAATTCCAGGACCCCAGGATCATGCCCTGAGCCTAAGGCAGATGCTTAAGTGACTGAGCCACCCAGGTGGCCCTCATTTCCTTTTTCATTGAACTTATTATACTTCTCATTTTGAACCCTAAATAATATTTACATATCAAATCAAAAACTTATTTTTTCACAGTATTTATATTAAACTTGTAAACAAGAATGGAAGACATACTTTAATTGTAGAACAATGCAGCTGTATCCAACAATGTAAAAATTAATAATAAACAAAAATTGAAAATAGAATGAGGAGAGGTAAAAAAAAAGAATATGCATACTAAGGTCATAATGTTTCATGATTGAGGACTACTAGGTAATATCTAAGTTTGACATGTCAAGAGATAGAGCTTTAAACATATCACTTAAAATATTAGTGATAATTAGAAGGATTTAAATATCAATAATTATATAGCCAATGGAAATTGAAGGTTTAGAGAAAATGGAGGATAAAGCATGCTAGTCTCATTATTTTTATTGAGGTGTGAATGGTGTCTAAATGTGATGAATTTAAAATATAGTTTACTTATTAATTATTGTAACCTCAAAAAGACATAAAAACAGTAAGTGTTTAAATCTGTAAATAGGATTAAGGTGAGGAGAATATTTTCACTTTTAATTTTATGTACTTTTATATGCTTTGTGTGGAGACATTTAAAAACAATGCATCTATAATAAGTTTTAAAAATTATTAAAAGTTGCTGTAAATATTATTTGATATTGAAGTGTTTATTATAGAAAAATCTGAGTACAAAATAATATACAAAGCAGGCACTATGATTGATGATAAATAGATATGCATAGTAGTCATTCAAAAGTAATACACATACACAGAATATGGTTATATATCTTTTGTTAAAATTTCGTGTTTGATAGCTTATTCCTAATTTATTTAAACTGAAATTTTAAACATTAAAAAAAGAGTGAACAGAACTAGACTGCTATTTATGATCCTACCACTATTTATTGAGTTTTTGGAAAATAGACATTTTCTTTGGGATTAGTTTTCTCTTTCCTTGCCTTTGGTTTTGGCTTTTTCTTTTCATTGACTAGGTCTCTTGATCATAAATGTCAGAAAGACAATTTGGTCTACCTCAAACTCAGATGGGAATTTGTTAAAAGACTGACTCATGAAACCAAAGACAAGCCTGAGGCTGGGCCCCAGGAGCAACTATAATTAACAATTCATATGATAGTAACTTTTATTCTCTATATTGATCTCTGCCACTCTTTGATTTTCTTTTGTCCTCTCTGTCTCCCTCTCTTGACTGTTCCACTGTAAACTTGACCACTGCTACCTCTCAAACTTTACAACTTTTGATCCAAGAAAGATTAACTTATTTTTCATACTTCCTGTACCAAAATTGCCAGAAAAAGTCTCTAACCCAGCTTGGGAAAAGGGCCCACTCTTTGCAAAGCAGTGAGCTGGGGCAGATCATAGTGCATTCCCTGGCAGCTCTGGCTGTGGGCATGCGCTAAATGAGGCATCCTCATTTCCTGGGAAAATGAAGTTCCCAGGAAGAATGGAGAGGGGAGAAATGAGGAATTCCCGTTAGAAAAGCCTGGCATCTGCCACCATCTGAAAGATTAAAGCATTAATATAAAGAAAGATTCTTTGTGTTCTTAGCCTATTTATTAGCACTTTTTTTTTATAGCATTCAGCAACCGGTTTTATAGGAATCCTATCACCACATATGTGCTTGGATGCCTCTCCGTTATCTTACTTTCTAAACGTTCAGTATGTCTGATTCACCCTTACTCTCGAGTCATTTTGCTTTTTCTCCCATTCACTCCCATTTCCCATCAAACCTGCTTCTCCTGCTCTCTTCCCATATCAGAAATGCCACCACAATCCTCCCAGTTTGCTTGGAAAAGAAAGTTGGACTCATTCCTGACTTTTCCCTTTTCCTTTACCTATAAAATAAATTACCTGCTTTTAAATCTAGCTCTTTCTTGAGTCTGGAAAACATAGAGGGCTTTATCCCTCTTGCCAAAAGCACCACTTCTAGACAACTGGATTACCTTCTAATCACTATCTTTCCATACCTTCTATTTTCTTCTCCATGTAAAGGCCAGAATGATGTTGGCTAAATACAATTGAATCGTACTTAAAATTTCTGTGGTTTCCACTGAACTCAATATAAAAGTCAATGTTTAGCTGACCTACAGTCATCTGATGCCAGTATATAGGCCTCTTGCTTACTAAGTTCTGGTCACAGTGACCTTTTTTCAATTTCTTGAACAAATGCCTGCATTCCCCCCTCCTGCCCAACTCCCTGAGCTTTTTCCAGTCTCTTTCTAAATAATCCTCTGCTTACTCCCTAGTGTGTCCTTGTCCCATAGATTTAACCTGAGGTGAAATTTCCTCTGTAAGGCCCACTCTGTCATCACATATAATTAAAGGGTTTCTTTGATGTTATTCTCTCTCTTAACAGCCCCTGGCTTCTGTTTATATCACTTAGCAACATTTGTAACTTTATGCCCATTGGTATGTTTCCTTATTGGAAACCTCTCTCCTGTGAACTCTACCTAGTGAAACAGCAAGGAAACAATGTTTGGTTTACCACTTCCTGTGTGAGGAGAGAATGGCATTTAGCACTCCACACACACCGCTCTCTCTCCTGCTACTGCATACGTGGTACAGTTGTGTCTTACTCAGGGGTTGGGTTCTGAGATGGCTCGCAGTGAACAAATTTCACAGAAATAGTTTCATTGGTAAATATAAAATATACAAAATATAAAATATACAAAATAATATAAAACAATAAAATTATATTTGTAATTGCAGAGAAAAAGAGTGAACTCATAGTTTGTGTAGTAAAATGCACGGTAACTACTGGTTGGTGAATTAATAAATTATAGGTACTCATTAAATATTTGGAATCCATTAAGTCAGTTTTAAATGCCTTTGCCTATTATTTCCTCTTAAAAAAATGAATAAACAGACCTCCGAAGGCACTAAATAAGTCCTGTAGTCACATAATCCCTTCAGATTCTGTTTTACTAGATTTTGCAGTTTAGATATACATCTGTGGGGTTATATTTTATTTATTTGTTGATTTTACTTTTGCTTATGAGTATGCTGAAGGAAATTCGAAGGATGATGCATTTTCTGGTGTTCAAAGATTCTCGAGTATGCCAGTAAAGTTTGATCTGTGTCTACTATTTGTCTGGTGAAGTTTGATTCATGAGCTCCATTGTTTTCTAGCCGATTGTCGACCTGTAATGCTGTGCTGACTCTGCAAGTCTTTAGTGATCTTCTTCTTGTCTCCCTTATGCTTGTGTTTCTCGGATGCTGTCATCAGCATATTGTTGTTAATGAACAACTGCCTTGAAGACTTTTATGTCACTTCTCAGTTTAAAAAATTTTGTATACATAAAATTAAATCAATATCATAAAAGAAAAATGCTCTCAGTCCCCTGAAGCAAATCTTTTCTTCAAAATAGGAATCTTATTTTTAAACCATAATGACACAGTGGGCAGGGTATTATATCCTGACCTTCCTGAATAAAAATATCAAGCAAGAAAAAGCTAGTACAGTCTTTTCCATACATTCAAGATGTCAGTCTTACTATTGCTGGCAGTTTCCTGTTTTTTGTTCTACAGGGCTTGCTTTTTTTTGTTTTGTTTGTTTTATTTGTTTGTTTTTAGTAGTAACAATTTTCAAGGCTGAATTAAGGTTCTATGGGCAACACTACTATGATTCTGCTAGAACTTCCCAATAACTATATTGAAACTCCATTTTTCCAAATTGTGGGTGTGGGTATATTGGAGGCTTAAAAACGGCAATAAGCAACATCCTTCTTTGTCCTCCTAAATTCAGAACTAATTGCAAAATGGAAGATTCAGGGAAATTGACTTATAATGTCATCTAAACCTGGATTGAAATGCAGCCATATTTGTTTCCAGTATGTTCTTATTTGAACTGAAGTGACCCACTGGAGTTGCTGACACAAATGGGAAAATTGCAGACCTCTGTCACAGGGCAGGAGTCTGTAAGCTTATGTCTGGACAAGCTGAGATTTCATCTTGTGGACAGGCTATGCCAGTAAGAAATAGAACATGTTTATTCCAAGATCACCTACCAGTTAATAAATGAAGAGGAGAGAGTGAGATGTAGGACCTCTAGCAGAAGGAACCTTCTGCAAATATGGGCCTTCTGCAATATGGCCAAGGGAATGGAGGGTCCCCTGACAAATAGAAGGTGTATGTTATAGACCAGGATGTTGTTAATGAGGGAATGTTTGGGACTTGATATATCAAAAAAATTCTCCTGGGCCCTATTTCCTGTTGAAGACACTTCTGCATTCATTATTCTCCCCCCCCCCCAATTATTTTCACTGGAAGAATCACTTTACTAATTTCTCACTCAAAATATACAATTCAGGCAAGAATGAGGATGGAGAACATAAGCTTTTCTTGGGGAAAAAAAAATCCTGGGGCATCTGGGTGGCTCGGTCAGTTAAGTGTACAACTGGTGATTTCAGCTCAGTTCATGATCTCATGGGTCATGGGATCGAGCCCTGTGTTGGGCTCCCTGCTCAGCTGGGAGTCTGCCTAAGATTCTCTCTCTCCCTCTCTCTCTGCCCCTCCCCCACTTGTATGCTAGCATTCTCTCTCTCAAATAAATAAATAAATCTTTTTAAAAAAATTCTTATCTATTCATGAAAATATTTCTCACTTGATGTTACAGCATCAAATCCTCAGACACGTTAGATTTGTACCAGTTCTTTAATTCTCACTTTTGTGTCTCTGCTTCCTTTCTTCTTTTGTACAGCCTAGAATTACTAGAATAACCCCTTAGTTCATATATCACTTCCAAGCTGTCCCTACTTAAATTTATATACCATACAAATGCCAGAAATTTTACTGGACTTGTCATGTCACTAATATTAAATTCCCTAAAGCAAATGCTTTTGCAGTATGTCAGCTACTCCAGCTGGTTTCTGATGAATCCTCTCAAAACTCATGTATCATCTTTCATTCTGCTACTTCATTTATTCAAAAAAGTATCAAATACCTAGAACGTGCTAAAAACTACATTAGGTTGTGTAGTCAATAGGGCTCTAAATAGACATGATCCTTGCTGCGAGGAACTTACATGCTAGTGCAGAAGACAGACAAAATACAGGCAAACAGTCAATTAAAAGAAATAACTGACAGTTAAAATGAGAGACATTCAGTAAAAAGATTAAAAAAGAATCACCTGGAGGTGGGAACCTACTTCAAAGATATATCTTTAAGGCAGTAACGCCTTAATATGAAGAACATTCCAAATGGAGGAAATAGCATGTTAAAAGTTCAAGTGTAAAAAATCTTGCTCCACTCAAGCAACTGCAAGATGAATAGGAGTCATTTTTGCAAGGGGAAGATTGGTATGAGATAAAACTAGCATAATCAATAAGGGCCAGGAGGGGCAGGAGCTGTATATCATGGTAAAGGTTTACTTTTTATTATTTTATTATATAGATATATTATATAGATATAAATTGTAGTCATTTATGTAATTTAATATTTCAAATGCATTTTATTTAACTTAGTGTATCTAAAATAGTATCATTTAAGATAATAAACATAAAATTATTTATGAGATATTAATGGGCTTTTTGTACTTAAGTCTTCAGAATCTGGTATGTATTTTACACTTACCACACATCTCAATTTGGCCTAACCACATTTCAAGTGCTCCTTTGCCACATGTGATTAGTGGCTACTGTATTGGATGGGATATTAACAGGGTTTAAGCAAGAGAACGATGTGATCCGAATTGCATTAGCAAGTCACTTTGGAGTGGAGAAGATACGGGGGAAGACAGGAAGACCAGTTAAGAGGCTGTATTGGAGGCTCCAGAATTGTAAGAGAATAAATTTCTGTTGTTTTAAGCCACCAAATTTCTGATAATTTGTTAGAGCAGCCATAGGAAACTAATACACTGTTGTTATATATATATTTAAAACAAACAAACAAAAAAGAGGCCATATTGGTTTCCTTTGGCTGCTGTAACAAAGTATGACAGATTGGCTGCCTTAAAACAACGGAAATTTATTTTCTCTCTGTTTTGGAGACTACAAATCTAGGGTCAAGGTGTTAACAGGACTGTGTTCCCTCTGAATGATCCTTCATTGCCTCTTCTAGCTCCTAGTGGTTGCTGGCAGTTCTTGTTACTTATAGATGCCTCACTCTGATCTCTGCCTCTGTCTTCATGTGGCCGTCTGTAGATCTGTGGCACTGTGTCCAGAGAGCCCTCTTCTTCTAAGGGCACCAGTCCCATTGTATTTTTTTTTTAAGATTTGTTTAATTATTTGAGAGAGAAAGAAAGGAGAGCATGACGGGGTTGGGGGAAGAGGCAGAGGGAGTAGCAGATTCCCCCCTGAGCAGGGAGCCCGATGCAGGACTCCATCCCAGGACCTGAAGGCAGATGCTTAACCAACTGAGCCACCCAGGTGCCCAGTCATACTGTAGCTCTGACTCATCCTAATCCAGTATAACCTCATTTTAACTGGATGGCATCTGCAGAGATCCTATTTCCAAATAAGGTCACATTCGCAAGTTTCAGGTAGACGTGAGTTTTGGGGGACACTAGTCAACCCAATACAGAGGTTAAGGGTAAAAGAGAGTGGTAGCTTTTGCTCACTGGACACAGATCTATGCTCCATTTCCCTGCTTGTCCTTAGGTAGTAGATACAGAGTAGTGATATTAGATAGAAAAGGAAGAAATGATTGTGAAATAGATTCCAGAAATGTAATTAGCAGATGTCTTGAATGTAGAGAGGCCAAGCCCAAAAAATCTGGCTGATTGTTCTCAGTCACAGCTTCTCTCAGAACTTTCCTGGTAAGTCACTAAATGCCTACTATTTTTAACCCAGGAAATTTGTCCTCCCAGCTTCTAAAGGCATCTAACTCAAAGACCTCTCGTTCAAGTCCCTTTTAATGAGGACTTTCTTCACTAGCTCCCCCTTAGTGAGAAGAGTATTAAACTAGAAGAAAGGAAATGGCTTGTCATATGCATAAAAGAAATCAAATATGTATTTGTTTAATCCCCCATTGCTGAAACTATACTGGCATTTATATATAGTATAGCATGCTCTTAAAAAAAAAAAACAACAAAACAAAACAAACAAACAAAAAAAAAAAACCCTGAAAACCAGAAGAGTAGTATTAGAATTGAAACAAAGCATCATTCAGTTCTTGTTGGGGGGAAAAAAAAAATTCATCTGCTTTACATCTGGGATATTGAATATAGCTATCTGGGTACAAGTATTTCTAATGATTTCAATCTCCAAAAATATAAATTCCCAATTTACATTTTTAATGTATCTCCTTCTCAAATCAAGTAACCTAAACTCTCAAATCTGAGTGTATTTTCAGTTTGTATAATCTCTCATGGGTAATGAACTCCATAAATTTAAAATAATGCTGTGTAATGATATGTGATCTTCTTGAAAAAAAAAAATCACTTCCAACAGAGTCTCAAAGTGGTGGGTTGTGAAGGCTGTCAGATGGTTTCCTAGTTTAGGTATCATAAAATTGAATGAATATAAATGTTATTTAGACATTTCTTATAATGATTTACCGGATATGTCCTCCTTCTGCTTGGCTTTATATTTTTGGCCCATTTTTTAAGCTACATAAACATTAAAATAACCTCCCTGTCCTTTTACCCTTTTCTGCAACTTTTTAAGACTTTGTTTTTCCTAAGTTGTGGTGATCTAAAAAACAAAAAAATCTAGTAACGAGGAAGCTGCTAACAATTGTGAGATTCAGGGCAAGAACATAAATGTGGGGGCGCACAGAATGTAAGTCTAAGTATTAAAATTCTAAATCAGAATTTAAAAACTCTTGAATAAAATATGTTTGATTCTCCTATCCTGACGAACATACTTTTCTCATGACTTGGAAAGTCATGTTCCAATTATAACTTTTTGGATTCCTAGCATCCTGTGCAGTACTGTGGCAAAATGGGGAGCCAGCCCTGACTCCAGCTTAACCTAGCACCTTACTACCCTAGGTTCTGTCCCTCAGGGCCTTATGAGCATATGTGTGATTGACCCAGTGAACACCAAGCTCTACACCAAATAGCTGTTCCATGGCCACACCTTGGGTGACCTTCAGGAAGATCTGGTCATGTCCTGACCTGGGCAGTGAATCCCAAGGCTCTGGAGTATTGTGGGAAGGCAAATATGGCCTTTAATTGTGGCACTTCCCTTATCCCCACAGAATACCCCCCTCACAGGCAGAAATGTGGTGAGAGAACAGCCAGAGCAGGGGACTCTAATGCAAACATCTCTTACCTAATTTGAAGGACAATATTGACCAATAGAGCTATTTACATATATAGTGATACTCTCACTTTTTTAAAATTCCAATATCTGTTAGTGAAATTGGGTAATGAGTACATAGGGACTCTGTGTTATTCTCCCTTTTTGTTATATATTAGCAATTTTCCATAATAGAAAGTAAGAAAATAATATTAATACATTTTAATATCATCTTGATAATTCCAAGAAATTGTATGTTGTGTGTAAGGAGGTTTGATTTGCTTGGTCACTGTTGTGCTTGTTTCTAATTCTACTGATACCTTCAGTGATACGCTCTCATTAAAGGTGGGTGAAAATAATCAATGTGATCTCTATTAGATAGCCTTTGCATTTCTGAGCTCATCTTTGGACTTGGCATTACTACGCAATCCCAATGATTTTCCCTTTAGTTTTTTGCTTTTGTTGTATTTAAATAATCTTTGATTAGTGACATTGAAATCCATTATAAGATCAAATTCTTTTTGTTCTGCCTAATTTCTGGTTTAAACTTGACTCAGAACACTTTGTGAATTTTCTTGTGTTGAATTACATTGCTTTTCAATTTTATTTTATTTTAATTTTTATTTAAATAATCTCTACACCCAACACGGGGCTCAAATTCACGACCCCGAGAGCAAGAGTCAGACGTTCTTCTGACTGAGCCAGCCAGGCTCCCCTTACTTTTCAGTTTTAAGAGTTAGTTTCTCTCAGGGTGCCTGGCAGGCTCAGTCAGTGCAACGTTCAACTCTTGATTTTGTTGTCATGAGTTCAAGCCCCACGTTGGGTGAAGTTAGCTTTTCTCCTCATTTCAATGCTATTTCTCTTTTCATAAACTGACTTAGGATCTAAATTCAGTATTATACTACTTTAGGCAGTCTTTGTGTTTTTTTATTTATTTTTTTATTTTTAGGATATTCCTTTCTCTAATTCAAACCTGTTCTGTGTGTGTGTGTGTGTGTGTGCACATGTCACATGTGAATTTTGAATAATAGCACAGATGCTTTTGTGTTTTTCCCTTTAGCCTCAAAGTATATGTTCATATATTAGTACTGTAATCACTACTACATATATTTGGTATTTCAGCCTCTTAATTTTATTAATAAGAGTACTTTTTTTTTTTTTACTATAGATTCTAAAGCTAGATGTAGACCCTCATGTTTTGTTTTTTTTGTTTTTTTGTTTTTTTTAATTCATTTCCCCTTCATCTTGAATTCATAATATTCTGTGTAGGTAATTAAACTTATAATTTAAAATAAATTGGAGTTGTTTCTTAGGATTATTGAATATTCTTTTCACCTTTACTGCACTTAGTTTTACATGCATAAATTTTTTAACAGATCTAATGGATGAAAATAGATATTAATATCTAAGGTAGAATAAATTATGTAGACTAATAAACTGCTAGATGCTAAAATATTCATAATTTTATTAATCAAGAGTACCTAATAATGTAATTAAATACAAACATATTCTAAAATAAGGATAAATAACTGCCAGTACTTTAACTCTCCTAGTCACTTGGGGTTTCATTTTCAAAGCCAGTTGTTAGCTTTGTTACAGTTTTGTCTCTCCCCTCTCCCCCTTTTTTTTTTTTAACCACATTCTCTTCAGTGTGTCCTAAAACAACATGCGCTTTACCTGTGCACACATGAAAGTGCAAAAATTTACATATATCAGTGGTACTGTTACATTTTTTTATGCTCAACTATTTAATAAATATGTTTGTGATTACTAAAAATTAAATTTAAGAATTTTTAAAGAAATTAGGAACAAATCATTTTATATGGACAACATATGTTGTGGAGGCAGAGTCTATGACTACCCAGTGCGTAAAACACAAACATACATCCACACCAGAAAACCTTCTAACAGCTTAAGCAGAATTATTTTTAGATTACTCTGCTTGAACTGATTGATAAAATCATTTCTATCATAGGATTTCATGCCTTTCAGCATTTAGTTTTTATTTCAGTTTGCTTTTGCACATTTTGCTTCCCATTTTGTGTTATAACTCTATTAACTTCATCATCTTATTTCTAACTTACACTTCTAAGTGCATTGCTGGCATTGCATATTTCTAGTTTGGGTATTCTATGGAATTTCAGCTTTTACAGGAAATAGATACCTAAGCAATCTCAAATTGTTTTCACAGCAAAGAAAAATGACTTAATAGAGTCTGCAGGAGAATATACACAGGATGAGCATAAGGAACGGTTGTATTACCATACAGTTGGTATGTAATATGCAATATGCGAGCAGCAATACTGCTTGTAGGTTTTTTCAGAGTCAGAATATCTTTATAGAAAGGACATCAGGGTTTGGAGACAAGGAGGATTTTCGTTTTGGGTGCTCCACTTACTAGCTTGTGTGACCTTTAGCAACTGATTTCAGTTTACTAAGTATCAATTTCCTGCTTTAAAAAGGGACACAGACAATGTATGTTTTTGAGAGGATTCACATATATTACATGGTATGGTGCATGGCGTTTAACTACATTCTACAAATGTCATCTATTGTTAGTAATAGTTGTTGTAGTAAAGATTACAGAATGAGAGGGAATGTGAATATAAATAAGTATTCTTGGTAAGTTTGTAAATTAGATATATTTTCTTTAGTTTATATGCATTTATTTATGGCAGCTTTTATTAAACAGATGTTATTAAATTATTCTTAAAGTCAGATAAAATTATTTGGAAACTTGTGGAGAAAAACTATCATATGTATTTTTCATATAGCAATGTTATATAATATTTAAAACCTCCACGGATTCACCACCAAGATCAGGCAGAATTGTAAAATAACACCAAATATAAATAATGAAATTTCTCTTTCTCATCCCATAATTTGGTCATGTGTGTGGTGTGTGTATAGTTGTTTGTTTTTTACGGAATCTGCTAGTCCTATTTCCGTGTGTTTATTCTAAGCACACATAGGTTTTATTAATCTTAGGGAAAAGACAAGGGTTTATTTTGTAAAGAAGTATTGATACCGTTGTTGCTTGGAATGGAAAATGTAAAAACAGATATTTTGTCAGAGATATATATTTATTTATAAAAATTATCTACCAGAAATTGAGTTGTTCCAATTCTCCTCTGTCCCTCTGGGGGAGGTTAGAAGAAGAAATTACAATGTTTGTTTACATAGGAAAATATCAAAAGAGAAAAACATTAAATCACTTGTGTAAATGAATTCTACACTTTCTGGCACAGACTTGCTTTCCCACTCTAGTCTTGTTCCTCACTGTTGCCCCTTTCATAGTCTCCCCTCGGCAAGTTTGAACTAGTAGCTGTTTATGTATATCTTTGTCAGGGTCTCTCTGACTTCTAAATATTTGCAAGTGTTCATGCCTAAGAAAGGGCCCTCATCCCTTCCACTCCAAGTTGGCTTATAATAATCATTTTTCTAGTCTTAGCTGGGGTGTCCGCAGCTTCTGCATTTCAATTATTTCACTCTCCTATATGTTTCTTCTGCAGCTCAGGAGTGTATGCCCCACGCACTACGCACCCCTCCAGCCATCTCTGTAATCCCTTTACTTTATATATTGAATACTAATTGTTTTTAATATCTCTGCCTTTCACAGTGGAAGTTTCTTTATAAAAGTGGCTATACCTTTTTTTTTTTTTTTGAGATACGGATTTTTTTTCTAGTATAGTTGACACAATATTACGTTAGTCTCAGGTTAACAACTTGGTGATTTGACAAGTTTATACATTAGGAGAACTATACCTTTCCCCCCCTTTATATCCCCCGTACCTGAGCAATACGCATAATATGCATTTAATAAAAATTATAGTTGAATTAAGGAATATAAAATATTTGTATCATGAAGGTGAAATGTCTGTTTTTCTATACTAAAATCAATAATTTAAATAACTTTTATTATATCGAATCAATGTGAAATTAAAAATATATGATGCTTTATTTCTATTCTTCTGACATATTAATATATATTCATTTTTTATATAAATAACAATTATTAGCAAGCTCACCATCTGATAATAGCTATTTTTGTAGTATATTTTCTATTTGATTATAATACTCTTTTTATCTCATGTTAAGTTTATCAGTTCATAAATAGCCATCAGTCTTGAAGAAATGTAAAAGCCCCATGGAGAGTTATCTTCCAACAGCTGTAGAGATTTTATTTAATCTTCTAATTGTATGTTACAGAAATTTATCAAACTTACATATATTGTCTTCCTACTATTACACTAAACAAAATATTTAATCCTTAAGTATATACACCTAAGTCGATTAGAAACTTATATTTTACTCTCCACAATTGAATATAGCATACAAATGCATAAGTAACAAATAACTCAAATATGACCTATTTGTTGTGAAAATGCCTGCAAATAACAATAAATTCCATTAGAAATAACAATAAATTCCATTAGAAATGCCCTTTTTTTTAATTTCTGAAAGTATTCTTGATGTAGGGTTTGTTCGTTTTGCTTTGATTAGGCTATTAGTTATTGAAACTGTTTGAATTTTTTTGTTTATCATAAATTGAATTTTCTAAGTCTTATAACTCAGACTGATGAACTAGAGTTTACCAATCCTTCCCACTCCTATCTTCAGGATGGGAGCCCTTGAAAATAGAACTGTGAGCAAAGCATAATGGAAGCATTTGCTGTCTTCCCTCCTTGCTTTTTGCATTAGTGCGTAGTCTCTAATTCACGTGCAAATATTTGTGTATCTAGAGATTTATAACAAAACTTGCTTTTCCAATACTTATTAATCCAACCTATTTCAAAAACAGATAAATTTTTCTAAACCCTTCAATGATAGCAAACTTTATTGCTTCCTTTGCTTATTACTACTTCTCCCTGCTCTTTTTCCTCAGCCCAGTATAAGTCTAAATATACACAACTTGTTACTTCTTATTTTAAATTGAGCTTGCAAAATGTGGCCACATTTTCACTTATCCTTTTCAAACAGTTAAGATCTTACCTCACTTGCATGACATCTTTCTGAATGACTTAATCTCCGTTTCATTTTGGTCTGAATAGCAGCACCAGAAATTTGTGATAGGGAAGTTAGAAGGTATGAGACATTAAGAGTCCATGATGGTTTCTTTCGGTATTTCAATAAGCCATATAAATGTTAGCCTAAATTATGTATGTAATTTTTTAAACAACACTGATTACTTGCAAATCACAGGCAGAATTGAGGGCAAGAGAGAGGGGATGGGCAGGGGCAGGAAGTGGGAGGGAAGGCAAAGGAGGGGAAGGTAGGAAAGCATTCTTAGTGAGGTTTGTGATGACCACCATTCCTTCTTGGAAGAAAGATGAATTAAATCAGCTTTTATCATTAACATATTATGCAACTATTTTTTTAAAAGATTTTATTTATTTATTTGACAGAGAGACAGCCAGCAAGAGAGGAAACACAGGCAGGGGGAGTGGGAGAGGAAGAAGCAGGCTCCCAGTGGAAGAGCCTGATGTGGGGCTCGATCCCAGGACTCTGGGATCACACCCTGAGCTGAAGGCAGACACTTAATGACTGAGCCACCCAGGAGCCCCTATTATGCAACTATTTTATTGAGCATTCAGATTTAAAGAAAACAAAAGAAATTATCCTTTTTTAAAAAGTTATATTAGTGGTCTTTATGTATTGACATATAGAATTTTCTGTAATTATTGTGTTTTTTTAACATTTATTTACAATCAGTTAATTAACATATAATGTATTGCTGGTTTCGGAGGTACAGGTCTATGATTCATCAGTCTTATGTAATGCCCAGTGCTCATTATATCACATGCTCTCCTTAATGTCCACCATCCAGTTACCCCATCCCTTCATCCCCCTCCCCTCCAGCAACCCTCAGAAAGCAAGTGAAGGTAAAAACAGAATCTAGTAGAATCACATGATGTTATTTAGAAAATTGTCAAGAAAATTTGTCAAGATTTCTAAATTATATTATTCTCATTAAAAATGGGTGATAATGGTATTAAAAATCCCAAGATGAAGTATGATCCTCTAAGTACAATACTTTGAGATGTGGCAGGCACACAGTAAACACACTGCATGATGACTAAGCTCAAGATCCTCTTTCAGTGACGCATCTAGGAACGAGAATAGAAGTCCCCAACCAGAAGCTCAAATTAGTAGACCGGAATACATGCATTTGCATTTGAGATATGAAATCCCAGACTTCCTTCATGTATTACTTCCCTTACCTCGTTATAACAGAATTTGATTAATGTCAAATCTCATATAGATTCCTGAATGTGTAGATTTCAGGAGAGGATTAAGAAGAAAAAAAGTGAAATTAAAAAACTAAATGGAATCCACTGAGTAGTATTATGTTCTGGATTTTAAAGGTAAATGTTCTGAAACTAGATCAATAAAATCCTATCAATTCAATTTACAAAACAAACAAACAAAAAACAGCCAACAAGAAACCCAGTATAAACATTTGGTCTTGGATTTAAGCAATCCTGGCTCTCTGGTGTTCAACTGTGGTTCTCTCTCAGTGGTTTCTGTACTAACAGATGTCAAAGGTGGAGTACTTAGGACTAGAAAATTAAATTTATGAATATTTAAGCTGATATGCAAACCAACAACAGAGCAAAGTATACACGCAGATAATCATGAATTGTACACTAATCAAATTTTCATAAACGGGGGACATTAGGGTAGAAGCACATGACTTACCAACAACGTGTTTTTTTGTTTTGTTTTTTTTTTTTCATTCTGCAGGAAAAAGTCCAGCATTTACAGAAGGCTTTTGCTTCAAGAGTAGATAAATCCACACAGACTGAACTTCTAGGCTATGATGTAAGTAGCTATATAAAACCATTTTTATCTTCTTTATTGGTATTCAGACCTCCACAGCTTATTTACCTCTGTTGCTGCTGTGTCCATGCATTGATTTAATGGGATTTAGTGGCTCGCCATTCATCTTTTGCTCTTAAATAATCCCCAAATACCTTCTGGAAGTGAAAAAGATAATTACAGGCACCGACTAGCATACCAATGTCTTATTATTTTTTTTTAAAGCTAACATCCCTCATATAGTCTTTTGAATTAGTGAATTTGCAGACAAGTGGAAGATACATATTATAATACTAGAACAATTTATTTTTAAGAAAGTACTAATTTATTTAGTAACAGCTTAATAAAGTTATGTTCACAATCACTAAGGGCCAGGCACATCATTTCTGCATTCTGATACATAAAAAGAAACACAACTTTGCAGAGAAATTTACAATACTATTTTAGTTTTTGGGCTTCAGTGCAGGCTGCAGAAAGTAATTTAATTGCGAGTTAGCATTTTTTTTTTCTTAGTGTGAAATACTTGTTGAATTGTCAAGATAGGATTGTAAGACATGTTTTGATACAAGTTTGCTTCTAGTAACACCGATGATTTTGGATAACTTTGATTTAAATTCCTATCTTTTCTTAAATGAAGCTATGAGATTTTCACTTGGCCTAAACTGATGACCTTAAACTTCCTTTTGATGAAAATGTAGAGGAATTATCTTCCTTATCCTGCCTCTAACGTTTGTCAGAACTCCCTCTTCTGTTTAAAAACGTTAATACTATTTTTAGCACCTTATTGACAAGATTAGAAGAGATGATTTTAAGTTGTTTTACGAAGGCGTATAATAATAAAATGTAAGTTTATCTGTATGTCGTCATTATATTAAGTAACAAATATGAATGTTACTTTTGTGTTGTCTTGTAAATTATGTTGTTATGTTTAACATAAAGCTACTTGTCTCTATTAGGAAGTAAACTAAAGTTTTGAATTCCAGCACAAATTGTTTTCAGCTCTTTATATATGTTCTTTTTTCATTTAAAAACAACATTAAAAGCTATGCTTGTCTTTTGAACTTTTCTGTTACATTCATTTTAAGATATGTTTATTATAGACGCCTAAATATTCTAGATACCAATATTGTGACTGCAGTACTTCTTGCTTGAATACCAGTGTTATATATGATTTAAATGGTGTTAATGTTTCATATTTTAAAATAGAAATGATTTCTAAGTTCAAAGAAGATTTACCACAAGTATTTTAATATTTATCTCTTTTGAAGGAGGGTTTTTTTTTCTTTCCCGTTTGAAGTTTTTTGATATATATTATTTGTATATCTGTACCTAGGTTATAAACTCAGTACGTATTTTGTGAATAATAACCTATATCTTTTTATATATGCAAGCCAGTTGTCCAGTAAGACGAATAAATTGTTTCTGTTAAGTCATATCCCAACATAACAAAACTATAAGTTAACTGAGTTACAGAAAAGTGAAGTCACTTGTTCACTCCCACATGGTCTTTGTGGAGGTCTAGTTATTAAAAGTAATGTATTCTTCAACAAGGAAAGAGGAAAACATGTATATATTGGGACTCTATTCCACTTTACTCAAAAAGGAAATGATGCTTGGGAGACTCCATTCCAAATTTCTAAAGGGCTGAATATAAAGGTAGAATGTGAGATCTATAGCGATATTAGTGACTGCAAATGAGAAATAGTTGCTAAGAGGTGAATGGTACCTGTGAGGCAATAACTAAACTGTGCCTTGTGTTTTTGCCTCTCTCTGCCTCATCATGTTATTGTTTCTATGAGGTTTGTTATGTGAATATTACATAGTTCTCTAAACATTTAAATAAGTTTAAAATAGAGCCATGGACATAACTAATCCTTAATTAAACCTTCATTGTCCTAGCTTCTTTTCATATCTGACAGTGAGAATTTAATGTATTTTACTGGGTTGAATTAAGGCTAAGAATAATAATTTCTAGGTAGTGAGTCCTTTCAGGATCCCTTTGTGTAAGTGTTTGGTATGACTTAGGTAGTCATTAACATACAATAATAATCTGTTCTAAAGGTTTCGTGTTTTACATTTCCTGGTGATAGATTCTAGAATATAATCATCACAATCAGAAAGGAATTACCAAAGATATGCATATAGAACCTCCTGGCACTAACTGGATGTAACTGTCATCATAGACTTTGGGGCATTTTGTATGGAAAACACTGGGGAGGGAAATATTTTTAAAAAGCAAATTAGAAATGGGTAAAGCATTTTAAATGTGATAAATTGTGTGACTGTTGGGAAAATATGACTCATCAACAGTGTATTTTTATTTTCTATGACTGGAATATATTTTCTATACTTTATGATATCCATTAATTTTTCACCTTTTCATATGCATTAAGAATAATTGATTATCCTTTGACTTATAATATTTGCTCACATTTTTCTCAGGAAATAGTCTGACATTATTTTATTTTTTCATAAATATATATTCACATATATACTATAGCTACTTAACAATTTGCAATAGTATTTGTCAGAGAAAATATGAAAAATCTTGTAGAAATCTCATACATTATGAATGATACTTATACTCTGTTGCTTGCTTTCTAAAGCTGTCAATATTGGCCACAAATTGTTCTTTAAAAATCAGTAGAGATCATGTTTCAATGATATGAATGTCAGAATAGAAGAGACTACCAGTATCTGTTAATATAATTTTCTTGGGAAGATAGTTGCTACTATACATTTTCTTAAAATAGGAAATAGAATCCTTGAAAGACATGAATTCTAATGAAAACTATTAAAAGAAATTTCTGAAAATCCACTACAGTGAAGAAGTTCAAAGATTCATATAATAAACTACTTCTATCTTGTAATAGATTTATCAGGAGACTTGGAACTAATGTTAGTGTACAGTGTGCTTTGATTTCTAATGCATAGGACAAAAATGATTTAAAAATAAATTCAGGGTGTCTCAGCGAAGGCCTATAAATACAATAGTTCTTGTGATGATGAGGGAGAATGTTAAATAAAAGATGAATGTGTCTTTGACAATCAATGCCAATTTAACCGCTTTCACCTTCTCTGTCTACACTGGCTTAGTTTATTGAAAGATCAAAAATAATTTCTTAGGTGTCACTTGTGTTATTAAAACAGGATAGAAGATGTATAGATATAGTCAAGTAACAATGTTGCCAATTGGAAGATTACACTAAGAGGTAGAGATTTTTCTGATTACATTAATTATATAAATAAATGCTTCAGCATAGAACATAAGCTATCTGTAAATATTTTTATAGTTTGAACCTGTGCAAATAAACATTTTTGGTGTAAATAGTTGGGGATGAATACCCAGAATGCAGTGAAGATTTTACATGCTAAAAGGGAAAAAACTCAGTTATTTTTTTTAATTTGTCATCCATACTGAGAGTTTTTTTTTTTTTAACTTCCTTTTGATGTTCTACAGAAGGTTATCTTTTTAAATGTAGTTGATTTACTTTAAGCGTAAAATTTCTTTTCCATGAACTTGACTCAGAACAATCAGAGTCTCTAGAGGAGTCTTCCTTTAATCAGCATATATTTTATACTTACATTTAATAAGTGTTTATTAGTATTGAACTTGCAATTTTTTGCTCATATTTCTTTAAGAGTTTTGATGTTATGTATTTCATCAAATATTAATCTGTTAGTCTTAATATAATTAATGGTTTTCATTTGGCTACTTAAAACTAAATTGTGGCATCATGCGTATTTTTGTCTGAGTCATGGGTGAGTGAAGCATAACTCAGTTTAGGAAAGTATGATCATACCACCATATATTTTTCAAACATTTTAATATAGTTTCCAAATTATGGGATTTGCTTTATAAATGAAGTTCTCTAGTTATATGCTAGGAAAATAATACTAGTTGCATTATGAATAGATATTTTGAAGGAAAAACTCAATGCGGTTGTCTGTGTATTCTCAACCTATACTACTTTTCTTAGATTTAATTTTGGAGGCCCTCCTAATACAGTTAATGTACAGGGAGTTCTAACGAATATGAGAATAGTTCATCATGTAAGGAGTAAGAATGATTAGTTTTGTTTTTGTTTTTTTGTTTTTAAAGATTTTATTTGAGAGAGGGAGACAGAGATAGAGCACGAGTGAGGAGGTGAGGGAGAAGCAGGCTCACCACTGAGCAGGGTCCTGGGATCATGACCTGAGCTGAAGGCAGATGCTTAACTGACTGAGCCACCCAGATGCCCCAAGAATGACTAGTTTTTTTACCATAATTGTATTATTAGCTATTAGATAGAGCAAGGGAGTATTTTGTGTTATGCAACTATATTATGTCAGCCTATGAATTAAGCCTAAGTGTAAGAACTGAATAATTATTTATTAGGCTTTCTAATTTAGTTGCTAATAATCCATAGTTTGTTAAAGCTGTCTATTTTTGTCCCATCCATTGCTGTTATTTTTCATAAATTCAGTACTTCTGATCATGTCAGTGTGCCCCAGCATTTAGCAGATGAGTGCCTTCTCCCCATATACTTTATATTTACTTATATCAACTATTTGTTTTTATAAATTAAAAAAAAATCAAGTTTAAAAACTGACATATTCCAAGTTTTCTTTTGAACTACAGTTTTTCATACTACATTAAGGACAAGTTTCAGACAAAAACATTGATTAAAAATACAAGATATATGATCAAATGCCATAGGTACTTATTAATACTTAGTGGAAGAATCACAGCTTATCCCACGGTGAAATTTTAAGGGCATCACTTTTGAAAATCTGTGCATGCATTTATTCAACAAACACTAAGTGCCCCATGGAAGCCAGGCTCTGTCCTAGGTACTTATGATACATCCTTTAATCAAACCACAGATACCCCCTCATGAAGCCTGCATTTTTTGACAGCAGACTTATAATAAATAATAAATGTAAGGGAAGTATATAGTATGTCAGAAGGTCCTAGGTGCAATATGGAAAGGAAAAATAGCTCAGGGAAAGANNNATTGTGAATGTAAGGGTGAGGGTCAAGACTACAATCAAAAATTTTAAACAGGGTGATCTAGGCAGGTCTGAGGGTGAGATGTGAGACTTGAAGGTGGTGAGGTAAAAATCACATTTAATCAGGAGCACCTGGGTGGCTCAGACGGTTAAGCATCTGACTTTGGCTCAGGTCATGATCCACGGTCCTGGGATCAAGCCCCATGTTAGGCTCTCTGTTCAGCAGAGAGCTTCTTCTCCCCCTCCCTCTGCCTGCTGCTCCCCTTGCTTGTGCACGCTCTCTGTCAAATAAATAAACTAAGATCTTTAAAAAAAAAAAAAAGTCACATTTAGTCAGAAATCCTTTTGTGATATGCTCCTTGAACATGCCTCAAAGACCCTCAGTCAGTAAGAACAAATTGCTTTATCTTTGCAACAGTCCTGGGTAAGAATAGTTGGCTTCGTTCGTAGGCCATGTGGATGAAAAAATGTAGTCTGTAACATTATACCCTAGAATCAGACCCCCTGCATCAAGAGACTCACACTAGGAAAGCACAGACCGTCACCTGCGGAAACAGGCTACAGGCTCCTCCTATCATAACCACTTAGCAGAAGCACTGAGAAGAAAGCTAGGTCCTATCAGCCACACCACGTAAATTGCATTCACTTTTCCTCTCTCTCTCTCTCTCTCTCTTTTTTTTTCCATAGGCTCTGTCTACCTCCTCCTCTCTGTACCCCAGGAAGAGTTGAATTTAGATATTTTAAATGTATAATTAGACTTCATTGTCAGCACATCCCATTTATCAGAGGTGTGCCACTAGAGCCAACAAATGTAAAAATCACTCAATAGTTACTTGGTGAAAAAATAAATAGATTAGGTAAAAGACTCATGTTATTTTTATAATCCTAAAGATCTATAATAAATCATCAGTATACATTATTTTATTTTGTTAAATACAGAAGTACATATTGTTTTTCTACATTATTCTGTATCATTTTATTATACCTAACAAATGTTTCCAAATGGCCACTTTGTGCCTTTTAGAACAGAGCATTAAATGCAAATCAGCGTAGAAACCAGTGATTTTAAAACATAAGTGCCAACATGAAGTTTCCTTTATAATATTTCATTGAATGCTTCCTTCTAAAATCATGAAATTTTTCTAGGACCTAGATCATTCCTGGAATGCCTCCCAGTCTTTATTTCAGCTCTGACTGCATAGAATCAGTATGACCTAACTGATAATCCTTTTGTTAAGAGAATTTATAGTTGAAATCCTTTGGGGGAAAAATAGCAAGGATAGGTGTTTAAAAAAAAAACCTCTTGTAATTGTAAAAATATTCATCAAAATGAAACAATAAAAACATACAGGCATGCAAATTTTATATATCTTATGTGGGGAAGAAAAATAACCTTCCCTCTACTCTTCTAGATTCGTGGCTGAGACCTACCTGTAAAAACAAACAGAAAAAAACCAGTTTAGTGACATGTATACCTCCTGTATAAATGGGAAATACCCAGGAAAACTGAGTAACTCCCTGAAGTGGTCCACAACACTATCTTAAATACAACCTCCAGCTAAAGACAAAAGATGATGCTGTGAGGTTGGGGACATAGGAGAGGCCAGTTATGGGAGATTACCAGGAAAAGCATAGAAACAAGGGTAAAGCTGTTATGCAGATTTAAGACTCTGTCTTCTCCATTGATAAGAGATTCTAGAGATTGAGAGTAGTCCTCTTCTTCCTGGTAGAGACACCTTTACAAAAGAGGATTTCCCTTATACATGTAACTTTCTTTTATAACAGTAACTTGTGTTCCCTTTTCAGAGCTTCTCCTGTGTCTGTGTTTCTTAAAAATACCTAGCTAAAGACAATTCTTATGCTAAAGAGGCATATTCTGGGTGGTATATATTTGTTCTCCTTCAATTAGTAATAATGATTATAATATTTGCTGAAAAATATGTTGATTTAGTGATAGTATTGATAAAAGTTGATACTTGTTGAAAAGAAAATTTCTTTCAGCCCACATCAACTTCTGTTTCATATATCACCACCTCTATAGGAAATTTAGATTTAATTACAAAATTTCTAAGAGTTTTCTTAGACAACTTTAGAAGTCTTTTTAGAATTTTCCAGTGTGGTAAATGGGCATTGCATGACAGGGAGTCCTAGCTGAAAGAATTTTTACCACCCTCTGAAAGAAAATACAATGTATACACTAAGGGCATATTTCAATGAGTATTTGTGATACATTATGTAATTGCAGTTATTCATCATACTTGTCAGGGAGCCCTCTTGGTCAACTGCAGATAGAACCCAACTGTTATTTCTTACTGCATTTTCTTGAGGCAACGACAGTGACTGGAACATTCTAACCTCCAGACCAGAAAAGTTCTAGTAGCAGTGGAATACTTAGAACACCCCCCTTTTCTGCCCATGATCATGTACTGAACACGCAGTGATCTTTTATCCATGATCACGTGCTCTCTCCCTGCTCTTCTGCACTACCCTCCCAACCTCTCCCTGTAAAACTCTAGGTGTCTGTCTTCTTGGCTGACAGGTTGATTATTAAGGCTTGAGCCTACCTGCCCTGGCTCCAGTCACTGAAAATCTCTCCCTTGCTCTTTTCCAAACCCTCTTCTCTTGAGTTATGGTCTTCTCTTGTGATGAGTTTGTTCAGCAACCATGTTCGCAAACCCAGCCAAGAGCTAAGCTTTTGATTTATCTAGCCCCCTAGCTATTATTCCCTGGGATGGAGCAGTTGGCCAGGACAGTGCACCAGGGCTTATCCTTTTATTTCCTAAGTTAGGGGTTGTGATAGATCATTTGGTAACAGTTTATAAATTTAAGTTCTAAGACTTTGCTCAGGTACTTGGTCAACGTATATCTTTGTAGATTTGTATTAATTCATGTCTAAGGAAAGCATTGCTTTCCTTTAATGTGGTTTACAATCAAGGAAAATCTGGAAAAGCAAATTTACTATTTAAATATTTTCAAATGTATTGAAACTACATTTATACACACATACACACAGACACACATCAAAATATATAGTCTCTGAACATACATACAACTGCATGACATAGGTACAAAACAGAATATAGTTTTATTGACTATTTGTACTTATTATCGAAGTTAAGATTAGATGCAAATGTATTAACTTTTGTGTGCATGTAATTTACAGAAATACTACTGTACACTAATACAGTGTTTAAAATGGTTATTTATAGTTTAATATTAAATCATATTTATACAACTATTTGTTACCTAACTTTATTAGTATAAATTAATATTAAGGTATTTTCTTTTAAAGATAAAAGTCACATTGACTTTCTAGAAATGTTACTTTTTCAATATGCAGAAATCATAAAAGTATATATTCTAAACTGAAATAGTAATGACAAGTTTTACCATACCATAGGTATGACAGTGTTGTTGGGTTTTGTTTTATTCTTTTTGTCGCTATACCACCTGATGACTATTCTATCTTGTCATACAGTGGAGCCTTTGTTTCATTAGGCTATCAGATTTAATCATTTTAATTTTTTCTTTAGTTTTCTTGTGTGATTTACTATTCTCTGACAACCCTCCTACTTGTACTCGATTTATCAGCACAAAAGGGTAATACCTGCAAAGATCATTAGCCCTCATAATGGCCTTGCTCCATCAAAAAGTTTCTCAAGCACTGGACTCATGCTTTGGGACTTGAGAATACCTACTGTGTATGTTTGGGTAGGGGGAGATGGCGATGGGGGAAGGGAGTAATTTTTCCTCTGTTCTTCTAATTTCTTGGCTAAGACCTCTGTAATTAAAGAGAGATTAACAGGAGAAAAACAAAAGTTTAATAAATATGTATACCTCCTGTACACACAGGAGATACCTGGGAAAACTAAGTTGACTCCTGAAATGGCCCAAGGCATCACCTTAAGTACCATCTCCAAGTAAAGAGGAAAGAAAGATGTTGGGGGTTGGAGTGGCCAGTTGTGGAAGATAACCAAGAAGAACACAGTGAACAAGAGTGAGGTTGTTATGCAGATTTAAGTTTGTGCCTCCTCTCTTTATTAGAGTTTCTAGAGATTTCGTCATCCCCTTTTCCTAGTACAGAAAGAGAGATACCCTTTCAAATGGTGATTTCCCTTAGAAGTATAAATGACCTTTACAAAAGGGTAACTTCTGTTTGGTTTGAGAGCTATCCTTGTGTCTGCAGCCTCTTAAGAATTAGCTCAAGTTATGCCAAAGCCTCTTTTGGGGTGGCAAATTGTGCTTCCCTTCAATTTCACCTTGAAACTTCTCCAGGAAGTTTCACAATCCAGAACCTGAGGTGACAGATTGCTCCGTTATTCCACCGAACCCATGTCTGAGTCCCAAAAATAGGTCAGTTCAGTTAAACTGCTATGTCTCATTTTAGGAGGTGGTCTTGTAGATGGGCTCCCAAAGTTAGTCCTAGATTGTGCTAACAATCAGGTATTTAGTAAGAGGCATTTCTATGGAAAAAGATAAACAGAGTTTAACAATTAGCACAAACTGTAACTAAGTTTGTGAGACCAGGGGCAGCCAATCAAAATTTTTATATGTCAGTTCAAATCATCTTTCAGAGTTTGAATATGTATGATGATGTCAGGTGTTCAGGTGAACTTTCTGAATAGCTGAAATATCAGCAGGGACAGAGGTTGTCCATATGAGCTCTTGTGATTTCTCTTAAGTTTATATCAGGTTATTCACATTCAGTTTGCAGAGCTTTGGGAAAGGGCAGTTTTTCTTCTCAGTCATTTCAAGTTAGAAGGGTGGGGGGAAAACCAGAAATTAGTTTGGAGAGTTATAGTGAGATACTTAAGGAAACTTAGAATTCAGGATCTTGTCCAATTTACAGGTAGAAAACAAAATTTCCAAGACAGTAAACTGGACTAGAATCTAATATCTACAAAGGTATACCACTGTAACATAGTTTTCTCTATAATCACCCTCATTTTTACCAAAGATAATCACAGTAGGACTAATTTGGTTGCAAAATAAGTTCAGTCTTATTAAACCTGACTTGATTATTTACATAAGTGCTGGAAGAATGTGATAGAATAAATAGGTTCTTTTTAGGTCTGCTTTGCTGGAACTTTTGTAAGGAATTTTAGATTGAACTTTTAGAAGCCTTGAGGCTAAGAAGCCAAGCCAAAGACTCACCATCAGACTGTGCCTGTAGTACCTAGAGATTTGGGTTAATTTCTCTCTTCTTGAGGTCCCAAAGATAACCTATGGTTTCTATACCTTCCAGAAAGTGATCTTTCCTTTACTCCTCTGGTAAGACTGCTGGGATCCCTGTAAAGCAAGGTACCAACCTGCTTTTCCAAGGAGTTTTATTGGCTCCATAAAGTGAAACTTAGTTCCTTGAAGCTGTCTGGTCATGTTTAATTTTATGCATGTTCTCAAATATGACATTCCAGGCAAAGCTTTAGTAATATAACCAATGTGTCCAGTTGTGGAAGCACATTCTAAGAATAGATTCTGCTTAAACTTATGGGTATAAATATATTGCCATGAAAATAAGAATAATCACTAAGAGTTTCAAATTCTAGAGGGATCAGATAGGGAGAAAAAGTAATTGTTTCGTCTTTGTTCACAAAGGCATACTTTACCGATTTGCTGTAATCCATACTTAGCTTAATGGAAAAGAGAAAAGTTTCCTTAAATCTAGAAAAAGCAAAACATTAAAGAATCACAATGTTTCAAACAAAGTCATAAGTATTTTCAGTTTCATGAGTTTACTCAGCCCCATGTTATTCTTGTTCTATTTGGCTTTCTCTTGGTTCTGTTAGTTCTGGAAATTCTTTCCCAGTTCAGTTTTATGGTCTTGAAATGATCATAAACCTATATTCCAGAGTACCTGTTATAGCCCTTCTGTTTTTTTTTTTTCTTTTCTTTTTCTTTCTTTCTTTCTTTTTTTTTTTTTTTTAATATTTTATTTATTAGAGCACCAGCAGGGAGAGGGGCAGAGGGAGAAGCAGACTCCCCTATGACATGAAGCTCCATTCCAGGACTCCAGGATCATGACCTGAGCCAAAGGCAGATGCTTAACCAACTGAGCCATCCAGGCACCCCTGTCAGAGTCCTTTTCTTGAATATCCTTATGGATTAAGCACTTTTGCAAAAGCATTAGAATAAAACTCTCTGGAAATTATTTTGATAAAACACAAACTCTCTGCTTTCTAGTCAGATTGATGTAGGAAACAAAGGTAAAAGAAAAATTTCCTTACTACTTACAGCCCATTGACAAGACCTTGAAACAGGCAGCGTGACATTCCTCAGTCAGCTTGCCTGATAACTACAGTATGATTGTAGTCACCAGGCAAGGTTTCTGTGAGTGGGGTTGTGAATGTCCACTGATTTTTCTGTTCTCTAAATTTGGTAGTATCTTATGAAAGTGCAGGTTAAAAAACAAACAAACAAAAAACAACTTTATATTTTCATCTTGTTAAGAGAGTCTGTAATGCAAGCCATTATACTTCTTGTGTCTTCTTTTCAATTTGGTTTTTCCATAGAAGCCAATAAGACAATTCTGTAGAAAAAGAACTCTCTAATTTTTTTTTTCAAAGGTAGTAGTTTTTTGGTTTTTATTTTTTGTTTTTAGTTCAAAGTATCCATCGTTTGATCATTGACAAGAAGGATCTTATATTAATCTCAAGAGCAGCTCAAGCCAATAAAGGCTTTTTGTGGTTTAATAATTTCAAGAGGCATCCCAAAGGAAGGGGCAAAGATGCAGCCCTTAAGAGATCCAGAGAGTTTACTTTCAAAGTTAGCCTAGGAAAGCAAAAACTTGTGTTATTGTCACAGGTGATAAGAATGAGAACGTGGGATGCCTCTAGTCATAGACTCTCTAAATCTGTGACACTAAGCAGATGCTACTAGAATGGGACTTTTCCAGTACTAATGAGACAATGAAGGTTGAGACTACAAAGGGCCCTTATGGACCAGGATCCTTTATAACAAACTCCCCTGAGAGCTGGCATAGCTGGATAAAGAGAATACTGCTTCTGGTATCCATTAGCCTATTGTGTTGTATGCCAGATGCACGTGGACACATTCATTTTCCAACTGATAGAGACCAAAGAATGTTTTCACTGGTCACAAATCCAAACTCTTATGACCTAGCACAAGACAAAATGAAAATCTCATCTAGGCTGTGGTTCTTTTTATCACAAATGACGACAAAAGACAGTCACCAAAAACAAACAAGCAAAACCAATGGCCATGTGTGGGAGAAAAGAGGATCAATAGAAAACAAGATTACTCATAACAAGAATCTTTACCAAAGTCACTGTACCCAAGGAACTAGTTCATACAATATATTCTCCTATTAACCTAAATTTGGAAAAGAAGGGATAAGAATTTTTAATCTTCCTCTCTTGACCAAGCAGTACTGAGAGAAATACCTGGGAGAGTTGACTTGGTAAGAATTCTTACCCGTTGCCATCTTCTGCCACTTTTCCAGGATCCCATCTGCAGGCTCCAGAGCAAGTATGGTGCCTCAACAGATCCCTACTGGGACACCAAACTATAGCAGAGGAAAAATAATTTCTCCTCTAACCTTCCAGGTTCTTGACTGAAACCACTCCTATAATAAAAGACAGACTAACAGGTGGAAAACAAGTTTAATAACATACACCTCCTTTATACAAGTGAGATACCCAGGAAAACTGAGTAATTTCCCAAAATGGCCAAGCCACCGCCTTACATACCATCTCCAGCTAAAGACAAAAGAAGGATGTTGGGGCTCATTGGAGGTTATGAGAGATTACCAGGAAGAACACAGTAAACAAGGGTAAAGTTGTTATGCATGTTTAGGTCTGTGGCTTCTCCACTGATGAGTTTCCAAAGATCTGGTCATCTTCTTCTTCCTAGTATAGAGAGGGACACACCCTTACCAATGGAGAGTTTTCCTTATAACCGGAAATGTCTCTTACAAAAGGGTAACTTTTACTTGGTTTTCAGAACTGTTCCTGTGTTTGTAGTTTCTTAAAAATAACCAGCTCAAGATAATCCTTAAGCCAAAGAGGCATATTTTGGGGTGGCAAATTCTCCTTCTCACTAGCTTTTATCTTCTTCCGGTGAAAGAACTGGGTAATGATTTCAGGGAGAAAAGGCATTAAACTATTAGATTATTAGTGTTTCAAAATAAAAACATAAAAACTTTTTTATAACTTATAGTGTAGAGAGCTAAAGAAAACAGTTCCATATATGTTTGACTTTGTACCAAGGAGGCAAAGGAATAGGAATTTTCAGGATATTGCATTACAGAAAGTTTCCTAAAAGAGAGCCACGTGTAACATTAACCTCTTGCTCTGTGAAGTAAGAGTACCAGGAAATTATACTCATGTGATGCTACGTTGTTAAAATGGTAATTAGAATTTTAAATGTATAAAGCTAAATTACTGTGGAGACAATTTATACCGAAGAGTGTAATTTACAATTCAGAGTACTTAAAAGTCAGTTTTTTAACATATCAGAATTACTTCAGATTTGTCATTATTTTATGAATTTTGTGCTTATAAATTGATAATGGATTTGGATTTAATCCATCAAATTAAAGGAAAATTTACTATCAAGGTAATTTATATCAAGGTACAGTCTAATGTGGAAGAATTTCAGAAAGAAAAATAAACAAGTTCAGTATTTTCTTGATTGAAAAGTATAACCTAAAAATTGATAAATTGTTCATTTTTTAAGAATTGGAAATAGTGTTTTTCAACTTTTTAGATATAAAAAACACTCAATATTGTTCCAAAAATACTCCTTAAGAGTCTTTTTTTAATTTATGGGAAAGTTGCTACAAACTCTGAATCTGATAGGATTAATTTTTCTTCTTTGAGGGAGCATCAGTAATGACTCATCATTTAGCTGTAAGAAATATGAATCTAAAAGGAACTTAGTGTGAATCATAAAAATATACAAAAATTACTTGGTGTGAGTATATGTATTTTCTACTCTTTTAAAAGCTTTCCTCCATTTTGATTTTCTTATTTATTTAAAAATATAAACAGTGAACCATTATCTATAAATATACCACATGTACATAAACATATATATTTTGGCATTTCAAATATAATGGACATTAGCCTACTCTAATTGTTACTGAAAGCCAAATTTAGCTGCCTGTCGTGGCTGGAAGGACTAAACTCAAAAGAGTGTTGATTGGAAAGGAATATGAGCTTTATTCAGAAGGCTGGCCAACTGGGGAGAAAGTGATCTGTTGTCCAAAGGCCAAGGTTTCTGCCTGACCTAGGCATTTTTTAAAGGGGTTTAGGGCAGTTAATCAGTAAAGGGGGTGCAGTGGTCCATACCATTTCTTGGTTATGTGTAGACACATGGTGCCAGCTACACACATGATCTCAGCGCTTAGGGGTTATACAAAGGGGTCTGGTTCCTTAGTGCCTGGGGCATGTGCAAGGTGGTCGTGTTTCTGTTTAGTGATGTGAAGCGCTCTGTTCTTTCTTCCAAAAAATTCAGGATCTGTAGACATACAAAGAAAGGTTTGTTAATCGATCACAAAGGCTAAGGGTGTTTGTTAAAGTTGAAAGAGTACTAGGTTTGTTGGAGGGGCCAAGGTGGTTTCTATTCCTCACAGTCAGTTTGATCATTTCATATCTATCGGATTAGGAGCAAAGGTCCTTCTTCTGTAGCTACTTCCTGCAGATGGGGATGATTTAGGGATTTTTGGAATGGAAAACTTTTACAGTGTGGAAGAATCTTGTTTCTGGCATTTCCACTGTAGAGAATAGTAAGGGCATTCTAAGCCAGTATGAATAGTGCAAGTTCCTCCCTTGACAGATGCAAAAAGTCAACAACCAAAGGGAAAGAAAACAAGAAATGCAGTAATGCGTAATAGGATATATTTCCATCTGGAAGGAATTGAAGTTAGCCAACTGCTGAAAGGATCTAGAACTAGGGCATCTGTAGCAGTGATTTGGTCATTTAAATCTTTCATGTCTTCAATTACATTTTTTGAGTAATGCGAATATGAAACATTTTGTCTTAGTGAAAACACATGTCCCTCTTTGGGCTGCTGTCAAGATATCTAGGGCTATTCGGTTTTGGCAGACCACTTTTCACAGCTATGGAGGGTGGCATGCCAGGTTTGGTTAAAAGCTTGGCTAAGAGCTCTACTCATAATTTTACATTGATAGAGGTGCCTACTGGGACAAATATGGCCAAGGGGAAAAGAAATATCAAGAAGCCCTCTTTGCCCAATGTCTAGCTTTAACAATATCCTACTTATAAGGAATCATTGGCAAGTGGAAGAAGACTTATTTGAGGATATAGGCATCTCCAAGTGCATTCTCCAATCATAAGGAAACTTGGACCATCTGCTATTTCCACAAGTCCATAGCTAACCCTATGGCTCCATAAAGTCAACCTTTGTTCCTTAGAGCTTTCTGGTCATATCTGAGTCTATGTTTGTCTCTCTCAAACAAGACATTCCAGTCAAAGCCTTGGTAATATAACCAATGTTTCCAACGGTGTCCTGTAACAAGGGGAACAGATTATTATTGAACTTATGCAAATAATATTTGCCATGAGAGAAAGAGTACTCATGGAGAGTTTCTGAGTTCTGGAGAGTTCAGGTAGGGAGAAAATAAAATGTTTCAGTTTGTTCACAAAGGAATGTTTTATTATATTCTGTAAGTCATAGATATCTTAAGAGAAAGTTTCCTTAATCTAGAAGAACAAACATTAAAGAACCAACAATGTTTCAAACAAGTCATAAAACCTATAGTCATCTTCCTCAATTCATTTAGTCCCAAGTTACTAATTTTGTTCTGTTTGAATGCAGCTTTTTCATTGGTTCTGGACATTCTTACCCAGTTTAGTTTTATGATCTTGAAGATATCAAAAATATGTATTTTTTAAAAGTCCTTTTCTGTATTGCATGGTGGCTAACTTAACATAATAAATAAAAAAGTCCTTTTCATGAATCTCCTTGAAGATGAAACAGTCTTCAAGAGCATCAGAACAATAACTATAAATGACAAAAGATTAAAAAAGGACATGGATAAAGATCTGATGAGAGTTCATTTAATGCAGTTGCCAAAAAAATCCAGTTATTTCTGTGACATGCAACATTTCAATAATTAGAATGTCAAGTGATGACTTTATATGAGGACATATTAAAACTTTAGGAATTTCATGTATTTTCTGGACCGGTCATGGCATTTACCCATACAGTATAACCTAAGACTTAACATTGTTTGTTTGACAATGCTTCCCAAGTAACCTAGCATACCAATTAACAGGTCTAATTTGTCAGAAAAATTTAATTATTTAGAATTCAAATCTTGGGAAGTTTGTTAAAAACCTCAGAAAGTTATGAAGTACATGCCTAAATAGGATGACAGATAATTATAAAATTCAGTATTATCTGTTTAACCAAGGTGGCGATGAGAGATACTGCGGAAGGTTATATGGTTGCTAACAGAGTTTGCTCCTTTAATATTGAGAAGCTTCAGTTTTCTTACATAATCAAAGACCTGATGAAGACAAAACTTAGAAATTTTGGTTTTCCGGGCAGGTGAAGAAAAGAAAACAAACTTTGTTTACAATTTCTTATCAAGAGCAGACCAGCAGTCCAAGAAAACTTTATCTTTTTAACAGAAAGAAAAGCAGAATTTCAATCTTACACTAGTGTGCTTTTAAAACTCATTAGTTCCTATCTTAGTCCTGACCACACTTAAAATTGTTTTCCAAAGACTTCCCTTCACAAACTTTCTACAACTTTCTTTTTACATTCAGATTGTGTCTTAAGCCTACTCTCTCTTAAATAACCAGTCTCATTTTAGGACAAAATTACTTTCTTTTTTTCCCCTGAACAAAGTGTATTCCTGTTCCTTATATCTTTCTCATCAAAAACACATCTTACTTTTCTTGCCTACAGTGTCGCTTACCTTATCATTTCTAGCAATCGCAGTTACATTTATCAGAATTTTAACTCTTAGAAACTTTAGTCTCTCTTGAAGACTAAGTAGTAACCAATTGTGAACTGTTATAGCACAGTTCTTTAGACTGGAAATTTATGAATACATTTTCAGACTTTTAGATTTTTAGAAACACGGTTGTTGTCTTTTTTTTTTTTTTTTTTTTTTTTTCCCAGAGTACAACCTGCAATAATAAAGCATAAAGCACATTTAGCAATAGACCCAAGTATCCTCAGTTTCTCTGCCATAAGAAGCCAGAAACAGACAAACCTACATTCAGTAATCAATGCTTTTGTATTCTTATTTGGGAAAGACTTAGTTATCTACTGAATTTAACCCAATTTATCATTTAACTTAGGAAGACTTGGATGTTTCAGCTTAGAAAGATTTTGAAAACTTGGGGCGCCTGGGTGGCTCAGTCATTAAGTGTCTGCCTTCAGCTCAGGGAGTGATCCTGGCATTCTGGGATCGAGCCCCACATCAGGCTCCTCCTCTGGAGCCTGCTTCTTCCTCTCCCACTCCCCCTGCTTGTGTTCCCTCTCTCACTGGCTGGCTCCCTCTCTGTCAAATAAATAAATAAAATCTTTAAAAAAAAAAAAAGATTTTGAAAACTATAAGCCTTATTCAGCCTACTTGTTCTTAGCAATTACCCATGAAAACCGTATGAGACGGGAAATTAACCATCATTTTAAGTCATCTCTTTGTCAACAAACTGTAATAGATACAACGTGAATTTAATAAATACAGGTAGAACAAAGCTGATTATCTGTATCATACTGATACATGTTGATAACTCCAATAACATATCTGTTTTAATTAAACCAATAATTAGCCTTGAATTAGCCTTAATATTGAATATGTTGTACCTGTGTCCACTAAAAATTCCATCAGTTTGTTCTCCATTGGGAATTTTTACCTTTGGGGAAATCTGAAGTGGGTGGTTTAAGTCCAGGGGAGCCCCTGGATCCCTTCATGTTGATTTGTGTGGTGCTTCAATTTGAACCTCATAAGGAGGAGCCTCGGCAGTTTGGGGGGGGCTCTTTGTGCCTTGATAGCGAGGGTAGGAGAAGCAGGAGTCAGTGGCCCCTGCGGCGCTGAGGATGGTGTGGGAGCCACCCACGTGAATCACTCCCATAGTGGTCGAGAAATCAGAGGAGGTGGAGGCAGAGGCCGAGAGTGCTGCCAGAAAGGCTGGAGGCAGATTCAAAATTTGGATGAATATTTCCTTATGTCTCTGGCCTCTCCCTCCTGCAAAACAGGTTTTTTGTTTTTATTTTCTTTCTGATTGCTTTTTGGCTCTCTGCACCATTTATTTAAAATATGTCTTAATGGACTTTCTTTGGGACCAAAAGGGGTATCCCCCATCTTCCTAGGCAAAAGTTCAGAAAGAACATAGAAGAAACAAAACTATGACTAAGTGAAGCCCAGAGAACCTCTGTTAGCATTTGTTCTTCTCCGAAAGTTGGGGGCTTCACTGAGAACCAAATGGCCTAGACCAGCTAAGAGAGCAAAATTCCCTATTTGGAGACAACCAAATTGGAAGAAAAAATCCAAGAGAGCCATTCGGTGGCTATCATTCCTCTGAGCTTAACATACATGGATGGCAAGGTTATTTACAAAAAAAAAAAAAAAAAAAAAAAAAAAAAAAATCATATTTTGATCATGGATTTCTGGCTATATTCCTTCCACTTACTGAAAATTCGGCCCAGTGGGCTATTTGGTGGTACAGAAATAGGATTTCCCATTATACACAAATTTAGCACAATACAACTTACACATACGCACCAAAGCAGATCTGTTCCAAATTCCAAATAAACCTGCGGTTATCAAGTCCCTTTTAATTTCTCTCCAAAGCTGCACCTTCCTAATGGGAAAAGCATGGGCAGCGAAACAAAAGCACACGGTGCTTCACAAAGGAGAACCTTGTACTGGGATGGACTTACCTGGTCCAGAAGCTCATCAGCTGCAGCAAGAAGAGAAACCGGCAGTTGGCGGCAGTTGGGAATCTGCAGGGAGTTTCCCCAAGACAGAAACAGTCTCAGCAGCTATAGCCTGGTTCCCTCTGGTGGAATTCCTCCCGAAGCCAACTAGCCCTGAGCAGCTAATCTGTGGTCATTCTGCGAACTAGCTCGGCAAACAAATGAGTAAACCCTGGCGTGCTGCGGCAGCCAACGACTTCATCCGCCTAACTACAGATGAGCCCTGGCACTGCCACAGCCAGCCGCTCTGCCTTGGGATTCCCAGGGGGAACTGGGTTCCGCGGGGGTGCTGGCTTACCAAAATTTGTTTCCAAAACCCAAGTTCAGCGTCCTATCCAGAAGGCCAGAACTCAAGAGTGTTGATTGAAGAGGAATATGAACTTTATTTAGGAGGCTGTACATCTGGGGAGAAGGTGAACTCTTGTCCAAAGGCCAACTTCAAGGTTTCTCCCCGGCCTAGGGATTTTAAAAGGGGTTTAGGGCCGTTAATCGGTAAAGGGGATGCAGTGGTCCGTAATATTTCTTGATTATGTGCAGGTTCGATGGTGTCAGCTATAGCCATTATCTCAGTGCTTAGCAGTTGTGTAAGGGGGTCAGGTTTCCTTTTTGTGATGTGCAGAAGCGATCTGTTCTTTCTAGGAAAAAAATGTATAATTCATAGATACACAAAGAATGGTTAATTAATCATAAGGGCTAAGGATATTTGCTAAAGTTTAAAGATGACTAAGCTGGCCCAAGGGCCTGAAGCAGTTTCATAATACTCCTGTTTTTCACTTACTAATTTAAGTGACTGGATATCATTTTATCATATGGACATTTTAAACATTTTTTTATGTTCCTTTTAAATTCTTTTTTCCTTTTAAAGAACAGCATTTTCATATGGAATAATTTCCTATTAAGGGGAATTTTGAAAAATCAAAATTGTATATGGTTTTATCCTCCATAAATAGCAGTGCTATTTCTAGAAATCTACCCTAAACATACACATTCACATATACCACACAGCATTTCCATAATACTGAGCCACCCAGGTGCCCCAAGAAAAAAATATTTTGAAGTGATTTGGACCCATTCTCTGGTTGCATTGCCTTAGTTGGCTATAGCCTAAGGACCAAGAGAACTACAAAAAATGTAAAACTTGACTCAGTAGTAAAATTATGTTACTACTATTGTAATAATTTCAGAGCTATGTTATGTATATCATAAGATTCAACTATTTAAAGCAAACGTTATTGGTTACCCAAGGTATTGCAAGATGAGAGAAAATAAGTATAACTATGAAAATATAAGTTAAAGAACCCTGTAATGTAATATTTAAATAGAAACTATCAACATGAATTCATAAATTACTATAGAATATTTTTAGCTCTGCCTACTGAGAGTCTAAAGCAAGTCAGAAACATCTAACCTGAAACAATTCAAGCTTAAAGGCCTATCTTTCAATATATAGGAAACACAGGATTGGATGGCTATGACACACCTGACATGGTAGCCTTAAAAAATAAAGTGCCATTAAAAACTGGGGGATTGTCTTAATTAAAGAGACTAAAGAGACATCATGAAAAACTCAATTACTGAATCCACGTGGTAGCTATGCTATGCAGGTGTTAACGGTACTAGGTTTTCTATATGCTTAGAACTTTTTCCAGTAAGGCTAATCCAGTTTTAAAGATCTCAATTAAGATTCAGGGTACCTGGGTGGCTCATTTGGTTAAGCATCCAACTCTTGACCTCAGTTCAGGTCTTGATCTCAGGATTGTGAGTTCAAGCCCCACATTGGGCTCCATGCTGGGTATGGAGTCTACTTTAAAATAAATAAATAGGGGTGCCTGGGTGGCACAGCGGTTAAGCGTCTGCCTTCGGCTCAGGGCGTGGTCCCGGTGTTATGGGATCGAGCCCCACATCAGGCTCCTCCACTATGAGCCTGCTTCTTCCTCTCCCACTCCCCCTGCTTGTGTTCCCTCTCTCGCTGGCTGTCTCTATCTCTGTCAAATAAATAAATAAAATCTTTAAAAAAATATATTAAAAATAAATAAACAAATAAATAATAAAATAAAATAAAAATTAGAATCAAGATTTAAAATGACATTACATTCAGATGTGAGGCATGCTCCAGGACTAAATCTTGGGTTGTGCAGTTGAGTAGTAGCAATAGAAGTAGTAGTAGTAGTATTTAGTAGTAGTGTTGAAGAGCATTTGAGGAAATTTGATTAGGGGTAACTATTACAAATGAAAACCTATTGACATAGAAAGTTAGAAGCCATTAACTGGTAAAAATAAGCAGAAAGTCCAATAACTTAAAAAACAGAATGTATGGTATGATTTCATTTTGGTTTAAAAAAATGAAAATGAATATACAGAAGTCGATGGCATCACTCTGTTTGATAGGAATATGACATTTTATTTTCTTATTTCTACTTATCTTTTTTTGTCATATTTTGCAACAAACATATCTGCCTCTATAATAATTTGTAATTTCACTGTAGAAATATATTTTATTTAATAAATTAATAATTTAATTTAATAATGTAAATTATTTTTTAAAACAAATTCTGCAGCACTGCTATAATGAATACAAAATTATGTTTGTACAATGTATTTAACTTCAAGTACTACCTCCATACAAAATAAAATAACTTGGAAATTTTTGAGGAACCGAAGTAGTAAGATACTTTGTTCTTAAATATAATTATTAAAAATATTAAATATTGGAGGAGTTTTTTTTTCCAAATTTGACAGTATATTGAATTCGTCATATTTTAAAGCGTAAGATGATTAATCTATTTTGTAAATGATTGTCTTAATTTACAATATCTCCAGAGTGGTTAATCGTAAAAAAAGAATTGTATCTTTCAAGTTTTTGTTCTTCTTATGGTGTAGTCATGGGGAAATATTTATCCTTATTAGTTGAGCTTTTGTATTTCCTTGCAGTCCTCTCCATGTTCCAGTCGCAAAAAATGACAGAGAAGTACTGGGGCTTTTTGTCCTCGCCACATGATGAGGACAACAATATTGTAAACAATTATGGCAAGAGAAATGTTAGTATCATATATTTTGGCCACATTTGTGTCTCTGGATATATTCAACCTATTAAAATATATTTCCCTTCATTTTACTAACTTTTTTAGAATATTGAAAGGTAGATCTGGGTTAGAATTTTATTAAAAATATGAATGTTAGGAGGCTTAAAATACACTGGAAAACAGAATTCCAGGTTTATAAAATACAAAAATATGACAGTGTATTCCCTCTGTCTTTTCACATTCATTCAGCTAGCATTTGGGGAACAAGTACTGAAATGTTTGTTAGTCTTAATGATTCTGCAGACTTTTTTTTTTTTTTAACGTTTGGTTGGCAGATACATATCTGCCTCTGTGTTCGACATGTACTTAGAGTCCTGTACTTCAAAGTTCTGTGGTTCCTTTCATCTCAAGTTACTTCACCCTTTTTCATTTATACTGTTATTTAAAAAAAAATAAAAAGAGGTATCCCAGGCACTGAAATTGGAGCCATGAACAGGAGGTAGACAAATGTTAAAAAACAAAATTCAGTAGAGGGGCGCCTGGGTGGCGCAGTCATTAGGCATCTGCCTTTGGCTCAGGGCGTGATCCCAGCGTTATGGGATCGAGCCCCACATCAGGCTCCTCCGCTGGAGCCTGCTTCTTCCTCTCCCACTCACCCTGCTTGTGTTCCCTCTCTTGCTGGGTGTCTCTGTCAAATAATAAAATCTTTAAAAAAAATTTAGTAGAGTAAATATGAATATCTAATTGGCTTTATTCAGTGATTCATTAATCAAGCAATATCCCATGTACCAAAGGGAATGGAATTTTGAAGAGCTCTACAAATTAAGGCTTTTATAGGCTGAATGGGAAGTGGTGGACAAGGAAGTTTTAGCTAAAGAAAAGAAAGAATGTATTGGGCAAGGTCACCTTTCTTTGGGGGAATGGCAGGGGGTCTTGTCTTGCAGACTATCTCACTAATGCAGATCAGGACATTCCAGAATAATCTGTTGAAAATTCCACTCTTGGGAGAGGCTAAAGCTGAAATTAGGTTAGCTATTAAGTTCCAGTGGAATTTGGAAAAGTGACTCCATTTGGGAGCCTGTTGTTAAATTTCTTCATAAACCTCATATTCTAGTGATGAAGATAAACTGTACATTAGAAATTATAGAAATAAGAGAATTTCACATAGTGATAAGGATCATGATGTAAATAAGCGAAAAGGCAAGATTAAGAGGTGAATCAGGTGAAGAGGAGAGTTTACGTGTGGAAAAGACTCATCAGGGAAGACCTTTCTTTCTGAGTGTGTTGTCTTTGAGCCGTAATCTGAGTGAAGGTCAGTTGTTCACAAAACTGAAATGAGCATCTTGACATGGGGGAAATCAGAATTTGGAAAATAGTCCCCTTCCAATACTGCTTGCTGCTCTGAGACTTCCTCAGTTCGGTTTTCACCTTGTCTTCCTGCTTACAAGCTCTACACATTCTAGTCTATATAGCATCACAAATAAATCTGCAAAACAAACAAAAACCACACATACACCCCTTGCATTGTGTTTTATTTATACTTTTAAAACTCTCTCTTAATGATTCACTAAGGCTTAAAAGATAAAATTCCCATTCCTCAAGCCAGCACTCAAAGCTGCTGAAATTATACTCTTCCCTGTTTATGTTGCAAACATAAACATTTTATTCCACTTAAACTGTGCCAACGCAAATTTCTATTTCTTGTCTCTGTTGTTTAGAGTTCTGTTTTTAACCATTTTATCTGGAATACCTCTTCCCCTGTAATATATCTCTCTTTTCTAGCCTTGCTACAATTTCATACCCTTTATATGACTACCCAAACTGAGGGTTGATGGGATTTGGGAATATAGGCGAGGTTTGGTGGGGTGAGGGCCAGAGCCAACGACCAAGAAAAAATTCTTGAGATGTCTTTGGTCCAAAATGGTGGTTTATGAAAGCAGGGGGACGGTACCCATGAGCAGAAAGAGCTGCTGCACGGGAGTCTTGAGGAGTGGTGATTATATACTCCAGAGCTGGGTGAGTAGGGAAAAGGGAGGTTTCAAAAGAACTTTCATATGCTAAAAAGGACCTACCTACAAGATACCTGAGGCCTTGCCATTGTCAAGTTAAGGTTGTTTTCCCCTCTAGCAAGGCATTCACATTTAGTTGGGAGATTCCTGGCAGAAAGTCACACATGTCCCACCCAGGAGTGGGGGAGAGGGAGGTTGGGGGGGAGTCAGTTTATGCTTTGTCTTCAGCTAGTCTTCTGCTCCCTCGTCAGGGGTGATTTCTCTTTCCCTAGAATTATGTCAGCAGTTATCAGTCCTGTATAACTTACTATCTTGTAGTTGTTAGTTAATACAAATTCTCATCAGTTTTATATATTGACATATAACCTATCTTATCACATGTCAGTCTTGTAGTATGGCTTATCTTTTTTATATTCATTTATATCCAACTAAATTCTACATTCCTTAGGGGCAGGTGTATTCTATACTTCTTGGATTGTGTATTTCTTTTTATACATATTGTCTGCACAGTAGTTTCTCTTTTTTTCTTTTTTGAAGGTGAAAGATTTTGAAATGTTTTACTTCCTATAGCTTAAAACTATAATAAAGTATAGAGGTTAAAAAAATAACAATTGCTGGAGTTTTGTGTTTAGGACTTTGGGTGGTGACTATGCTTTAGAAATACGTCAGAAGAAACATGTGAGATTTACCTATTACTGAATTACCTACTTTTCTTTAAGTCATTTTACTTGAGAAATACATAAAAGAAAAGTTGTGTAAAACTTTTTTTTTTTAACTCACGAAACCAAAGGAAATCATAAAATTTTGCCGATTAATCTTCCCTCTTTTACCTTGTGTAAAACATATTTAATTGGAAGTCGGAAACCTGTAAGCGTTACTAATAACGAAATAGGAATTTTGACTTAGAAAATCACCAGTAAAAGTTGTCAGTCTGTGTTTTAAGTGTTTATATGTCTTAAATCTTCATACTAAATAAAATTTCATTTCATTTCATTTCATTAATTTGATGTCATTCATTTATTTACTTTTGTTTTCTTCTTTTCAAGGCCCTGTGGAATCCTACATGCACTGAAGGTTTATTTAAACCAGTACATATTTCAACCTAGGTGAAATCATTTGACCATAAGCAATGTATCACCCATCTGTGACATGTTAAATATTAAATAAAATCAACTTTCCATCATTCCAAATGTTAGCTATTTCTCAGAGTATGTAATACAGAAATGTTTCCATTCCAAATATTTCATACTTTCTGCATTTGTACACAGTTGCATAAAAAAACTGATAGATGAAGATTGAACTCACATATTCTTACTGTATTTTGACAACAAAAAAGACTTATTTAAAAATCATCTCTATATGCAAGATATTTCTCAATGTAACATTCCACTTGGCAATGCACATTTTTTGTTCAACCTTGTCATCCACATTCTTTGTCTCTGTGGTAATAGCCTTCGTTTAATTTCACCACATACTCTATGCACATTAGGTAAGTTTGAAGACAGTACTAATTTCTCCAATCTGAGGGGGACAGTTCCTACTGAAGAACTAAATTATCTCTCTTTCTCTTGTATTGAAATCAAAAGATGTAAGCAGTATGTCTTCAAATGAAATGAATAACGAAGAATCTTATTCCAGCTACAGAAAGTCAAAAACCTGTATTTATATCTCCAAACATGTAAAAGAAAGTTTATTGGATACTGACTGACCTCCTATTAAGGGAAGTTTCTTGAATGTGTCATGAAAGAACACTTGTCTCCTGGACTTGGCATCGCTGCCTGATATCTGCGCGTCCCTGTTTATTGCCTTTCTCTAATAGCTCACTTTAATTATTAAATGGCCAGGTGGCAACAAGGCACTCTTGAATGTTGTAGTTTATTGCAAGGGTAAGTGACACAGCCCAGAAGTGGTTCAGTGCTATGGGCAGGGTGCAAGGGCAACAGAAGAGTCACAGAGCTAAGGAGAAGAAAGCAGGTTTTACGGAGTTCTCTATATTTTGCAAAGAGGCAATGAAATAATTGTAATTGTAGTAACATTCATCTATATGTTATAAAATTTCTTAAATTATTCAAGTCATGTAATGTAATATGAATGATCAAATGCTGGGTTTAAACCATGGTGTTAAAATAAAATTATAAGTGTATTTATTTACATGAAAACATTGTACGTGTCCTTGTTGACTTTGCCCCTTAATGCATCCTTTTTATAACCTAAGATAAAAAAAAAAAAAACTTTTTTGTTTCTCTAACAGTTTTCTATAGTTTGTTTTGTAATCCTATTCTTATCTCTTCCTTTTTATGGTCCTATTTTATATTTGAAATCTTTAAATGTAGATAAGGTAAGAAACTCCATCACCTACAATACTGCACTCACCCGGTAAAGATTTTTATCAACGTGAATGGTCAATATCATTTTAAAGAAGAAGAAAGAATTTAATTAACAATATTTTGACTAAGATGCAAAGAAAAAAAACTTGTATTATTAGCTAGATTAAGTCAATAAAGAAAGGTACTTTTTTCCTTAAAAGCAATGTAGCAGAAACTGTCAATACAGAAAAAAAAAAAAACCCACTTAACCTCAAATGGTACAATTTCAAGATTGTTTTTTAACATCAGTGAGGCATTTCAGTGCTGCTTCCTTGGAAACCATTCTCTCTCACTTTGTTTTTAATGGAACTTGGGCAGAATATATATCAATGAAAATGTTAACTGGTTAATAATTTTACTTTCATGAGGAAATGTATTCAGACTTTCTCATGTTTATTATATTATTTGACCATTTAACTATTAAAATATATTTGATTACATTGAAAGTGAATTAAAAAAAATTGAGGTATTGTCATTGTTTTTAAAAAAGTGTGCAAGAACCATTGTAATTACTGTATCGTATTCCAGGGTGTTACAAAGCAAGGCTGGTAGTTGACAGTAGGCATCAGAGTACATCTGATAGTTGCGAATAATGCAACTTCAGTGTTTATTGCTGAAAGGAAGCATTATGTTTCCCTGTATGTTTCTCTGAAATACTCTAACAGTCACTAACTCAAAATAAGAGAATATTTATTTTCCTAATAAGGAAAGTGGGATTTGAAGAGGTTAAGTGCCTTTCTCAAGTTCATGTAACTTCTAAACAATATCAAAGTCCTAGATTGTGCTCAGCGTTCCACTTCAAAGTCAGGATTTTGTTTTATTTCTCTGATTTCAGAATACTGATCGCATAACGGCAAAGCTCAATACAAATTATCTGGATTATACACATATATAGATAATTGTATATTGTGTCTATATTACATGTGATTAAAGATTGAATTACTCTGAAATCTGCATTATGGACTAGGGATAATTGTGTGAATACCTAATTCTCTAAGATATATAACCTATGAGCCAAAGAAATAATTTTATGATAGTTATTTATCCAAATACAGAGAAGTGCTTGGAAGGGAAACTATGGCCACTTTTCCTAGATATTTTAACGATTATTAACACATGTTATCTATAGTTGAAATCATGAAAATTTAATTTGTCATGTCATGTTAAATGTTTTTATTTATTCATATTGAAAAATATAGGCAGCTTATTCCCAGTTAGATTTTTGACATACAGCTGCTTTTATTTTTAAATGAAGAGCCTAAAGTAAGTTTATATGTTATGATACACATAAGATTTTGTTATAACTCACATAACTTCCTTGCCGAAGTTTTTGAAATGGTGTCATTTATCATAATTTCCTAAATTTGATCTTGTTTTAAATGGGTGTTTATTTAGAAAACAAAATATACTTTCTTTTCTGTCTTTAACTTGCTGCTAGAGGTGGGAATGTCCAAATTTAACAAAAAGATGCTTGTAATGTTGCTGTATTTTGTGCCTATTTGTCCTTACAAGAAATCCAAATATAGTTCTGTGCTATCTTAACATATATTTTTTTTTCTTGAAATATAGTCGATACACAATGTTACATTAGTTTCAGGTGTACAACTTTGTGTTTCGGTAACTCTATGTGCTATGCTATGCTCACCACAATTGTAGCTACCGTCTGTCACCATGCAATGCTATTATAATACCATTGACTATTCCTTATTCCAGGGACATATTCATTCCAAAACTGAAAGACTGTATCTCCCACTGCCCTTCACCCATTTTGTCCTTCCCCCACCCCTCTCCCCTCTAGTACCCATCAGTTCTCTGTATTTATGGGTCTGTTTCTGCTTTTTGTTTGTGTATTCTTTTGTTTTGTTTCTTAGAGTCCACATTTAAGTGGAATTATATAGTATTTGACTTTCTTTGTCTGACCTATTTCATTTACCAGATCTATCCATGTTGTCACAAATAGCAAGATCCATTCTTTTTTATGGCTGAGTAATATATTCCTGTGTGTGTGTGTGTGTGTCTGTGTGTGTGTGTGTGTGTGTCTGTGTGCGCGTCTGTGTGTGTAGCACATCTCCTTTTTCTGTGCATCTATTGATGGCCACCGGGTTTCTTCTGTATCTTGGCTATTCGTAAACAATGCTGCAGTAAACATAGGGGTGCATATATCTTTTTAAATTAATGTTTTTGTTTTCTTTGGGTAAGTACCCAGTAGTGGAATTACTGGATCATAAGGTATTTCTATTTTTAATTTTATTTTACTTTCATTTCAGCATGGTTAACATACTGTTATAGTAGTTTCAGGTATAAACTTCTGTTTTTAATTTTTTGAGGAAACTCCATACTGTTTTCCACAGTGGCTGTACCAAGTTACATTCCCACCAACAGTGCAAGAGAGTTCCTCTCCCTCCACATCCTCACCAGCACTTGCTATTTCTTGTCTTTTTGATCTAGCCATTCTGGCAGATATGAGACAGTATCTCAGTGTGGTTTTGATTTGCATTTCCATGATGATTAATGATGTTAGGCATTTTTTCATGTGTCTGCTGGCCATCTGTGTGTTTCCTTTGGAAAAATGTCCAGTCCTCTGACTATTTTTAATTGGATTATTTGTGGGTTTTTGGTGTTCAGTTGTTTAAGTTCTTTATATAGTGTGAATATTAACCTCTTATTGGATATATAATTTATGAAAATCTTCTACCATTGAGGAGGTCACCTTTTGATTTTGTTGATGGTTTCTTTTGCTGTGCAAAAGCTTTTTATTTTGATGTAGTCCCAATAGTTCATTTTCCCTTTTGTTTCTCTTACTTGAGGAAACATATCCAGAAAAAAATGTTTGAATATCTGATGTCCAGGAAATGATTGCCTATGTTTTTTTCCAGGAGTTGTATGTTTTCACATCTCACATTTAGGTCTTTAATGCATTTTGAGTTTATTTATTTTAAGATTTTATTTTTGAATAATATCCACATCCACATGGAGCTCTAACTCACAGCCCTGAGATAAAGAGCTGCATGCTCCACCGACTGAGCCAGCCGTGCAACCCCATTTTGAGTTTATTTTTGTGTGTGGTGTAAGAAAGTGGTCCAGTTTCTTCATTTGCATATAGCTGTCCAGTTTTTTCAGCATAATTTATTGAAGAGACTGTCTTTTTCCCATTGTACATTCTTGCCTCCTTTGTTGTAGACTAATTGACCATCTAAGCATGGTTTTATTTCTGGGCTCTCCATTCTGTTCTGTTGATTAATGTGGTTTTTGCCAGCACCATACTGTTTTGATTATTACAACTGTGTAGTATATCTTGAAATGTGGAATTGTGATATCTCCAATTTTGTTCTTTTTCAGTATTGCTTTGGTTATTCAAGGTCTTTTGTGGTTTCATACAAATATTAGGATTATTAAAATGCTGTTGGTATTTGATTACATTGAACTGTAAGATGGCTTTGATTAGTATGGACATCCTAACAATATTAGTTCTTCCAATCCATGAGAATGGTATATCTTTTCATTTTGTTTTTATGTGATCTTCAGTTGTTTTCATTAGTATTTTGTAATTTTCAGAGTATAGGTCTTTCATCTCCTTGGTGTAGAGGATACCCTAGCAGGACAGCCAAAGCTGAAGTAAGCATGAACCAGAATCCATGTATTGGGAGCCTGGTGGGATAACTGAAGCAGAAGTATTTGCAAGCTGGGGTATCCAAGGGTGCTCAGTGCAGGGGAAGCATTGGTGAGGCATCTGGAGCCAAAGTAGGTGTGAACCAGGAGGTCCTGGAGCACTCCTTGCTGGAGGGCCCTAGCAAGCTGTCTGGATCTAAAGTGGTGCAGGCCTGGAGTGGTTCAGAGTGCTCTGCAACTGTGTCACCTTGGTGTGATGGCTGGAGTTGTAGTGAGTGCTGAAAAGGGGTGTCCCTGTGTCTGCCACACTGGGGCTGCCTTGGTGGGACTGCTGGGGCTGGTGTGGTCCAGGGGCCCAGGGCTCACGGAGGTGGTAGGCCAGCTGGAGTGCCCAGACCATACTCCTGTCCTTACTCTCAAGGTGGAGGGGGAACATAAACCGTGGCGCTTACCAGCTCTTCCAACCCAGAGAGAGTTCCAACGATCCCCTCTCCATTTGGCATGGTTCTGGGGTTAGTTTCTCTATATTCTCGCTGTTGGTTAGTTAGTTAGTTAGTTAGTTAGTTAGTTAGTTAGTTAGTTAAACACTCGTGTTTTGTTTGTTTGTTTGTTTGTTTGTGCTCCAGGGTGTCTGGAGATGATGTGAGCTAGGGGCCTGGGTCTTGCTAGGTGGCAGCTGAGTATGGTGCCTGGACCTGCTCCCATCTGCACGATCAAGCTATAGGAGGAATGTAAACCCATAATATTCCAGCAGTTCCCCCTCTATTTGGTAAAGTTCCAGGGCTGCATATTCTATATATTAGTTGCTTTTCTACAATATGGCCTTTTTTTCTGTGCCCCAGGGCAGACAAATCTGTTCCAGTCCCCTCAGTAATATCCCTCCTCACAACATTTCAGAGGGTTGAAGGTAGGAGTTTCCTTACTTACCATGTCTTTGTCTCTCCTGCCATTGTCTGTGGTCTTTTGTGCAGAAGCTTCAGTCGGCCCTCACTTCTTCAGGAGGAATTGCTCTATAAATAGGTGTAGACTTGGTGTGTCTGTGGAAAAAGTACGTTCAGGGCCTTCCTGTATTGGCATCTTATACCTCTTAACATCTTATGTATGATTACTGTTTCTAAAAAAAAAATCTGTCTTGGTGCTTTTTTTGGTAACAGTAATTACCATTATAATACACTGGCAACTTAAAAAAAAACTATAGCAAACTAACTCATATTTTCAAACATAGGAAAATTTATTTGCTATGGTTGAACAATGATCGATTGACATATGTATCCTCCATTGAAAAGAGCTATTATTTTTTATATTAATAAACATTAGGAACTGTTAGAATGTTCTGTGCCTTCCATGATGATGTCTGTTACTTATCTGAATTTGTGTAATACATTTATAACATTAATTGCATTGGAGAAGAATAGGATAGGCTGTAAAATAAGAGGAAAAGACCAAGATGTAAGCACCTTCCTTATTTTTTACCTCAAACCAAACATCCTATCTTTGGATATTCTCTTCTATTTTGTGAACACTTTTCTCTGCTTGTCGGTTTTCCTCTGTGAGTGGTATATGTTGTTACACAAACAGGAAGTTGATGAACAGGAAGCTCAAAGGATGAAGTATTTTCTGGTGACTGTTTCTAGTGTCGGAAAGATATTCATTGAATGTTTATTTTATAAACATCATGATTCAGTTATGCCCACATGCATATATGAAATGGGGAATGCCTTATTTTAAAGTTATCTTTTTAAAAAAGGAACTTGATAAGATGAAGGCAATTAGTAGGTTGCATAAGCATGCCTCAGGAAGAAGGGAAGAGCTTCCTGAGTCCTGGGAACATCAATGATGAATGAATGCTAAGTAGATTCTGAAGGAAGAAAGCAATTACTGCAGGAAAAGTAAAATCATTGTAAAATCTTTTCTCTAAGATTTCTTTAAGTTTTCATTTTATTTATTTATTTATTTATTTATTTATTTATTTATTTATTTAGATAAGACCCAGGGGATGAAAGAAATAACCTGTTCCCCCATAAGGAAAAATAGCCAATAACTTAAGCTTTGATAAACAGTCTGGAAGATTTGTGTACTAATAAATTTTGAATATAGTGATAATTGAGAGAAAATAAATGTCATGTCAAATTCTACTCAAGTTCTTCATGAAAGTTTCTTCTTCATAGGGCTGGCAAGATTTCTGACCCGAAAAGAGATTTATTTCTACTTTTTTCGACTAAGAATAGCAGAGTAAACTTGAAAGAACAAGTAACTTCACTTAGCAATACATTTTCTACACAAATTTTAATTTTCATTACCTCATGGTTTGCATGTTTTAAGAAGTTATTGTGTCTTTGTAGATTTAGGGTTCCATTTATATTTTGATACAGTTTTTATACAATTTTATGATTTATGTTGTTTGAGGTCTCTATCATCTGACTGCCATTTGTTTGTAGCCCCATGAACCCTGAAATTAATGACGAGTCTCTTGAAAACTACCCCATACATTTCAGCAATGCAAATACAACACAAGTAAGCATTTATATATATGTAAACAAATACTAAATATTGTTTTTCTAACACTTTGCTCTCAGAATGTAAGCTTTAGAAACCCCAAAACACTTTTTTTATTCATTTGATATAAAAAATAAAAAGCATCTAGTAGAATGTCATGTAGATTTTACACATTAGCAACTTGTCATGGGTTTTTCAATAAAAAAGAATATGTGATATCTGATAAGCTAACACAAAGGATCAGAGTCTCCAGTTAGACTCACACAAATCATAGATCTTACCCAATATCAGGCTTTACTAATAATTTCAAAGGTTTTGGCAATCAAGTGCAGATGAAAGAGGGACAGTCTGGGATGTTGAGGGCAGCTCTTCAAACTCTTTCACCCTGAACTGAACACCTACCCTCTAGTCCAGAATAGTAGATCAGATAGCCAAGTGAGGTTTTGTGGAGTTACTTACACAGCAGAAAGAATGTTTCATTCGTGAAACTTCTCCATTTTATATTCCAACAATGACATTTTTCAAAGAGGCCCATGTTCATAAATCCATAGATTTTTAAGTTTATTTTTCAAATCAATCCTTAATCAGGGACATCTATTAAAATTTCCATAGTTAAGGGACCCTCTCCTAGCAAGTATTATTAGTTTATTTTCTTAGAGATCTAGTTTTTATGTCCATAAGATCAAACAGAGTTACCTCTCCTCTTCTCCTTCCCTGGAGAAAAGTCAGTTGCTTTAATTCCTCCTTCTCACCTGTTCCATTTCCACCAGTTACTGAGAAGGATACTCTATTGGAATGGAATAGCAAACTCAGTCTCCTGGATTTTTCATTTCTCTTTAATTGTTTAAAGAAAAAAAAAAGCCTTTTAAGAAAAAGTTTATCTGACTGAGATTGCAATTATTTTTGTTTTTTCTTCTGTGTTTTTGATGTTCCAAAACACAGTTTGAGGCAAGAGATAGAAGATTGCTTTGCTTTTCTTGGAGGATATCTTTTTGTTTCCTTTTATTTTTCACTTAAGGCAAACTTTCAGGAATTGCACTTTTTGAAAATCAAGAATTTCATGATTGGAGGGAAAAAAGTAAAATTCCTTTAAAAAGATAACACTGTGTGTCAACTATACTCAAACAAAAAAACAAAACCAAAAATAACTTTGAAAAAAATTCTCTGAATGTGTGCTGTAATATACTATAACATAGAAGAGAAGAGCTAGTTATTTAGCTCTTATAATTTTGAAATTATAAATATTTACTTGTTTTATTCTTTGGTTCCATTTGCTATTTATACAAAATTATTCATGCTGCGGACGCCTAGGTGGCTCGGTCAGTTAAGCATCTGCCTTCAGCACAGGTCATGATCCTGGAATCCAGGGATCGAGGCCCACATCTCGCTCCCTGCTCAGCGGGGAGCCTGCCTCTCACCCTGCTCATGCTCTCTCTCCCTCTTTTTCTCTCAAATAAATAAATAAAATCTTTAAAAAAAAAAAATTACTCATACTAGAGCAATGATTACAATAGAGTGTATGCTTTCTTTGTTTTCTTCTTCTAGTTACACTATATGTAGTTTATTTCATATTTTACTGAATATAAAATACCTGGTCTTAAGATATTTTGGATGTAGGTTTATTTCTGTAAAATGTCTATTCTTTTTATACTTCATTTCCTCCACTTAGTGTGTATCAAAAGTACTGTAGAAAAATTCCCATAAGAGAAAACACATGTAAGAAAAACTGAATCTAACATTTGCAGCGTGATTTGTATGTTCTCCTGCTGTTTCACAAACAGACTGTGTAATTTCTACCCTCAAGTCTCAGTGCCTTTACTCACATCAGTCCCTTAACCATTGGAGCTATTTCTTCTCTCTTGCTTGTTCATATGAAGAGGAACACAAGTTCCATATTCCCCATTCCACCCCAACATATTACCTGACTTCTTTAGGCATAATTGAGCTCCATCTTCTTTAAAGCACTCTGTAGTTCAATAATGGCTAACATTTTTGGCTCTTACTATATGTCAAGTGCTGTTCTCAAGGCTTTACATATTTTAAATATTTTAAACCTCACAAAAGTCTTGGAGCTAGCTACTCTTATACCCTTTTGCAAGCAAGAAAACTGAAATATAGGGAAATTAAGTAACTTACCCAAATCACACTACCTAGAAAGCTGCTAGGCTGCATTTAAGCATAGGTTCTCTGGACCCAGAGCCCATGCTGTAAAGTACACTTCTCTGTAGACTTGTAGGTGATTCGTGGAACACTTGAACTTATCTGTGGGTATTTTATGTGTGCTACTTTTTTTTTTTTTTCAAGATTTTATTTTATTCGACAGAGATAGAGACAGCCAGCGAGGGAGGGAACACAAGCAGGGGGAGTGGGAGAGGAAGAAGCAGGCTCATAGCAGAAGAGCCTGATGTGGGGCTCGAATCCATAACGCTGGGATCACGCCCTGAGCCCAAGGCAGACGCCTAGCCGCTGTGCCACCCAGGCACCCCTCATGTGTGCTACTCTTATCACCCCAACCACAGTATTAGCTCTTTAAAATTAAGAACATGTCTTATAGGGGCTCCTGGGTGGCACAGCGGTTAAGCGTCTGCCTTCGGCTCAGGGCGTGATCCCAGTGCTCTGGGATTGAGCCCCACATCAGGCTCCTCTGCTGTGAGCCTGCTTCTTCCTCTCCCACTCCCCTTGCTTGTGTTCCCTCTCTCGCTGGCTGTCTCTGTCTCTGTCGAATAAATAAATAAAATCTTAACAAAAAAAAAAAAACATGTCTTATAGGATTTATCAATTCTCTTTAAAGATGGTGAGGGGGTGGGGAGTGGTTAGAGGTAATATAATTCAACCTCCTTGCTTTACAGATTTACTGAAGTAACTTAACAGAAAATGGATTCAAAAAGTTTACTTATCCAGAATCAGGACAGAAAATTTATTGGAGAATAGACTGAAGTGCTATTTTGGGGTTTTTTGGTTTTGTCTCTTTTTCGATTTTTGTTTTGTGTTGTTTTACAGAGCAAAGACAGGCCAGCCTGCATTCAGAATTGAAATATAAATCCTCATGGACCTAAGACAGGATACTAAAGAGAGTCGTATTCATATTCTTTGTTCTGTAAGGTTGAACAAGTAACTAGACTTTTGAGAGCTGGATGTCAGTATGCTTTAACACGGTGATTTTCAAGTAGCAAAAGTATTAGAAAACCGTATTAGGGATTGACAAGCTGAAGGGGGCAAAGCTGTCTCCCAACTGCGGTATTAGTCTTCAGAATCTTAGTCCACAATGCTTTCTATTACTCATGCCATGTCTACATCTGCTACTCTCACTGGAAACGTGCTGGTACACTCATGCCAGGGGAAAATAAATATTTTCCAAATGATGAGAGTTAATAGTATTGGTATCGCTGCTCTCATATTCACTCTTCATCAAAATTAGAAAAAATACGGGCACCTGGGTGGCTCAGTCTGTTAAGCATCTGCCTTCAGCTTGAGTCATGATCCCGGGTCCTGGGATCAAGCTGGAGTTGGACTCCTTGCTCAGCGCAGAGTCTGCTTCTCCCTCTGCCGCTCCTCCCTGCTCATTCTCTCTCTCTCTTGCTCGCTGTCAAATATTATTATAAATCAAATATGCTGTTTAGTAGGGAGATAGCATGTACTTATCATTCTGGAGTATGATGGTTCTAAGAAAAACAATAGAACTACTAAAATTCTAATAAGGTAGAGTTTGCATTTGATTTTTACAGTTATAATTATGAATAATCATGGTATTACAATCATAAGCAAATGCAAAGTATCATAGTTCTTCTAGGTGGAAAGAATAATGGCTGATATTTATTAGGTGCTACTGCATGCGAAGTAGACTTTTAAGTGCTATGTGTGTGTTGACTCATGTAATCTTAAACACAAGATTGATTCTATCATTATTCTCATTTTACAGAGGAGGAAATTAAGGCATAGCAAGTTGACCTACAATTCCCACATAAATATCAAATACATGGTGACAAATCTGGGATATGAAACCAAGCAGTCTTGATTCCAGAATTTACACCCTTAATCACTACAGTGTATGGTCCCCCAAATAGAGTGAAATAGACTGAATCTGTGGTTATGCTGAACAACAGTTCCCAGATTTTAGTGACTTCAGCATCATTTATTGATGGATTGATTGCTTACTTACGCTCTACATCTGTTGCTGGCCAGCAGGTACCTGCCTGCCATCCCTGTAACACTCAGGTTGATGGAATAATCTTTATCTTTTTAGGTTATGTTATAGCCTTTGAGGGAAAGAGAGTAAGTCACAAATTTCACATTAGATCTTAAATTTCCATTCAGAAGTGGCACATAACACTTGTCACATTTTATTGGTCAAAACAAAATGAGTCATATGGTCATAGGTAGGTGGGTGTCGAGGGCCCACCAACCATGTGCCCAGAAGTGGGAAAACCACAAAAAACTGGCATACAGCATCGGTGCCTGCTACTGTATTTTTTTCAGAATTAATCTGCTTTTAATTAAAACATAAAAGTTGCCATTTGGTAAATATGCTGACATAAAAATTCTTTGATTCCATCAGTTTTTGGGAAAAACCTAATTTAAAAGTTTGTAAGCCTGTAAGTGAATACCTTCTCTTTAAAATGCCATGTATACATAATGCTATCTCAATTTTTAACATACAATATAAACATATTACTTACACCATGTTCTTCAGATATGTTTCAGTCACTGCACTAGTTTTTCAGACATTTCTATTTTTATAAAAGTATTTCTGCTTATAATCAACAGTCTACTGAGTTGCCCAGGGTTGCTGATGTTACCTGTCTTATTTCAGCTTATTTTGACTTTTTTTTTTTAAGATAAATGATCATACCCATATCTATAATAGAGGTTTTATTTAAGGCTACTTGACAATATATTTCTAAGTATTATTGTACCTGTCAGAAAAATTCATGGTGACAGTGTTATTCTAACAACATTTTTTAGCCATTTACCTCCTTACAACCTTATCATTAGGCACGTTTTTCTTCTGTAAATATCTCTAGAGATTTTAAGTGACAAGTATAACATTTAAAATGTGTGAACAAAATGGCTTTCTTGTTCCCAAACAATATGTTATGCTTGATCCAGAAATAGATAATTTGCTCCAACCAAAATAAATAGATTTCATGTAAGTTTTTTTCCCTTCTAATTTAATGCTAAAGCCTTCCCATATTATCTCCTAAGTCATGTATTATATTTTCAGCCTTTATGATATAAACATATGGTCACATTCAATTCCCACAGTACACAATTTACATTTTTTTTATTTAATGAGAAAATTGTCTATCGGAATTTTATTTGTAAGCAAATCAAACTTTATCTTTCTAAATGTTTTTTTTTTTTTTACTCGAGTATAAAGTGACATCCTTGGCATTATTTTCTTCCAGTCCATTATTAGTTTGCTGATTTTATACTAATTGATTCGAATTATTTGCCTTATAAGTAAAACAAATATGTCAACATTCATTACATCAGTATGATAGCATTACCAAAGCTATCACTTACTTTTACTTTAGTCTAAATATAATTACAATATATATGTGCACATATTAAGTTGGGGTTCTCATATTTTTAGGCTGATCTTTTTAAAATTCATTATCACAATACAGAAAAGAATTATGTAAGTTGGAAGAAAGCTTTAATCAAAATGTTAGAAAAACGTATTTTGTGTTCTCAACATTTTATTCACATTTATACTTTTTAAATATTTATACAGGATGAAAAGAAAATTTGTAAATACTAGAAGTACTTTCAACCTCTGTTTTACTGTCACAATTTCAAATCGTATAATAGGATTTTAACTGCACAAATTATAAAAAGTTATTAATTCCCGTTGTTCATCAATAATTAATTTTCCAAGTTTTAAGAATAGATTTTGAAATTCATGAGCAATTTTTATGCATTACAAATGTCAAAAAAAAAATGAAACCACCAAGTCAATAAACAGTGTTTAACAAGAGTTTATTGTGCATATAAGAACAGTTTGGACACCGAGAGCCTCACAATTCAAAGACTGCGTGTAGCTCAGTGGCATGAAGTTACAGGGTGGCTTGAAAGTGAAAATGAAGTTGTTTACCTTTTACAAGGATTGGTTATTATAATAGGGGTTTCCAGGTGGCAGAGGATTGATTATTTCATACCATTTTTAGGAAGGCGACTTAAGTTTCTTTTACCATTGTCAGAGTCATTTATAAGAGATAACCTAGGTTAAATTTCACTCATGTTTATGAAATAAGATAGATTTAGGTCTACTCACGTGGCTTAAATAGTTTTGTCTGCTCAGGGAATTCTCAAGTCTAGTTTTCATTTTACTGAAAAAAAAAGTAGAGTTAGGTGAAATACTTAGAATATTGGGTTGAGTATAAGTTTGATTTGTCAACCAAACTTTTCTAAGACATCATGATTTGCATGAGTTGACATTACTTTATAAATATCATTTAGGAAGTGTTTACTAACTTACAATGTGTTGGGCTCTGGGGCATAGAATCATATGACACCACATAGCAACCAATCACAAACAAGTAGAGACTGTCAGAATACATAGTAGAGTCACAGTGCCTTTTGGTGTTATTATAATTACTGTAACCAAAATGTCCAATGTGAGATGTGATAATTTCAGATAATTTGAGATCTTTCATCAGCTTATTGATTTTTAGGATTATCTTACAGATTTTTACAGAGGAAAAGAGGAAATTCTAACTTACAAAGTACCTCTGAGTATCGGACACAGGCACACTTAGTGCTTTTCAATATTTTCTGTTTACTTTTCTATATTCTTTTATTTCTTTTTTTTTTAGATTTTTTATTTATTTATTTGACAGAGAGAGAGAGAGAGAGCCAGTGAGAGAGGGAACACAAGCAGGGGGAGTGGGAGAGGAAGAAGCAGGCTCCTAGCGGAAGAGCCTGATGTGGGGCTCGATCCCAGAACGCTGGGATCACACCCTGAGCCAAAGGCAGAAGCTTAACAACTACGCCACCCAGGCGCCCCTATATTCTTTTATTTCTATATGCAAGAAACACAGTTTGTGTCTGTTTATATGAGAAACTATGCTGCATAGGAACCCAGCTTAACCCTTGTAGTCCCATCAGATATTTAAAAATGACTTCAAGTTTAATAAGAATAAAGCAATCATAAAATAGGACTGAATGAGATGAAAAGCACACAGATAAGTAAATATTTAACTTGAAAGAACATCATATTCTCAGACTGGTAAAATATGGTAACTACTAAAAAATCAGAAAACATTGTGATAAATAGAAAAAGGATATGGTCATAATTATTGTCACAGGGGGTCGGAGGCACACTATCAGTCCCCAAATGATAAATACCTTCCTGCAGTTTTATGTTTAACTCTCATGTGATATATTCAGGAAAAAAAAAAAATCAATGCAATGCAGTAAAGTAAATGCCATGCATTTCATACATTCGTTTATTTGACAAAATATGTAATGAGTATGTTCTGTGCCAGTTACCTGTGTAGGTGTTGGGCATACACCGTAAACGAAACAACTGTAATTTCCACTCTATGGCATTTTCATCTCATTCAGTACCCACAACAACTAGGTAGCAGGCCCTGTCATTATTCCTACTCTACAGACAAAACCGTGGAGGTTTAGAGAAGATAAATAACTGGCCTGATTTCACAATAAATACTAAGTGCCCCTCATATTAGTCTGACAACAGAGACTAAGCCTATTATCATCACACCACCACACCTCTCCAGTAGGTACAGTGTTGGAAGAGTAATTACGTGAAAAGTGCAAAAAGGCAGGGTTGATGCTTTTGTTTCACTGAGAGACCATTTGGTAGGATCCCCTCTGACACTATATTTTAATTTTAAAAAGTAAAGCAAAAAAGACAAAAGACAATAGACACTTTTGATAACATTTTGTTGTATTATGTCCTGGATTAATGCCTCAAAGATTGATTTAGTTTGAATTTCCTTTTATCATAGTGTATCCACCTTTCTGAGCAGTCACACTGAGGATATATTTTTTATGATCAACTACATCTGCTGGTAAAGAGCCTAATGAACCAAACTAAATTATGGTGCTGCATTCTAATATCATAACCTTCTAATCAAATCTAGAAATCTAAAAAAGAAAAACATGTTAAGTTAGCGCAGCTCTAGCCATCTGATACAGAAAGGCAAGGTAGAAGTCATCTCTGTTCTTTGTACAAGCTTTTGTAAAACCGTAAAGCAAGGGGCATGTTTATAGTCCTTTAACAAGCATGCGTGGTAATTAAAAACAGCGAGGTTTTTGCCTGCATAGCCTGGTTCTTGGGTGTGGAGATAACTACTTTTAGTGGACTCCAAGGTACTCTTGAAAGCAATATGATTGCACCATGGAGTCTCTATTTGTTTATCCTACATGTAATTGAAACAGAGCTGACATGCTATCTGGTGCTGTCTTCTGCTCTACTCTCTTACGGAACCATATGTTACGTTTCCAAGTTTCATAAATATGGTTAGCATTGTTCATCACAAACAAGTATGAGATCTCTCATTATCATTGACTTTCATTCCGTAATCATTTATTGGGTATCTCCTCTGCACCTGGGATAGGCACTTCTGTAAGCAGAGTTAGAGTATAAAGCCAGAAATTTCACTCAGGATTGATATAGATTAATGGGATGAATTATAAATGTCATCTTACTAATAAGTCCCTGAGTGTGATTTCTTAGGAACATTGACATCATGAATCCTAATGTCTCACCACCTCACTTCAAAGGGTTAATGAACTAATGTCTCATCTCTCAATAGTTCTAGAGTTGTTTACTTAGTAAAGTATAAAAAGGAAATGACAATGTGACCTTAACACTTAGCTTCTGGTCTAGCACTTTTGTCAAAGGAGAGGCAATAAAATTTACTTTAAAAAAGATTTTATTTATTTATTTGAGAGAGAGAGAAAGCACGAGTTGGGGGAGGAGCCGAGGGGCAAACAGACTCCCAGCTGAGTACAGAGTCCTGAGATCATGACGTGGGCTGAAACCAAGAGTTGGATGCTTAACTGACTGAGCCACCCGGACACCCCTAAAATTTACTTTTGTAAAAAGTACTCAGTAATTAAAAAGTTTGTCAACGAATTCTGTTGAGAAGAGAGATCTTTGGGCCAAAAGGGGGGGGGGAATGCTATGAAGGGCATACCCCTTTTTTCAATAGAGGATGTTTTAGAAAGTAAAGGGCATTTTTAGTTATTTTTCTTCCTTTTATAAAATAACAGTACTGAATTTGGGGGTAAAGTGTTCTTCTCTGTAACTTTACATAGAATCTGGCAACATATTCTATAGAAGTTTCACAAGGTTTGTTAGAAATCAAATACAATTTTTAAAAGTAAGAAATCTATTTTGTAAATATTAATGAAGAGATGTTATAAAAAAAACCACATTTTATTAACTCTTGGCATGTCCTGCAAAGAGAAATAGAATTTGATATCTGGCTTCCTACAGGCACTTTAGAGGCTTTTAGTGAGCATGGATAATTGTAATTTTTATTCTGAATGCTTTCTTAATTTGTTATTTTGGTTTTTAATATTGCAAGTAGAAGTTAGATATTCTGAGGAGGAAATATTGAAGTTATTATTACACATGACCTCTAATGTTTAAGCTAACTTTTCCAGTCATACTAGGGAAAACTCTAGGGATTCTCTGGATGTTAATTGTATACACACACACACACACACACATACAAACACACACACACACCCCTTTCTCTTCTCACTGTACTGTCATGAGTAGGGATGAAACCTAACTGTCCCTTTTTCATGGAATATTAAGAAAAACTACAACTTAAGTCACATTTCAGAAAAATTCACTGGTAAAAGAGATTTTCATGGATGTCTAGATCAATCAGAGATGATTAAAGGCATTTCATTTTTGTTGATTGTGTTTGAAGGCATTTATTAAGTGTTCATAAAAGTGGCAAGCAAATACATGAAAAGAAAATATTAAGTCAAACTAAGAGAGGAGAGCCAGAAAAAGAAATCTCTAGGTAACCCATGTTAATTCTTTTTTATTACCCCATTTAGAGCAGCGATACTCAATTAGAAGCGATTCCCCACTCTGCACATTCCCTTCCCTTCCCAGGGACACTGGGCAATGGCTGGAGATAGTATTGACTGCCACAACTGGGAGATATGACTGTAATCTAGTGGATAGAGGCCGACAATGCTGCTTAATATTTCCACGGTGCACAAGAGAGCTCCCCATAGCAAAGAATTATCCAGCCCTACATGTTAATAGAGCCAAGGCTGAGAAACCCTGCTCTGGATGATAGTTACTAACACCGAAATCTATTGGTGACTAAGATGTTGTATAGCACTTCTCAGGAAAATAGCAAAGGAACTTGTTTACTCTCTCCTAGTGTTACTTGCAACCTGGGGAGGCACCATAATGTCCTACTCCTAGAGACTTCATTTCTCTAGTTTCCCTTCTTACAACTGACTCAGAATTGAGGGTCTTTTGGTCCAAAGTAAACTGTATTCTCCAGGGTTGCCTCTGAACAGTCGTCTTTTTCAGCCCATCACTTTCTCAGCACAGTGTTTGTGTTAAGGTCTCTAGGGAAGTAAATTTTGATTACAGACTGTTTCTACATGTGCTTCTACCTGCCCCTTTTAGGCTCCAGAATATCATATACAGATTGCATTCTAGAAACACCCTTGAGACACACACAGACAGGAATCTAATAATTCTGTTTTAAGTATTTTTCTAAAGCTCTAAATTCAGGGACCATAGGAAGAAATTATTTAAATCATGTGATTTTAATATTTTCCTTCTTAGACCTATACCCTAGTATATTGTTTTATATGTTATTTTTCTGTATAAAGGATTTTCATGTGTAACTTCATATTGCATATTGACACTGTATGTATTACATTCATATATATTTTATCATCTACTTAACTTTTGTTATAGTTACAAAAAAATTGGTATATTAGTGATAAGCTTTTTATATAAACCAGAAAATTAAAATACTTGAAATAAAATTAATCATCTTATAAAATCAAGAAAAATATTTTTCCCGTTTAATTTTAGGAATGCAATTCTCATTTAAAATAGTGTTTCAGTATTTTTTTTAATTTTGAAAAATAGATTTATAGAATTAAAATACTGTTTTCAATGAATTTTTTTCTAGTAATAATCATTCAGTAAATATTCACTGAGCATTTATTTACATGGCATTGCACAAATTATCCAACCTAGAAATGTTTTGGAATATACGCGTACTTAAATAACAATTGAAGTTAAATAGATGTGAAGGTAAGGAAAGGAATAGACTGCATTTCACCTGCATCCATTTTGAGATACACACACACACACACACACACACACACACACACACACACATATTCATACATATATGTTTAATAGTGTTACAAACCAGTATTTTTTTCTTTTATGGATCAATTTTGAGATGTATATATGTGTGTGTGTGTGTATATATATGTACACACACATACATACACATTCATATATATATACACACACACATATATATGTTTAATATGGTTACAAATCAGTATTTTTTCTTTTATGGATAGGTGTATGTATTTACACTTAAGTATGCCAGTTTTTTGTAGGTAAATGCATATATAGAGAGATTTGTATTGACTCACTTTTTTTCGGTTCTTCACTGAATAATCCATAGGACAGGTTTCAGTGAATTATTTGGACCTACGAACCTTGAAATAAAAACCAACATCCCTAAAGAAAAAAAAAATCTCTTATCTTTAAGTCCACAGCACTTTTCCAGTAGTCTTCTTAGCAATATGAGAGTTCTATAGAATTGTCATAACAGAGGAGGTTCTTAAGTTCTTCTTTAATTGCATTTTATGCTGCTGCTCAGAAAAGTCATGTATACCCCCTGTAAAGTTAGCCAATTAGTGAAAAGTTTGTTGATTTTTATTGATGAATACTGCCACTAAGTCATGAATTTTATAACACTTCCCTTTAGCGATGCATTTGGAAGCATATACTTCCTATAATATTTTACTTATTTTTTATTTTATATGTGACTGCCTGAAACAAAATATTTATCTTGTACTTGTAGTGTAAAATGTACTTTGCATGCTTCAAAATGAGAAGATTTTAGAGAGCTGATAATAACACTTCTATATTTGTTCTTTCTCTCAAAACCACACTTTATCATAATTAGGACGTTTTAGTAAACATTTTAATTTTATTGAATTTCAACAGTAAGCCAATTTTATAATTTATGCAGTTTTTATTTATACTTACAGTTTACATAATATTTCACTGAGTATTTATCTTATGAAAGATTATTGTATTTATATAACACAAGAAGTTGAAAATTCTTAACATAGTACTCATCCCAAGTATCTCATAAAATTGGTAATATTAGTTTAATATTATTCCATGTTAGTTCACACAGATAGTGCTTCCAGTTTCTACTCAGTGTGGGACTGAATGAAAAACCAAAAATGCACAAGTAGTCTCAATCTCTTTGTGAATATTTGTAAATCCTGGCAAAGCAAGTTTCACCTAATGAAATGTGAAGACATTTGTAATCTATTATGATTAGTTACTGTAGATAAATGGCAACAGTCCATTTATTTAAAAATAAGAATGATTACTAAGTCATAAAGTGGTTAATTTCTGTTGAAACTACTATTTTGTGGAGCTGACCAGTGACTAAAATGGTAACATCAGTCAGAACAAACATTTCTCTGAAGGAATTTTTAGTATGGACTCAAGAGTAAAGACACACACACACACACACACACACACACACACACACACACACACACACACACTGATAGGGGGTAGGGTGAGAGAGAAAGGCCTGGAAAGATATAAACCAATATTTCACTTTTGTTTATCTGTTGGTGTTAGGACTATGTAATTTCTCTCCTTTAATTTTTGGCTACAAATTTTTTCCATACTGAGCACCTGTGCTTCATGATAATGGAATGAAATTTATTTTTAAAATAATAAGTGAAGACGAACAAGTTTGATAAGATAAAATGTTAAATGTGTTGTGTCCATGAAAATCATAATGTAGCTGTTGCTCCTTCTTCCCAATCTCTAAGTCACCTTTATTCTCAAAAGATCGGCTAGAGGGCTGCTACTCAGGACCCCTTCAATGACGTCCAGTTTCACAGTGAGTGAAATGTAAAGTACTAACAGAGTTTGACCCTCCTACCACCCCCACCCCATTCACTTGTCTAACCTCTTTGACTTTCTTCTCCACGTACCCCCACTTTATGATTACTACATTTGTTTCTCTTTTGTGTACCTATCTGCAGCCCAACGATCTTTCTTGTCTTATCCTTCTGCCTGGAATTACTTTTCCTGAGATACCTTCATGCTCAGTACTTCACCTGTTAGCGTTTCTCATGGCCTAAATAATTCTGTAAATATCCAGCTCATATTCTGTATTTCCCTTTCTTGCTTAATTTTTCTCCTCAGCACTAGTCCCCATCTAACATGGTAGTATTTTAAGTATTTATTCCCTTTCTCCCCCTTTGAATGTAAACTCAAAGAAGATAGGAATTTTAATTTTTTTTTCCATTGCTATACCCTTGAATTTAGAAGAGTAGCTGGTCACAAGCTGACACTCACTAAGTGTCCTATGTATAAGGGATGCCAAGGGCTTGCAAGCACAAAGCTGATGTCACTTTTCAGGAGTGTCACACTTGTGTGTGTGTGTGTGTGTTTCTAAGATTTTATTTATTTGTAAGAGAGAGAGACAGCAAGTAGGGGAGTAGCAGAAGGAAAAGGACAAAGAGACTATGTGCTGAGCACAGAGCCCGATGTGGGGCTTGATCTCAGGACCCTGGCATCATGACCTGAGCTGAAGGCAGATGCTTAACCAATTGAGCCACCCAGGCATTCCAATTCAAATACATTTTTAAGTGCCCTATGTTTTTTTACTCTTTCACTCCATACTTTATGATGTCATATTTTACACCTTTTCCTTGTGTGTGTTTCTTAATTTTTGTAGATATAATTGATTTTACTATTTTTGTCTTTTAACCTTCATACTAGCTTTATAAGTGATAGATCTATCTTTACTATTTCTTTTAACAGTGATTTTTATTTTTAATACTTTTCTTCTAGTTATGACCTTTCTTTTTCTGCTCGAAGTGGCTCCTTTAACATTTCTTTTAAGGTTGGTTTTGGGATGATGAACTTCTTTAACTTTTCTTTGGAAAACTTTTTATTTCTCCTTCAACTCTGAATGATAACATTGCCAGGTAGAGTATTCTTGGTTGTAGGTTTTTTCTGTTCAGCACTTTGAATATAACATGCTACCCTCTTCTGGCCTTTAAAGTTTCTGGTGAGATATTAGCTGATAGCCTTATGGGATTTCCCTTATATGTAACTTTTTGCTTTTCTCTTGCTACTTTTAAGATTCTCTTTAATTTTTGACTTTTTTTAAATGTATATATTTATTTTTTTGAGAGAGATTGAGAGAGAGAGTGTGTGTGGGAAGAGAGACAGAGGGAGAGAATCTCGAGCAGACTCTCCGCTGAGCATGGAGCCTGACATGGGGCTCACTCTCACAACCCATGAGACCATGACCTAAGCTGAAACCAGGAGTCAGACACTTAACTGAGTTACCCAGGCACCCCAAATTTTGACATTTTTATTATGTGTCTTGGTGTGGTTCTCTGTGATTCCTAGACCTAGATATCTGTTTCCTTCCCCACATTAGGGAGGTTTTTAGCTATTATTTCCTCAAATAAGTTTTCTACCTTTTTATCTCTCTCTTTGCCTTCTGGGACACCTGTAATGTATTCACAAGCTAATGTGCTTGGTATTGTCCCAGAGGTCCTTAACCTATCCTCATTTTTTAAAATACTCTTTTTTCTTCTTTTTGCTGTTCAGCTTGAGTGCTTTCCACTACCATATCTTCCCGGTCACTTATCTATTCTTTTGAATTCTCTAATCTGCTGTTGATTCCCTTTAGTGTATTTTTCATTTCAGTGGTTATATTCTTTAGCTCTGATTAGTTCTTTTTTATATTTTCTTTTTCTTTTGTGAAGTTTTAACTGAGTTCATCTACTCTTCTCTCAAGTCTGGGTAGCATCTTTATGACCATTTCTTTGAACTCTTTATTAGGTGGATTGCTTATCTTTGTATTATTTAGGTTTTTTTCTGAGTTTGTTGGCTTTTATTTTTTTTGAAATTATTGTTTTGTTTGGAATATATTTCTCTGTCTCCTCATTTTGTCTGACTCTTTGTGTTTGGTTTTATGTATTAGGTAGGTTAGCTATGTTTCCTGATCTTGAAAGTAGTGGTGTAGGAGGTGTCCTTTGGGGCCCAGTGGCACAATCACTTCTGGTCACTGCAATCAGACACTCCAGGGGTGCCCTCTATATGGGCTACATGCTTCCTCCTGTGACTGCTGTTGATGCACTGTTGGGGAGGCGCTGACCCCCAGCCTAGGTGTCTAGAGTGACTGGCTCAGAGTACAATTGTCGCACTGGGGGACAGGGCTGGCCGGCCCCAGCATTGTGGGCTGAGAGACCTAGCTCTAACTGCTGCAGGAGTATTGGTGGGTGGGTTTAACTCTCAGCACAGCTGGCTGAGATGCCATAGAGAAACTAATTTGTAGCAATCTTCATTATGTTTCTTATGGAGAGAAACATGTAAACAAGCAAGTAACATACATTATAAGAAGTGCCATACTGCTGGTTTATGCATGAATTTCCTGGGAAGCATGAATTTAGAACTCCATCTGATGAAGGCAAATTGAGGGCAAATCTAAAAAAAGAATAGCAGTTTGCCTGATGAACAAAAGAGAGAAAGTTAATTGCAGGCACATGAAATAGCAAAAACACAGAGAGAGGAGATAACATGGAGAATGACAAAAACTTTTGGAACAACTAGAGGAATTACTGAGGTATAGATGACCAAGAAGTTGAGGTTTAGATTTTTTGATTAACAATGTCCCCTGGTGGAGAAGCCTCATTTGTGTCCCTTTTTGGGTAACACCCAACCTAACAGAACATTACATATTGACAAGCAAATGATCAAGGACTAGGACCTCTGCCTTGGGTCCTGAAGATAGTAAATTAATTTAAACTTGCACCTGCAGGGAGCTTGAAAAGTCATATTCATTCAGTTGGGAAAAATAGAGAATAACGTATTATAGTAGGAAGAGGCACTTTCAGTTACTTGAGAGAGCTTCTAAATTAGCTAGGGGACCTATAAACTCCAGTACCTAATTAAGAGAACCTCTTGAACATTTTTTGTAGAATTCTTTTGGAGATTTTTGAAAATGTGTTTATGGTTGGCATCAGATTTTATTTAATGTTTAAGACCTCTGAATTTTCTTGAATTAGAAACAATCTCTGCCCCCCCCCACCCCACCCCAGAAAGCTATTATCCTTTACAGTCCAAATGGTCATGGTCAAAGTAACTGCTCATTAAAGTAACTGTCAGTCTCTGCCATACCAACCTGTGTGGTAAGATTTATAAGTAACCAGATCTCTGCTGAGTTTCCTGTTTCCTTCTAAATTCTGCAAGGAGCTAAAAAAAAAAATAAAAAATAAAAGGACACAAACGATTTTAAAACCCAGCAGAATAACAGGTCTTCACCCTTCAAAAGGCTGTGGATATTGGCTATATCTCATGTGGTCTCCCTTCTTACCACTTAGGTAAGATGTGCTGTCTGAGAACAGTAGCTGGCATGTCCCTGCTTGAGTTCCTTGTAGAACTCTTTATATACTATATGTATATAAATAAATATATATGTATATTTATTTCCTGCACTGGCATCTGGGAAGGGTGTGAGCTGCGTGGAAGGGGATTCTGCACTGCAATTTAGGCAGGTGGTTGTGGCCTACTTGCCAACCTTAGAGGCAGACCTCTGTCCTTCTTCTGTCCCAATTTGTGTTTAGATTATTATTATCTTTTTTCAAAGAGCTAAAAACATGATTCTCACACAAGTATGAAATGCATACCTATCAAAGATTTTGTTCAACATGGTAATTAATTACATAGTCAATGAAATGGTAAAAAAATGTTTCCAAAGGGGCACCTGGGTGGCTGAATCAGTTAAGCAACTGACTCTTGATTTAGGCCCAGGTCATGATCTCAGGCTCATGACATCGAGCCCCTGTCACGCTCTGCACTGGTGGTGGAACTTGCTTAAGATTTTTCTCTCCTCTCCCTCTGCCCCTCCCCTGCGCTCTCTCTCTCTTTCTCTCTCCAAAAAAAAAAAAAAAAAAAGTTTCAACAAGGATGTTAGAATAAGATTGCAGGGTTCTCTGTTCATCAGGCAAAAATTTGCATTTCTACTGTAAATTGTATAAGGTAACATCTGTTTCTACTGAATTATAGAATAGCCTCACCAATCGGAAGTGAGCGTATCATGCTATATCGTAGCACTACAGTGAAAGAACACCCAGTAATCTCTCGTTTCCAGCATTTATATTGTAGTTCTGAAGCTATGTCTTCAAACAATTCCCTAAAATTGTTTTTGAGGAATATGGACTGTTAAATTTTTATCTCTTTGTTTAGTTATGTTTAATAGTTGAAATCTGCTTTGTCTGTTTTTGTTATTTTGGTTATTTCCTGATAGTATTCCCCAAGTTCATTTTCTTTTCTCCTGAGTATCCTTGGTGCTAATCCTGACAATAACAAACACTTATCTCAGACCCAAATGACCAACCCCGAGGACCTCCATCAGATACACAGTAGGTTCTCAGAGAGATGCTGAGAAATAGCTGCACCATTTCTGCCCTTACTTGAACACTTCGTCTGTTTGCTACGCATTTGATTCATCTCCTTGCCATAATAATGCTGCATAATAAACTTCCCCTGAAACCCAATGTCAAAAAGCGTTTATTTCTTCACTCATGGGACTGTGGTTTGGCTGTGGCTGTGTTGGGTTCTTTTGGGATTTACTGGATTTGATTCTAGGCTGAGACTGTGTATGTGTCCTCATTTTCCTTGGACTGGGAGCCATCTAGGGTATAGTCTTGTACTAGGTTATTAAAGGGCATATCTATGTCAAACTGCATTATCATTGCATCATGCTCGATAATATCCCTTTAACCAAAGCAAGTTGCAGGGCAAGCCCCAATACCCAAGGAGCAGGATGTATACTTTGTCCCCAGTGGGAACAGGGAAATTAACATTTGATTAACAAAAATCCAAACTATCACAGACGTGCATTTTATAAGACATAAATTTTCAGTTTACCAATTCCTAGGTAGTATGTCTTAGCCAAGATAAGCATCCCGTAGGGTGAACACTGCACCAAAGGGAAAAAGAAATCTTGTAAGTTTCTAGGTGGAAACACAGAGGTTAACCGTAATGATTGTTTTATTTCTTCAGCACTTATTCCATGACAGGCACTTGGTCAAATGTTGGGATCTTCTCTCATGCTAAAAGTAACCCACCAAGTAAACTTTTATAGATAAAGAAACTGAGACTCAGGAAGGGTAAGTTGTCCATGGTTCACACCATTAGTAAGTGGTAGACGTGACTTGTCCTTTTTATTTATAGCCTACTCATGCCAGGCACTGTACTAAATGACTTCTAAGTCTTGCACCTTTAAATTATTTTAAAAATAGTAAGTACCCCCACTTCTTATGAGAAAACTGGGCTTAATAGAATTGACTAGCATGCCAAAGATAAATTAGACCGTTTCCTAGGACTCCAGTATATAATCCATGATTAGATGAAGGAGGAGACCTCACTTCCATGTCTCGGGCTTTTCTTTTTGTTTCTGATAGCAATCAGTTTTGTTTGCCTCCCTCATTCAATTCACATCATAACCTCAAATCATAGTAACTCCCGTCTTGCCTGTGACCTTTGGGCTCTTTACCTTAACGTTGCCATTTGGTACCGACCCTTTGTACTCCGGACCTCACTTCCACTGTTCTGTCTGCTCACATTAATAACCTAGTTTAGACTGTTGGTCATACCTTTTACTTCAGCATTAGATTTGCCTATGCTTGTCTCTGAATTGTGCTCCAACAGGACAGCTCAGCAAAAATGGCCTAAATCCCATTCCTTGAAGATAAGAAAATAGCTTTCCTTTGTAATAACTGGACATTTAATGCTGTGAGATAGAATGGAAAGATACTTGAAATTATATTTCACAGGGCATGTCTATTCACATTATTTCATGAATCATTCATTCTTGTTTTTATTTTTTTATTTATTTTTTGTTTATTTTTTTAAGATTTTATTTATTTATTTATTTGACAGAGATAGAGACAGCCAGCGAGAGAGGGAACACAAGCAGGGGGAGTGGGAGAGGAAGAAGCAGGCTCCTGGTGGAGAAGCCTGATGTGGGGCTCGATCCCGGATCGCTGGGATCACGCCCTGAGCCGAAGGCAGACGCTTAACGACTGTGCCACCCAGGCGCCCCTTATTCTTGTTTTTTAAAAAAATTCATGTAATGCTTTTATATGCAGAACACAGGGAAGCAGAGTTCAGGAATTCAGAGATGAGAAGTAGATATTACTCTGAAATGAATTCACCTATTAAGAAAATTATACTCCTAGCAAAATGATAGTAAAATCAAACACCTTGTTTCTAGCCTTTGCATGCCTCCTTTTCCCATAGTATAGACATTTGATCCCTCATCTCCATTCTGGTATCTTGTCAGACATTATTCGTTGCTTCATTTCTGTTCTACCCGGTTTCATTAGGCTCAGTGATACCCTCTACTGAAACCATAATTGCACCTTAACTCTTTGTTTTTTTTTTTTAAAGATTTTATTTATTTATTTGAGAGAGGTAGAGACAGCCAGAGAGAGAGGGAACACAAGCAGGGGGAGTGGGAGAGGAAGAAGCAGGCTCATAGCGGAGGAGCCTGATGTGGGGCTCGATCCCTGAACGCTGGGATCACGCCCTGAGCCGAAGGCAGACGCTTAACCGCTGTGCCACCCAGGCGCCCCTGCACCTTAACTCTTAAACCACTTTGGACTGAGGCAGATAGTAGATTCGTGTGATATGAACCCCTCTCAGCTTACTTTGATTCTAGGTGAATTAATATTGTCTTCCTCCTTTGCCATCTTTCTCTGTACTTTCCTTACTACTAACCAGTGGGCTTTCATTTGACCCACTTGACCTTTGGTAATAGAGCCCCTGTATTTAGAATCCTGACTTTTTTCTTTTTTCTTTTTTTTTAAAGTAGGTTCCATGCCCAACATGGGGCTTATGCTTAAACCCTGAGATCAAGAGTCGCAGGCTGTACTGACTGAGCCAGCTAGGTGCGCCTAGAATTCTGAATCGTGACTCCTTGATATAAAAGCCAGACTATGTTTCTATTCTTTATTATTAGACAAGACTGGGTCTAGAGGTTTCCATAAAGTTGCAAAATACTTACTTAGCCCTTTAACATGATTTAGCCACTGCTTTAAGTGCTGTACAAATACTGTGAGAGAGAGAGTGCTATCCTCATTTTACAGGTGAGGAAACTAAGGGATAGAGACCTAAAGAAACCCAGGCCATCTAGCTCAGAGCCCATGTACTTAACCACCATGCAACCTGCTTCCCAAATTATGCTTCCACTTACTGCTACGCCTCCATTGCCAGCCCCAGCATTGTCCCTGTTACTATTACGTGTGACCTCATAGGAAATGGAATCATTGTTGACTTTCAGCCCTCCATGCTATCAGGTCTGTTTACTTGTTGAGAAACCCTGAGATTACCCAACAATACTTGCCTGAAGGTCTACTTTATCTCATTTCTGTTGTTAATGTACCTGAACCTCTGATGTTCAATTGCTTCCTACCATCATTCTCTCACTATTTAGAGTACGCTTTCTCAGTAGCTACATTCTGAGTCTCTACCTATCTAGTACTTGTTAAATGATAATGCGTAATTCCGATATAGACCTGCTAACTGGCCCCTTTCTCCTACTTATATCTACATTTTTGTTTTGTTTTGTTTGTTTGTTTTAAAGATTTTATTTATTTATTTGAGAGAGAGAGCCAGCGAGAGAGGGAACACAAGCAGGGAGAGTGGGAGAGGAAGAAGCAGGCTCCAGAGGAGGAGCCTGATGTGGGGCTCGATCCCAGAAAGCCAGGATCACGCCCTGAGCCAAAGGCAGATGCTTAACGACTGCTCCACCTAGGCGCCCCTATATTTACATTCTTAAACATGTGTATCGTGATCTAAATAACTGGCTCACTTCAGTGCCCAAGAAAGATCAACCATTATGACATCTGATCCATCTTTCGGCTTTTACCCTTATATTTGCAGGATGTAGGTACATGTGTATACTTATATTAGATGTGTTAATAAGTATATATGAAACTACAGAAAACGGAACAATGTGTCCAAAAGAAAAATATGTTTCAACTGAATATTTGAATATTAATAAAAAGGCTTTCTAACTTAAATACTGATAAGAATGGATTAGGGATCATTGATAGATGATACAAATTTGACTTCAAAATGACATTTATTAAATTTTTCATTTAAATTGTAAGTTAAAATGTTTATATTCATAAATATAAAAACCAAACGTGCATTCATTGAATTGCTCAACATAGAAAAATATTGCAATTACAGAAGATTAGAATATGTATAATAGGCTTTAGTATCAATATAATATAGAATTATCTTAAATAGTTCATTTGTCTGAATTGAAAGCAGACAATTGAGTCCCGAAATTAATTAATTTGATTTGATCTTTTTTCTTCACTAACGTGAAGGCACTAACAGGAAAAATAAATAAGTCAGAAAAGACTCAATAATCATAATTAGATAATCTCATTTCAGGAAAAAAAACATTGTTTGAAGTCCTTGTTGATTGAGTACTTTTCTGTGTTAATGCAAATTTTCATTCACTTGTCACAATCCTATGATAAAGGCTTTGTCCCCATTTGAGAAGAAGCTGGGATTTCGAGTGGCTCAGTAATTTGTCCATGGTAACACAGCCAGTAGGTAGTAGAGCCAGGAATAAGCCCCAAGTCTTTCTAAATCACTGGGTGTTCTGCCCCACTTACAGTCCTTCCACCTCTCATTCATGATGCCAATGTGAAAAAAAAAAACAAAAAAACTCTTCCCATGATAAAAGATTAAAAAAAAAAAAAAACAGTAGTAAGATATAAGTAAGTATGAGACATGGGAGATGGCAAAATTATTGATTTCTCTTTGTTTTAAGCTGAAAAATAGCTTTTGCCAAATCATAGGCAAATAAGAATAAGAACTTATTATTCCTTCTGCATTTAGTGTGCTATTTAAACAAAGCAATGAAAGAATTCTATTTTGACTGCATTGCCTTACTATTTAAATAGGGATTTTTAAATCTAAATTTAATTTGACAGTAAAATAAAGGAGATGTTGAAATTATGAATATTTATATGCCCTTAAACTTCTCAGAATGCACCTTAGTGGGCCACGTAGCTAATACTTTTAACTAAATACAACCATATTACATGTGGGATAAATGTAGGGCTTTGTAATAGGCATTTGAAATATGTAATGTCCAACCAAGCAATGTATAGTAATCTACATTATGGATGACAAAATAATAAGTAATGGCAAAAAGCAAGATATCTTGGCGTCTTCGATTTATAGATAGTATTATGGGCATAGCAAGATGGCTTTTCCTTATTCACTATAAGCAGAGTGTGCATGTTTTTAATATAGGCTGTTTTAAAATTCATTTATTTGCTTTTGGATAATGAAAAATTCCACTAGTCACTGGCAGTTTATTAGCATTAATGATATTTCAACCAGAGTAGCATGAGAGGAACAAATTATAACATGAATTTAGGTAATTATATATTATTCTATTTTAGAGGAGGAAAAATCACCTTTTAAATCTGAATACATTTTTTATAAAATGATAAATCATATTGGATTTTAATATATTGCTAATCAGATATTTTTCATTTAAAGTATGTATTTTATAAGTAATCATTATTGGATATTTATAGTTTTATTGAAAAGCTCTTACCAATATATTTTCATAAATTGGTCCATTTGAAGGTGTTTGTAGAAACTAACATTGAGTTTAAAATTATAAAATAAATTTGACCTGAAGATCTGTTGAATAGCGTCTGAATCTCTGAGGATGTGATCAAAGACAACACTGAAACTAGGTCCCCTAAGTACCAGAATTTTCAGTCTGTGATTATGGAAATATATAGATGATAGAAAGGTAGATAAAGACATAGATAAAAAATTTTTTTGTATCTGTTATGGACTGAATTGTGCCCTCCCCCCATTCATATGTTGGAGTCCTAACTCCCAGGACCTTAGAACATGATGCTGTTTGGAGGTTGGGGCTTTAAAGGTGTAATTAAGGTTCAACAAAGTCACTTAAATGAGGGTGGGCCCTACTGCAATGTGACTGCTGTCCTCATAAGAAGGGGGAGAAACACCAGGGATGTATGTGAATAGAGAAAAGGTTATGTGAGGGCATAGCAAGAAAGTGGCCATCTGCAAGCCAGAGAGGCCTCAGGGAAACCAAACTAACCAACACCTTGATCTTGGACTTGTAGCCTCCAGAACTGTTGGAAAATAAGTTTGTATCACGTAAGCCACCAGAGTGTGGTATTTTGTTGTGGCAGTCCTAGCAAATTAATACAAGATCTTACCATCTATAGAAAGATTCAAATAAAATCTCTATTCAGGAGGGATTCAGAAAGTTAGGAAGTACTGTCAAATATTTTATTTTTTCTTCTTCTCCTGCCCTTTTTTTGATAAAGATTTTATGGAGGCCATTTATTAAACGTATGACCTTAAATTTCTCATTTTACTCCTCCATGTATTGGCAACTTCATTTAAAAAAGTCAGAAGTTTATCTCTGAAATTGGTTTATTTTGCTCTAAAATGTTCTGTTTTTAGTATTACAAACCTAAGTTTATATATAAAAGGCAGTTAACCCGAGGTAGAGCTAATAGCTTAGCTTATGGTAAAATACAACACACATTATTGAGAAAGATATTGATAATAAAATTAATAAATTGGAAAACAGAATGAATGTATAGTTTAAGAAAAACAAATTTAAATACAACTGATGAGGGGCACCTGGATGGCTTAGTCGGTTAAGCATCCAGACTCTTTGGCTTAGGTCATGATTTCAGGGTGTGAGAGTCCTGCCCGCTCTGCGCTCAGTGGGGAGTCTGCTTGAGATTCTTTCCCTCTGCCCCTCCCCTGCTTTCATGAACTCTCTCTCTTTCAAGTAAATAAATAAATCTTTAATAAATAAATAAATAAATAAATAAATACAACTGATGAAGAAACAAAAATGAAAACGAAAAAATGTTCAGTCACTAAAAGGCAAATAAAACAAGGTTTCATTTTTTATACACAAAACTCAAAAGGGTTCAAAATTATGCCATCTAATTTATTTGTAGGTCATACGACATTTATTGCTATTGTAAGAGTAATTAGCAATAATTTGTTAAGTAATTGGGCAGTAAGAATCAGGAAAAAGGTATTCACAGCTTTCAATCCAGTAATTGTATTTTGGGAAATCTGTCTTAAAATATAAACCAAAATAATATAAACACTTTAAAAGTAAAATGAATGATTATAGCATTATTTATAATAGTAAAAACTAGAAATAATCCAAGGATACAATAATAATTGAATATTTTAAAAAAGTATGTTATGGTCATTTTGTAAAAAATAAAAATGAAGCAGATGCACCAAGGAAGATATTGCTGGGGAATTTATACTATTATTTTTTATAAATAGTTGTGGGTGATAAAAATGAGTGATTATCAGGGCTCCTGGGTGGCACAGCGGTTAAGCGTCTGCCTTCGGCTCAGGGCATGATCCCGGGGTTGTGGGATCGAGCCCCACATCAGGCTCCTCCACTGTGAGCCTGCTTCTTCCTCTCCCATTCCCCCTGCTTGTATTCCCTGTCTCGCTGGCTATATCTACCTCTGTCGAGTAAATAAATAAAAAATCTTAAAAAAAAAAAAAAAAGAGTGATTATCTTCCATTAAGTTTGTAATTATTTTCAGGTTTTCTATGGCGATTCCTTATTGTGGCATACACAATTGCCTATCCAAAACTATTTTTCATTTCTTCCTAACAAAACCCTGAGTTTTTTAGACAGACATTATACTCAGCTAAAAATATTAATTTATAGCATCCCCTGAAGATAATGGTGTCATGAGACAGTTGTGCCTTACAGAAGCAGAAGAGATTGAGTGAGTGTTCCAAGAAATTTCCCTGAAATGGGTTTTTTTATGGCAGCCACCGTTTGTTCTCTGTTCTTCCCCTTTTTATGCCTGGGATGAAAATGCAATACTGGAGGTGAAACAAACCTGTGACCCCAAGATCACAAATAGGAAGTTGAAATTTCAGCTAAAAGAGGCTTAGCAGAAAGACAGAATGCATCTGAATTTCTGATACCATTTTGGAGACTCTTTCAGCCCTGAGCTACCTACCTCCAGACTTCTTAAGGAACAAAAATTAAATCCTTAATCTGTTTGATTGCTGCTAAAAATGATACTTGCAGCTAAAAGCAATTCCCAACACATTTATGTATGTATTACATATATAAATACATATATTAATTATTTCATATAATTATATATATTTAAACTGATGATACTGTAAGTTTCTATATAACTGCAAATTATATACATATAAATGGAATATATATTTGAAATATGTATGTAAAATATGTGTATATCAATGAATAGGAGTATACTGAACAGAGAAAGAACTAGATAGATGCATATATATGAATGAGTGTACTCTGGACAGAGAAAGAACTTCATATATGTATATATATGTATATAGTTCTTTCTCCTGTGTGTGTGTGTGTGTGTGTGTATGTATATATGCAGATTTTTAGTCTACTCATGCATGTGTTTCTATATATAATTCTCTGTCTAGTGTACTCTTAGTCATTCTTCAAGATTTAGCTCTAAGTTACTTCCTCTAGAAAGCATCCTCATTCTGCTTTCTTATAACTTGAATGTATCTCTATTATAATATGTGTGAACTTATAATAATTTGTGTATGTGTGTTTCCACTTCCACTCCCTTTGATTATCAGTTGGTGATGGACAGAGATTTTTCTCAATCATCATGATGTACATTTTATTTTTCTTAATTTTTAAAAAATTATTTATTTTTTTATAGAGAGAGAGTGGGGGTGCGCAGAGGGCGAGGGAGAGCAAATCTCAAGCAGACTCTGCGCAAAGCGTAGAGACCCACAGGCTCCATCCCACAACCCCAAGGTCATGACCAGAGCTGAAACCAAGAGTTGATTGCCCAACCAACTGTGCTACCCAGGTGCCCTATGATGGACATTTTAATAAATGGTAGTTAGATTTTAAAATTTTAATAATTTACTTAATTTTCATTTTGAATGTATCTCTTTAATTAGTGTCTTCAATTCCATCCCAGTGCCCCATATGCTATTACCTACAAAACAGGCATTCAGTGATGTCATTCATTAACTGAGAACATATGTAATATATATTGGGGTTTCTGATATCTACAACCTGCATCTTAAACATGAAGCAGTAGACCTGATGTTCACTGTTGTAGCATCTAGAGTCAGTGCGGGAGGATATTTTCCAAATATTTACATAGGATGCCTTTTTGAGGAATGTGCTAGCAACAGTGTTGCAAATGGCGGGGCACACAGGTTCTCAAACCAAACTGTATGGGTGTGGACCTGAGCCCCACCAGTTACTAGCTTTGTGAATTCACATTAAGTTAAGCAAGTCATTTAACTATTTATATCTTAGACTCCTCATTGGAAGTAGAAGGATAATAATAGCATTCCCTTGTACTTTTTGTGAGAATTTAAGCGCTTAGAACAACAGTGGACATTTAGGAGGTTCTCAGTAAATGCTATCTATCAATAATGCTTTGCAGTAAATGTGCTTAGATCCTAATCTACCACTTTAAAAATACCTTTCAGGAGTTTGTCTTTCCAGAATGTCTACTCTTTTTTTTTTTCTTTTTCACTGCTTTGTTAAATCTGCAATTAATTAATATACTTATGTTACAATAATCTAATTTAGATTCAGCATTTAATGCTGAATTTCTTAACATGGCTTCCCAATGGGAAAAATAATAATTCCTTAGACTGAAAAAAAATGAGTCAGTCAGAGTGAGATTGTAATTTTGATCTCCAAGTTAGCTTGGTAATGAGGATCTATAAACTGTAATTCATTTTTTTTCTTTTTGTTTATGTTGTTAGATGATATTCCCTGGGGAAATGTGAAGTTTACATATTTTATATGCATGATTTGTACAGAAGCCACTGATGGAAGTTGTTTATGTGATAGTCTTTAGAAGGCTTGTATGATAAACTTCAGTTCTTGAAAGATTTCACTTCAAAAACAGTTCTCTGAATCCTGTTTCCCATTTTATAAGGAAATTTTGCTGTCACAAAATAGGATTTAAATATTACCGGGGCACCTGGGTGGCTCAGTCAGTTAATCGTCTGCCTTCAGCTCAGGTCATGACCTCAGGGTTGTGGGTTTAAGCTCCGTGTTGGGCTCCCTGCTCAGAAGGGAGCCTGCTTCCTCCTCCCCCCCTGCCTCTCCCCCTGCTTGTGCTCTCTCTCTCTCTCAAATAAATAAAATCTTTAAAAATAAATATCGAAGACAAGGTTGTTTCCATGATTACATTAAATGTTAAACAAAATTGTGAATGTATTCTGGAAAATAAAACAGCAAGCAACTACTTTTAAGGATACTAAAACAAATAACATTCTTGCTATGTTCCTAAGTTATACTTCCTAGTGTGAAATGAGTAATTATAAATTGTTTTATTTATATATGTGTATATATTTGTGTTTGTACACATAAATATTTAAAATTCATATCTTTGAAAGCACAGCCAAATTGGACATCTGTACATTTACCAAATTATGCTGTGTTTTATTTATTATTTATTTTTTATTCATCAAAGATTTATTGAGGATTTATCACATATTGAACATTCTAGATGCTAGGTGTGAATAGAACAGACAAGGTCCTGTTCTCATGGAGCTTATGTATCTACTAACATATATTATATATATATGTATTTTTTTTTCTTATGTGGCATCTCTTTTTTAAATTTTTTTAATTTCAATTCCAGTATTGTTAACATACAGTGTTATATTAGTTTTAAGTGTACCTTATAGTGATTCAGCAATTCTATGTATTACAGTGCTCACTGTGATAAGTGTACTCTTTAATCCCCATCACCTGTTTCCTCCCTCCCCTCCGTTAACCATCAGTTTGTTCTCTACAGTTAAGAGTTTGTTTCTTGGTTTGTGTCTCCCTCTTTTTCATATTTGATATTTTAAATGCAATATATTTCTTTATATTCCTTAATAGATGTTAAGAACAGTGTCTCCAAATTTGTTCATTTGGTGTGTGGCTTATTCAACTTCTTTTTTTATTTGTTCATTCTACAAATATTGATTATCAAGTAAGATCTAAGTGTTTGTGGTGGTTACTGAGGCTATAATATCACAAGAACACTTGAGATTATACTTTTCTGCCCTCTGCCATGCGACTTATTTGGCTAACAAATACTGACTGGGAGTTGTGACTTCTGTCACTTCTTAGTAGATTTAAAAGTCAAAGTGATCCTGGAAGACCTGGCAAATGGGACCTCCATTTAGTTTATGTGACTGAGTGACCACGTTGAATAGAGCTGCGCTCCAGATTCACATTGCCTATAGAATGAAGTGAAAGGTATTTTTACTGCGTTAAGCCATGAAATGTTAGGATTGTTTTTGTTAATGAGAAATGACATATGCTGACTGATAACAGCATCGTTGTAGGTGCTGAGGATATAATAATGAGCAAAGCAGATAAAATCCCTGCCTGTGTGGAGATTATGTTCAAGCGGTAAAATGAATTACTAAAAATAATGATAAATTGATACACAATATGAAAAGTGCAATAAAAATAAAATTTAGGAGCTAAAGAATGGCAGTAGATGCTCTTTTAGATAAAATGGTCAGAAAAATCCCTTCTGCAGAGGCAATACTTGATCAGAGCCCTGACTTAAAGGAGGTCAAAAGGCCTCGGCGAATGTGCGGAAACTGTGTTATGAAAGGCCGAGCACCTGGGTTCTAAAACCAAACTGTGTGGGAAAGACCTGAGCCCACCAGTCACTAGCTCTTGAAAGTATCTGGAGAAACAATGAGATGTGGAGGTTCTGAGGCAACAGATCGCTCTCTGTGAATAGCATAGAGCCCAACATGCCTGCAGAAGACTAAAGCAAAGGGGAGACTTGCAGGAGTGAACATTGAAAGATTGTGTGAGTACACAGATCAAATAAGGCCTTGCAGACCTTGATAATAAGTAAGAGAAGAACATTTTGAACAAAAGAATATGATATGACTTGTGATTTATGAGATCACTTTGAAGTTTTGGCAAAAAGTAAACTAGAGGGGCAAGAGTGGGAGCAGGGAAACCAGTGAGGTTGCTTTTGCAGTACTGGATAGTTGTGATAAAGGCAACACAAAGTGTCAAAATAGGAATACTTAGAGATAAAGGCAGCAGGGTTTACTCTGACATTGTGGTTATGAGATGAAGGGAGTATGGCAGAGACAGGGAGAAACAAGAAGGGAAGGAGGGGATGTAAAGAGCAATTAGGGAGAAGTCCTGGAGACATGCATTAGAGGAAGGAATGAATGCCAGGATAAATGCCTGGGACAAATAGAAAGAGAAGTCAAATCTCATTCTGAATTCCAGAGCAGATGTGACTGTGATCTGTAATACAGAGCTAACACTCTCTTAGTTTTTCTTTCTTTACAATGAGCATTATCTAAGATTCATGTAGTGCAGACTGCTGGTACCCTGCCTATATTCCCTTGGTAAGTTACCATTCCTGTGCTTGTAGTTCCAACTCTGAGTCAGCCAGCACTTTTGGCTGAGAGCTTTGTGCCAGGGAATTGATTCCCTCTAGGCGAAGCTCTCAGACAATTACTTAGGGAAGCTGGTGGGTAAATAACCCAGTTCCCTAACCCCTTGAGCGGAATAAGTCTGAGATACAGGCTCAGCATTAGCACCTAGAGTTGCCTGCTGGAATTAAGCTCCAATTGTCCAGATTAGTAACATGTTTGATCCTGTACCCTTTATGTTTCCTTTTCTTCCTTGCCTCACCTCTCCACTCCCTGATGTTTTTTCATATTATCAGCTTCCCAAATAAACAATAGTACTCAGATCCTTTTCTCAGGCTCTGCCTTTACTAAAGCTCAAATTCAGATAGCTCATACATAGATACAAATTTATTGAGTATTTTCTAAAATAAAACCTGTGGGTTTTACGTAGTGAAAGTGAGTCAACATTGATGGTTCATAGGTGAAATATTGCAAAGATTATCATACTTAATCCTCAAAACAACCATATAATATTGTAGTTGGTAGCTGCTAGAAGAGGAAGTAACTATTTAAATATGATTGAAATATGATAAGGGCAACAGTTCTTTTTTTTTTTTTTTTTTTTTCACTTTATTGATGAATCCCCAAAACCCAGAAGAGTCCTGGTCACATACAAGCACTCAATGAGTATTTTCAAGGAACACTTAAATTAATAATAATTCACCTCCATCTGGTAAGGATGTTGCTTTTGATGGGCAACTCAGACTCAAAAGGGTATTTACCTGAGCTATAAAGGAGAAAGGACCTTTTAAGAGAACTCAACAGAAGTAATCCCAGCAGTCAGTGGGATAGCACATACAAGGTCACCTCAATTTTGTGGATATTATAAACATATTTTAAAGATACATTAACTAGGCTCAGAGAAATAAAACAATTTATTCACCATCCCAAAACTGGTAAATAAGAGAGTAGATCTGAGCTCATACTTGTCCCTGTCTCTCTTCACCTTAGCATAATCTTGAATACCTCTTGAGAATGGGCCAAGGTTAGACACTTACACTCTAGAGAGACTGGAGGTAAGCCCATGTTTTTTTAAAACAGAGACTTTTCTTTTTTTTATGTTTTTAAAACAACAAACATTTATTTCTCATGATTCTGGAAGCTGGGAAGAGCCCTCTTCCTGGTTTATAGGTGGTGCTTTCTTACTGTATCCTCACGTGGCGGAAAGAGCTCTTGTCTTTTCCTCCTCTTATAATGGCACTTATTCCATCATGGGGGCCTCATGACCTCACCTAACATAATTACCTCCAAAAGGCCCCACTTCCACACTTGATCTTAGCCAAAAGGCTGAGAAGCAATAAGGCCCCACTTCCAAATACTATATTAGGGATTAGAACTTCAACATATAGGGGCGCCTGGGTGGCACAGCGGTTAAGCGTCTGCCTTCGGCTCAGGGCGTGATCCCGGCGTTATGGGATCGAGACCCACATCAGGCTCCTCCGCTATGAGCCTGCTTCTTCCTCTCCCACTCCCCCTGCTTGTGTTCCCTCTCTCGCTGGCTGTCTCTATCTCTGTCAAATAAATAAATAAAAAAATCTTTAAAAAAAAAAAAAAACTTCAACATATAAATTTGTGGGAGGACATAACAGTCTATAGCGATTAGCATAAATTAACAGGATAGTGTCAATATTACTTCTTAGGCATAATTGGATATTTTAATCAAGCCTTAATGTGGAACCAGAATGAGAACTATATTATGGAATGCTACACTAGATCCAATGAGGAAGTGGGAGGAGGATGGCTGATATATCCTCTTTCATATTTTTTTCCTTTATTTTTAACTTATTTTTTTAAAAAATTCTGGTATAATTAACATATAGTGTTATATTAGTTTCAGGTATATAATATAGTGATTCAAAAATTCTATATATTACTTAGTGATCATCACAATAAATGTCCTCTAAAGCCCTATCACCTGTTCTACACATCCCAGCACCCACCTCCCCTCCGGTAACCACCAGTTTGTTCTCTGTATTTAACAGTCTGTTTTTTGGTTTGTCTCTTTTTCCTTTATTCGTGTGTTTTATTTTTAAATTCCACATATGCATGAAATCATATGGTATTTGTCTTTCTCTGACTTATTTCACTTAGCTTTATGTCCTCTACATCTATCCATGTTGTTGCAAATGGCAAGATTTCATTCTTTTTCATTGCTGAGTAATATTCTGTTGTATGTATATGTATGTATATTTCTCCATCCATCTATCGATGGCCACTTGGGTTGTTTCTGTATCTTCATTATTGTAAATAATGTTGCAATAAATATAGGCAGGCATATATCTTTTTAGTTAGTGTTTTCATATTCTTTGGGTAAATACCCAGTAGTGGAATTACTAAATGATAGGGTATTCTATTTTTAACTTTTTGAGGAACCTCCATACAGTTTTCCACTGTGATTTCCCACCAGTAATGCATGAGGGTTCTGTTTTCTCCATATCACTGCCAACACTTGTTTCTTATGTTTTTGATCTTAGCCTTTCTGACAGGCATGAGGTGATACCTCACAGGGGTTTTTATTTACATTTATTTGATGATGAGTGATGTTGAGCATCTTTCCATGTGACTGTTGGCTATGTTTTCTTTGGAGAAATGTCTGTTCATGTCTTTTGACCATTTTTTTTAAATTGAATTATTTGTTATTTAGGTGTTGAGTGTATAAGTACTTTATATATTTTGGATACTAATCCCTTATCAAATATATCATTTGCAATGTCTTCTCCCATTCAGTAGGCTGCCTTTTTATTTAGATTAATTCCTTTGCTGGGCAAAAGCTTTTTATTTTGATTCAGTCTCAATAGTTCATTTTTGCTTTTGCTTCCCTTGCTTTAAGAGACATATCTGGAAAAATGTTGCTATGACTGATGTTAGAGGAATTACTGCCTGTGCTCTCTTCAAGGATTTTTATGGTTTCAGGTCTCACATTTAGGCCTCTAATTCATTTTGAGTTTGTTTTTGTGTATGGAGTAAGGAAATGTTCCAGTTTTCTTCTTTTGCATGTAGCTATCCAGTTTCCTTAACATTTTTTTGAAGAGACTGTCTTCCCCATTACATATTCTTGCCTCATTTGGCATAGATTGATTGATCATATAATTGTGGGTTTTCCTTTGGGCTATCTATTCTGTTCTGTTGATCTATATGTCTATTTTTGTGCCAGTACCACACTATCTTGATTTCTATAGCTTTGTAGTATATCTTGAAATTTGGGATTGTGATACCTCCAGCTTTGTTCTTCTTACTCAAGATTGCTTTTGTTATTCGGGGTCTTTTGTGGTTCCATACAAATTTTAGGATTATTTGTTCTAGTTCTGTGAAAAATGCTGTTGGTATTTTGATAGGGATCGCATTAAGTCTATACATTGCTTTGGGTAATAGGGACATTTTAACAGTATTTGTTCTAATCCATGAGCATGGTATATCTTTCCATTTGTTTGTGTCATCTCCAATTTCCTACATCAGTGTTTTATAGTTTTCAGAATTATTGGTCTTTCACCTCTTTGGTTAAGTTTATTACTGGGTATTTTATTATTTTTGGTTCAATTATAATGGGATTTTTTCTTAATTTCTCTTTCTGTTACTTCATTATTACAGTATAGAAAGGCAACAGATTTCTGTATATTGATTTTTGTATCCTGTGACCTTACTGAATTCATATATTAGTTCTAGTAGTATTTTGGTCGAGTCTTTAGGGTTTTCTGTATATAGTATCATGTCATCTGCAGATAGTGAAAGGTTTAGCTCTTCCTTGCCTATTTGGATGCCTTTTATTTCTTTTTCTTGTGTCATTGCTGTGTCTAGGACTTCCAGTACTATATTGAATAAAAGTGGTGAGAGTAGACATTCTTGTCTTGTTCCTGACCTTAGGGGAAAACCTCTCAGTTTTTCACCATTGAGTATGATGTTCACTGTTTTATATATACAGTTTTTCACATATGGCCTTTATTATGTTGAGCTATGTTCCTTTTATCCCTAATTTGTTGACGGTTTTTATCATGAATGGATATTGTACATTGTCAAAAGCTTTTCTGCATCTAGTGAAATGATCTAATGTTTTTTTATCCTTTTTCTTATTGATGTGATGTATCACACTGATTGATTTGTGAATACGGAACCTTTCTTGCATCTGAGGAATAAATCCTATGTGATCATGGTGAATGATTTTTTTTAATGCATTGTTTGATTTGGTTTGCTAATATTTTGTTGAGGATTTTTTTTTTTTAATCTGTGTTCATCAGTGATACTGGCTTTAGTTTTCTTTTTCTTTTCTTTTTTCTTTTTGTAGTGTCTTTATCTGATTTTGGTGTCAGGATAGTGCTGGCCTTGTAAAATAAATATGGTATCTTTCTTTCCTCTTTTATTTTTTGGAATAGTTTGCAAAGAAGAGATATTAACTCTTTAAATATTTGGTAGAATTCCCCTGTGATGCCTTCTGGTCCTGGACTTTTGTTTATTGGGAGTTCTTTGATTAATGATTCAATTTCATTGCTAGTGATTGGTCTGTTCAAATTTTCTATTTCTTCCTGATTCAGTTTTGGGGGATTATATGTTTCTAGGAATTTATCCACTTATTTGTCAGCATATAATTTTTCATATTTTCTTATAATTCTTTGTATTTCTGTGGTGTCAGTTATTTCTCCTCTTTCATTTCTAATTTCGTTTGAGTTCATTCACTCTCTCTGTCTCTGTCTCTCTCTCTGAGTATAGCTGAAAGTTTATCAATTTTGTTGATCTTTTCAAAGAACCAGATCCTGGTTTCATTGATCTGTTCTATTATTTTGTTTGTTTGTTTTTGTTGTTTGTTTTTCACTTATTTCTACTCTAATCTTTATTATTTCTCTCTTTCTGGTGGTTTGGGGTTTTGTTGGTTCTTCTTTTCCTAGCTCTTTTAGCTGTAAGGTTAGGTTGATTTTGGACAGTTGTGTTTTAACTTTCATTTCTCTCCATGTATTTTTAAGTTCCTCTTTGATTTCTTTGTTGACCCTTTTATTGTTTAGTACTATGCTATTTATCCTTCATGCATTTTGTTTTTTCCAGGTTTTTTTTTTTTTTTTTTTTTTTTTTTTGTGGTTAATTTCTAGTTTTTAGTTTCTAGTGTTTAGATCTGAAAAGATGCATGGAATGACTTCAATGTCTTTGAATTGGTTGAGACTTGTTTTGGGGCCTACTATGTGGAGAATGTTCCATATGTGCTTGAATGTGTATGTTCTGTTTTAGGATGGAATATTCTGAATCTATGTGTTTAATACAGCTGATCCAATGTGTCATTGAAAAACCACTGTTTTCTTGTTGATTTTCTGTTTGAATGGTCTATTCACTGATGTAAGTAGCGTTCTAAAGTCCCCTAGTATTATTGCATTACTATCCATTACTTCCTTTAAAGTTTGTTATTAGCTGCTTTGTGTATTTGGGTGCTCCCATGTTGGGTGAATAAATATTTACAATTGTTAAATATTCTTGTTCGAGTGTCCTCTTTATGATTATATAGAGTCCTTTTTTGTCTCCTGTTATAGTCTGTTTCAAAGCTGATTTTGTCTGATGTAAGTATTGCTACCCTAGCTTTCTCTTTGCACCATTTGCATGATAAATGCTTCTCACTTTCAATCTGCATGTGTCTTTAGGTCTAAAATAAGTCTCTTACAGGTAGCATATAGATGGGTATTGCTTTTGTATCCATTCTGTCACCTTCTGTGTTTTGATTGGACTGTTTACTCCATTTATGTCCAAAGTAATTATTGATTGGTATGCATTCATTGCCATTTTGCTTCTTGTTTTATGTTTTTATAGTTCTTCTCTGTTTCTTTTTTCTCTTCCTTTCTTCTGTCTTGATTAGTTGCCCTTCTTTAGTGATATACTTGGATTCTTTCTCTTCACTTTTTGCATATTTATTGTTACCATTAGGTTTGTATATAACATTTTCTGCCTATTGCAGTCTATATGAACTTGATGATCACTTAACTTTGAACCCATTCTTTCCTGCTCTCCTCCCATGTTTTAGGGATATGGTTTTGTACTTTATATCCTTTAATTTTGTGAGTCCCTTGATTGATTTTTATAGATATGTTTTTACTGCTTTTGTGCTTTCTACTTTTCTTATTCTTACTTAAGGACTCAAATAGTCCCGTTTACCATTTCTTGTAGGGCTCGTTTAATGTTGATGAATTCCCTTAACTTTTTTTTTTTTTTTTTTTTTTTTTTTTAACCTGGGAAACTATCCTTCCTATTCTGAGTGATAGCTTTGTTGGATACAGTATTCTGGCTGCAGATTTTTTTTTCTTTCAGCAATTTGACTATATCATGCCACTTTCTTCTGCCCTGCAAAGCTTCTGTTGAAAAATCAGCTGATAGCCTTATGAAGCTTCCCCTGTATGTAACTGTATTCCTTTCTATTGCTGCTTTTAACATTTTCTCTGTATCTTTTTTTTTTTTTTTTTTGCCATTTTAATTACCATGTGTTTTTGTGTGAACCATTTTGGGTTCATTTTGTTGGGGGCTGTCTGTGACTCCTGGATCTGGATTTGTGTTTCCTCTCCCAGATTTGGGAAGTTTTCAGCTATTACATCTTCAAATAAATTTTCTGCCCCCATTCTCTCTTCTCCTTTGGGGATCCCTATAATGCAAATGTTATTACATGTGACGGTGTCATTGAATTACCTCAATCTATTCTCATTTTTTATTAATTTTTTTCTCTCACCTGTTCAGCTTAATTGCTTCCCATTACTCTGTCCTCCAAGTCACTGTTTCATTCTTCTACTCCCTTTAGTCTACTATTTATTACCCCTGGCGAGGTGTTTTTTTTTTTTTTTTAAATATCAGTCATCAAGTTCTTCCTCTCTGATTAGTTTTTATATTTTCTATTCCTTAGTTGAGGAACTCACTGAGATTTTCAACTCTTTTCTCAAGTTTAATGAGTATCTTTCTGACCATTACTTTAAATTCTCTCTCAAGCATATTGCTTAGCTGCATTTCATTTAGCTCTTTTGCTATGATTTTGTCTTGTTCTTTCATTTGGGACATATTCTTCTGTCTCCTAATTTTGCCTAGCTCTCTGTGTCTATTTCTATGTGTTAGGAAAGTCAGCTATGTCTCCCCCTCTTTGAAGTAGTGACCTTATGAAGAGGAGGTCCTGTGGTGCCCAGCAATGCAGTGTCCCCTGTTCACTAGAACCTAGCACTTTAGCAGTGTCTCCTTTGTACGTTACATGTGCCCAACTATTTTGGTTGACATGTGTTGCTCAATACAGTCATCTGCAAAGGTTCTGTTTGCCTGTTGTAAGCATGGTTTGGTCCCCGTGTTGTTTGTTGGCCAATCTGGGGCTGCTTTGAGCTTGAGTTGGGTCAGACCCGGCATTTTCCAGAACTGTGGTTGCACTGAACTGCAGGACTGTGTTATTCCCTGAGTGGCTTTTATGAGTGAGTGGGGCACGCTGTCAGACCAGATGTCTGCCCCTAAGCTACTTCTGGAGCCACGGTGGAGCTGATATGTGTAGTTATTTTCCCTTCTCCCCAGGGCAAGAGTCACTTTGGATTAGGGCTGGGCCCTGTCAGGTCTGTTTGTATAATGCCATGCTTGTGGTGCTGCTTTGGATGGATTTCTTCTAAAGGTGGGTGGGTAGGGCCAGTCTTCAGGAGAATATGGGTGTGGACCCACAGTGATTACAAGGTTTGTACTGGTCTGCTGTGGTCAGGGACCTGGAACCACTTTGGAAACTGCTGAGGCAGGGTTGGAGGGGGCAGGTCTGCAGGAGAATGCAGGGGCAGGGTTTGCTATTAGCAAAACAGGTGAAGAGTGTTGGCAGTTTTTCCTGCAGGTGGCCCTGTATCTAGGCTGGGGTAGAGGAGGGAAACGGCATCTGCCAGTTCTTTTGTTTTGGTAAAGTCTCCTAACGATCCCTGCCCATCCTGTGCATGTTCTGAGATTAGTAAATAAATCTTGTATACTCCAGGCTTTTTTCTTTTCTTTTTTAAATTTTTTTAAAGATTTATTTATTAATTAGTGTGTGCACATGAGTGGGGGGCAGGGCAGAAGGAAAGAGAGAACATCTCAAGCAAACTCTGCATTGAGTGCAGAGCCCAATGCAGGGCTTGATCCCACAACCCTGAGGTCATGATCTGAGCTGAAACCAAGAGTCAGAAACTCAATCAGCTGAGCCACCCAGGCACCCCTACTTATCCCAAACCTTGTTCAATCTATTGCTTCTATGCTATATCTCAGTGGGGTGTTTTTTTATGTTGTCTCTGAAAGGGTGGGGACTCAGTTTCCTTGCCCACCAGCTTTCCCAAAGGTGAGCTCACTGATTTTTAAAGTTCCAGGTGGTGAGCCTCACTTTTTGTAAGAACTCACAAAGTTAAGCCTGTCTGGTTTTCAAAGCCAAATGTTATAGGGATTTATCTTCCCAGTGAAGGTTCCTCATGCCTGTGGAGCCTGGTGTAGGGTCTGCCCTTCTCCCTTCTCCATGCTTGTGGGACATCTCCCTCCCACGGACAGTCTTGCAGGTCAGTTTGGTTCCCAACCATTGTCTCTGCCCTTCCTACCATTTCCTCTGTGGCCTGCTCTTTATGTTTACCTGTGGAGAGTCTGTTCTGCCAGAATTTGAGTTATTTTCTGGGTTATTTATACTGATGTGGGTATTATCTGGGGTATTTGTGGGACAGGGTGAGCTTAGGATCTTCCTACTCTGCCATCTTCTCTGGATGTCCCCCACTTCTTCATATTTTAACAAATAAATGGTAACACACAAAAAGTCCCGAGAAATAGGAAAAATTATAGCATACTTAAATAAAAGTGCCTGAAGTAAACAAACTATTATCAAGAAAGAAGGTAAAATTCAACTAACAGGTGTTTCCACAAAGGAGAAAATAGGGTTATTCCTTTGAACCTAAGATGCTGAAAAGAGCAAGAAACAATCTTCCTTAATAAGACTTTATAGAAGTTCCTTAGGCTTGAGACCCTAGAGCCAAAACAAAACAAAGCAGAAGAGAAAAACAAAAATGGACAGAGTCCTTAGAAGCAGACCAGTGGACTCACACTCACTTGCATCCTCAGGCTGAGAACACAATTCATACTCACAGAAGTGCATCTAAGTGCATCTCCTCAGGTCTTCCATGACCTCAAAGAACCTCTCTGTCCTCAGTCTCTCTCATTTTCCTAACCAGCAGCTGACTTATGTTATGCATATTCATTCTACACCTGCCTCCAGTACAGGGACCCAAGCACATTCTTTCATGAATCAGTATCATAACCTTTTAATCATTGGGAGTATTTTTTTTTAAGATTTTATTTATTTGTGTGACAGAGAGACAGCCAGTGAGAGAGGGAACATAGCAGGTGGAGTGGGAGAGGAAGAAGCAGGCTCCCAGCAGAGGAGCCCGATGTGGGACTCGATCCTGGAACGCCAGGATCACGCCCTGAGCCGAAGGCAGACGCTTAACGACTGCGCTACCCAGGTGCCCCATTGGGAGTATTTTAAAATAAACTCAAAGAAGAAGTAGAAATTTTTTGAGCCCTTGGATAATATCGGGTAAGGTATCAGGTTTTTGTAGAGGACATCTCACATCATTTAAAAAAGAACTTACATATCATTTTCTGTGTCTAAAAATCATGTTTCTGTAACTCTAATTTCCATAGTCTAATCAGTTTTTCCTCTTTACATACTACAAAAATTGTTTTTATAATGCTTTTATTTTGTGAACTTTATTGTAAGTAACTTGAATAGAAAACTGAATATATGGCCTCAAACATCTTTTCTGTCACTGAAATTCTCTAATCCTCTGCCTAAATCTTTTTTGAACTCTTTTCAGATTGCTCATTATTAGAAATACCTGAAATGTCTTGTTTTAACACTGTTTACTGATCGTACTGAACCCCAGAGACCCTAGTATCACAAAGCTTTGGTGTATTCAAGCAAGAGTAACAATCTAAAAGAACTTAAGAAAAGAAATAACCAAAAGAATTTAAAGCAAGAGGTAACTTACAAATATCACAAAACAAAATAAGCACTAAAGAGAGAGGAATAGAGATTGTGTATTTGAGCTATTAGACATTCTTTTACCACATACTTAGTCTTTAATATGTTAGTTAAATAAAATTTAACACCTAGGCATTTTTCTCCAGTGTATAGTTCATCTTACAATTTATCGTTCTTTTTCCTTAGTGAATCATCTATGGTATTTATTTGCCTAGGTATCACACAGTTTGTCACATAATCACACACTGTTTATATGATTCTCTAAATACTTGCCTCCTTGGGAGATTACAGGTAATTAAATTTGCTAAAGTACTTTCTTTAGTATTCTTTCTTTCTTTCTTTCTTTCTTTCTTTCTTTCTTTCTTTCTTTCTTTCTTTTTCATTCTCTTTCTTTCTTTCCTTTCCTTTCTTTCCTTTCTTTCTTTCTCTTTTCTTTCTTCTTTCTTCTTCCAGCTACAGTACTGAAGTAACCATTATCTACTTCTCATTTTAACCAACAGTTCTGGGCACAATGCCTTTTCATAATAAATTCCCTAGTACTGGTTGAGTTAATGAATAAATGAATAAGTACTGACTGATTTGAATTAAAATTAACTGCATGCTGAAGAAGACTTTCTGCTGGTAGAAATCAATGAAACTATTGTTGTTGCCTAAGCTGTTTACATGCCATTCATCCTTAGATGTGTATCACTGAGAAAGTGCTAGGTGGGAAGTACTGTTAAGTCCTTTTCTTAGATCATCTCACTTAATCCTCACAATAACTCTAAGGGAATAATTCATCATAAAATTTATTTGCAATTGAAAGAAAAGTCAAATAAAATTGGCTTAAGCAACAAAGGGGTTATGGCAAAGCTTCATTCTGGGCCCACATGGTCAAGGATAAGTCTCCTAGCTCTGTATTATCTAGATAGCTCCTTATAGTGGCTTTGAGTAGCTTTATATTCTCCCCTCTCATTGCAAGATGATTATAGTCACAGATAAAATGATTTCACAACTTCAAAACATTGGAAATGTATGAAGCCTTCATTCTAAGTAGTCTCAGCAGTTGTTGTTCCAGATGAGCTATGTACCTGTCCTGAATTAATCACTGTAAACAGTAGGGTGGAATTGATTACTGATTTAAGCTAATCAGTATCTCCTGGAATGGAGTAATGTCAGATGACTTGGAATCATGTGGACAAAGTGTATATGTCAGGGGTGGGGGTATGGATTTACAGGAATATAAAAGTATATTCATTAAAGAACATGGAAATGGATTCTAGAATGCAAAATAAAAGAAACCACTGTGTCCAGTACCTCTGTTTTAAAGTTAAGGAAACAAGGATTCAAAGGGTTTATGTAATTTTCCCAACATCACACAGCTAATACTGGCAGAAGTGCAATTCAAAATCAAGTCTGTCTCCCAACACCAATATATTACATGACCTCCATTAAATATTTATTCCTATCCTTAACTCTGCATTCTGCCATCACAAAAGTGCTTCTAGAGTCTCCTGCCAATGAAAAAGTATCCTGTGGACTATCGGTACTAGAAATACATTTTCTTTTTATAATACAACTTTATTCTGAATGACATATCTATATACTGCTATTCACCTCTACTTAAATGATAAAATTATTATTCACTAACTAATTTTTCCTCCAGGAGCTAATTCCCACCCATTTATATTTTAGGAAGATACTGATTGGGGAAAAACAATGTACAGAAAAGAAAAAAAATTATTTGTCTAAGCAGCAGTGATAGAAAATTGGTAGGAGCCATGGGGGAAGGAGCTTGATTTCAGCTCAGGTCATGACCTCAGGGTCGTGGGATGGAGCCCCAAATTGGGCTCTGCTGTGCATGGAGACTGCTTAGGATTTTTCTCTGCCCCTCCCCCATCTGTTTGAGCTTGCACTCTCTATCTCTAAATAAAACTAAATTAAAAAAAAAAGAAAATTGGTAGGAACCATATTTATGATAGAATATATTAGAGCATTAACCAATGTATTCAGTGTAGGATTTATTTTTTAATTGATAATTTTTGTGATGAGTCTACCTTAAGTGGTAGCTTAAGGTAAAGGAGATCAGCCAGCTCATTCTGGGGAATATTATTTTTTCACTCTGATATTCCATAACTGCAAAACTACTCACTGACTGTTTAGCTGAATACATGAATTGAATTGATTAGAATACTTGGAGGAAAAAAAAAAAAACCCTAAAACTAAATCAGTTTAATTCTAGACATGTTAAATATATCTTAATATTTATAATTTGAAGAGCACATATTCAGCCCATTTTCCCTAGAGTGGGATATATTAAATCTGAAGATGTTTCCTTTGTCTAATGCTTTCTACTAATTCCAAAGAGAATTTTTAGGTAAAGTTTTGATAACTTTTGGAGTCCTGCTTTCTTTGTAATCTTCTGTCACCTTTTACGAGGAAGATTGATTCATGATGTGGTTTTTGTTGCTGTTTTGTTTTTGGAGGAGAGGAGGGTCAGAGGGTGAGGGAAAGATAGAATCTTAAGCAGGCTCTATGCCAAGCACAGAGCCCATAGTGGGGCTTGATCTCAGACTGAGATCATGACTTGAGCTGAAATCAAGAGTTGGAACTTAATCAACTGAGCCACCCAGGCACCCTGCTTTGCTGATGTTTCCTATCCAAGATTAAACTGACTAGTTTTAATCTCAATGTTTTTAATTTACTTTTAAGACTACTGTTACAAATATTTCTTTTTGAAAAGAAGATTAAGTTCAGACAAGTTAATCTAAAAATCTCAATGCCTTCAATTTTATAATTTAATTTAAAACACTAATTATTTCTAAAACAAGAACATTAAAGAAAACATAGAGCGTATATATGAACATTTGTTTAAATATTTTATGCACCTGGATTTGTTAGAGAATCCCTAAATCAAGGAAGCCTGCAGGGCCAAGGAAAGCATAGAGGAGGAGGTAGAGGTAATCAGACGTAGAGAGAGGGGCCCAGTTAGACACCAAATCATAAGGACTAAAACACATCCTAAAATCTTAGAAACGGAGTCAACCATCAAGTTTGGGTTGGTCTTGGATAAAAACCTGGCCATAGAGGGACTAGCATTCTGTGACATGGGAAGTGTTACAGACTGAACATTGTATTAGCTCAAGCAGAATGCTATTAACAAGTACCTAAAATATGGGAACAGCTTAGGAACTGGGTATGGGTACAGGCTGACGGAGTTTTGAGGTGCATGCTAGGGATAGCCTAGATTACTGTAAAGGTGTGTTGGTAGAAATGTGGAGGTTAAAGGCCATTATGGTGATGTCTCAGAAATGACAAACATTACTGCCAATAGAGAAAAGGCAATCCATGCATGTTATAAAGGGTCAAAGAATTTGGCTGAATTGTGTTTTTGTATTTTGTGGAAGATAAGATGATGAAATTGGATAATTAACTCAAGAGATTTCTAAGCAAAATGTTGAAGGTGCAGCCTAGATTCTCCTGACTGCTATAGCAAAATGCAAAAGAAGAGAGATGAAATGAAAGAAACTGCTAGACAAAAAGGAGACAGAAATTAAAGATTTGGAAAATTCTCTTCATATTACAAAATATGAGAGAACAGGTTCTAAGAACACAGAAAGTGTGGATTTGAATTGAAGGACTAGGAGATGAACAAGATGAAGGAAGGCTATCAGACTCAGATTCTACAGGATCGGCCAATAGAGGTATCTGGCTGTGAACATGTCATCCTTGAAGAAAAAGGAAGAATGACACCAAGGAAACTCATAGACCTGAAGGTCTGCCCAAGGGACAGGGCTTTTTCCTACTGGTTTCAAAGGATAAGGCCTCTGTTTTTGGTTGGCAGTATGCCACCACTCAGTTCCTGAGGGGCAAGGACAAAGCCCATTGCTCAGGGGTAGCCTGCCCCACAGAGCTAAAGGTGCAGGACCTCCACATAGAACTGTGGGGGGTAAGGCTGCCATCCTGGTGGGCCTGGAGGGCATAGTAAAGATGCTTATAGTTGAACCTTAGGATTTAATGGAGTTTGCCCTAAGTTTAGACTTGCTTGTCTACACTAGTCTAGAATTATCTAGTTTAGACTTACCTGTCACCCCTTTCTTCTTCCCAATTTCTTTCATTTGGAATGTGAATGTCTATCCTATGCCTGCCCTATCATTGTATTTTGGAGGCACGTGTCTGGTTTCACAGGTTCACAGCTGGAGAGGAACTGTGTCTCAGGATAAACTATACCTCAAGTCTCATTCGTGTCTGATTTAGATAATAGATGAGACTTTGGCTTTAGGCTTTTGAGTTGATGTTAGATTGCATTAAAAGTTTTTGGGCTCTTGGGATGTGGCTGTATTTGGAGTGAAAAAGGAAAGTTAAGTGAGGTTCTATAGGTGGGACCCTCATTTAATAGGATTAGTGTTCTTAGAAGAAGAGATACCAGAGTTCTCTCTCTTGCCACATGTGAGGACACTAAAAGCCAGGAAGAGAGTTCTCACTGGAACCCCATTATACTGGTACCCTGATCTCAGACTTCTATCCTTCAGCTAAAAGAAAATAAATATCTGTTGTTTAAGCCTGCCCCCCCCCCAATATGTGGTATTTTCTTATACCAGCCTGAATAGATTAATGCAGGAAGGATGACTAAATTAAAATGCAAGGGAAAAGAATCACAAGTCATTGGCATAATTTTATTTACAATTTAGATAACACCATAAAATATCTGTCAAAGCCCCCATATCAAGATGCCCATGGAAACTTGTGGATCACTTAAGTCTGGATTTATTAAACTTGTTGAGTAAGGGACAGTACTCATATTTGCAGAGGGAAAGTTGAGAAGAATCATACAGAGTTTATGGGGCTGGGGTTAGTAACAGACAGGGTAGTTTCAGGACAGATGCTTGTTAATGAGGTCTAGGGAAGGACTGATCTGAATTTTAAGGTAAATGAGTTGGTGAAACTGTCCATGGTCTTTTATTTAGAGCACATGAACCCCTGCTATTTATGGAGTTAACCATTAAATCAGTTTGTGGTTATAACCAGGAAAATATATATGTGAATGAACTGGCACTAAAACAGTTTAGGCTTGAGGAAGATGGCCGAAGAGTAAGGGAACCCATCTTTCCTCTGGTCCTTTGAATTCAGCTAGATATCTATCGAATCATTCTGAACACCTGTGAATTCAACCTGAGATCTAAGAAAAGAATTGTTGCAATTCTACAAATAGAAAAGCGACCATTTTTTGTAGGAAGTGTGAAAAGCCTTCAGGGAAGAAAAGCCATGTAGAGCAACCAGAAGCAGCTTACACTGAGTTTGACCCCCTGGCAAGGTGTGTGGGGGGTGCAACTCTGCCCAATCAATCTTCTGCCCCCAGAAGACCAGCAGGAACATTAGGTGAATAACCGAGTTTGTGGATCACTCAGAACTAGAAAAACTCCTGCAGTAGGGGAAAATGATATATAGAATTCTAGGTTTTTTTCTAATGAGTCTTTAATCCTTCAGTTTATTTTTTTTGTTTTTTCTTCTTTATCCTTTTCAACTAATTTCTTATTTTATCAACTCTTTGTTTTTAAGTCTTTTATTTTCATTTTTACATTTACATTTTATAGATATATTCTTCATTTTTGGCTTCTTTTCACTGTATTCTATATATACACACACACACGTGTGTGTGTGTGTGTGTGTGTGTGTATGCTTTCCTTTCTTTACAATTTTGGTAGTATCTTCTGACAAACAGACCAAAATACACTCAAGACCGGAAAGATCACCCTGTTTTGTTCATCTGTGAGATTATATTCTCTCCCCCCCCCCTTTGTTTTCTTTTCTTTTTTGGTTTCTGACCTCTTCAGATTTGTCTAGTGTGTATTTTGCTGCGGTCATGGTTGATATTTTTGATATTATTCTCTCATTCATCCATTCTTCTCTATACAAAATGACTAGAAGGAGAAATTCACAGCAAAATAAAGAACCAGAGGTAATACTCTCTGCCATAGATCTAATCAATATGGATTTAAGTAAAATGTCAGATCTACAATTTAGAATAACAATTATAAAGTTACTAGCTGAGCTTCAAAAAAGCATAAAAGGCACTAGAGAATTTCTTAGTGCAGAAAAAAATCTAATCAGGCTGAAATTTAAAAAGTTTTAACTAAGATGAAATCCAAAATGGATACTCTAACAGCTAGGGTAAATGAGGCAGGAGCATGAGTGACATATAAAACAAAATGATGGAAAGGAAGGAGGCTGAGGAAAAGAGAAAACAACTAATGTACCATGGGGGGAGGGGGAGCTTTGAAAAATCAGCAATACCATAAAGCAAAATAATATTAGAAGTATTTGAGTTCCAGAGGAAGAAGAAGCAGAGAGAGGAACAGAAGGTATATTTGAGTAAATCATATTTGAGAACTTCTCTAATACAGGGAAGGAAACAGGCATTGAAGTCCAGGAAGCACAGAGAACCCCCCTCAAAATCAATAAAAATAAATCAACACCCCAACATATAATAGCACATCCTACACATCTCAGAGATAAAGAGAAAATCCTGAAAGCAGCTCGAGACAAGAGGTCCTTAATGTACAGGGAGGAATATTAGACCGGCAGCAGACCTTTCCACAGAGATCTGACAGGCCAGAAAGGGCTGGAATGATATATTAAAAGACATGCACCCAAGAATACTTTATCCAGCAAGGCTGTTCAGAATGGAAGGAAGAGATAAAGAGCTTCCAGGACAAACAGAAACTAAAAGAATTTGTGATCACTACACCAGCCCAGAAGAAATATTAAAGGGGATCCTGTAAGCAAAGAGAGCTCAAAAGTAACATAGACCAGAAAGAAACAGAGACAATCTACAGATATAGAAACTTTACAAGTAATACAGTGGCACTAAATTCATGTCTTTGAATAGTTATTCTGAATGTAAATGGACTAAACACTCCAATCAAAAGACACAGGTTATCAGATTGGATAAAAAAGCAAGACCCATCCATATGTTGTCTACGAAAGACTCATTTTGGACCCAAAGACACCTCCAGATTGAAAGTGGGTGGGGGGGGGGAGAACCATTTATCATGCTGATGGACATCAAAAGAAAGCTGTGTTAGCAATCCTTGTATCAGACAAATTAGATTTTAAACCAAAGACTGTAGTAAGGGATAAAGAGGGACACCATATCATACTTAAAGGATCTATCCAACAAAAAGATCTAACAATTATAAATATTTATGCTCCTAACTTGGGAGCAACCAGTTTTATAAACCAATAATAACAAAATTAAGGAAACACATTGATAATAATACAATAGTAGTAGGGGACTTTAACACCCCATTCACAGCAATGGGCAGATCATCTAATTAGAAGATCAACAAGGAAACAAGGGCTTTGAAGGACACACTGGACCAGATATAAAGATATCATAGATATATAGAGAGCATTCCATCCTAAAGCAACAGAATATATATCCTCCTTGAGTGCACATGGAACATTCTCCAGAATAGATCACCTACTGGGTCACAAATCAGGTCTCAACCAATACCAAAAGACTGGGATTATTCCCTGCATATTTTCAGTCCACAGTGCTTTGAAACTTGAACTCAATCACAAGAGGAAATTTGGAGGGAACTAAAATATTTGGAGGTTAAAGAGCATCCTACTAAAGATTGAATGAGCCAACCAGGAAATTAAAGAAGACTCAAAAAAATTCATGGAAACAAATGAAAATGAAAACACAACTGTTCAAAGGCTTTGAGATGAAGAAAATGTGGTCCTAAGAGGGAAGTACATAGAAATACAAGACTTTCTCAAAAAATTAGAAAAATCTCAAATACAAAAGCTAACCTTAAATCTAAAGGAGCTGAAGAAAGAACAATAAATAAAGCCTAAACCAAGAAGGAGAAGAGAAAAAAAGATTAAAGCAGAAATCAATGAAATAGAAACCAAAAGAATAGTAGAACAGATCAACAAAACTAGAAGCTGGTTCATTGAAAGAATTAATAAGATCGGTAAACTGCAAACCAGACTTATCCAAAAGAAAAGAGAAAGGACCCAAATTAATAAAATCATGAATGAAAGGGGAGAGATCATGATCAACCAAAGAAATAGTTTTAAGAACACATTATGAGCAACTATATGCTAACAAGTTGGCAAAGAAGAGGTCAAACTCTCACTCTTTGCAGATGACATGATACTTTATGTGGCTAACCCAAAAGACTCCACCCCAAAATTGCTAGAACTCATATAGGTATTCAGCAATGCAACAGGATATAAAATCAATGCACAGAAGTCATTTGCATTTCTATATACTAACAATGAGACATAAGAAAGAAATTAAGGACTTGAACCCATTTATAATTACACCAAAAACCATAAGATACGTAGAAATAAACCTATCCAAAAAGGTAAAGGATCTGTATTCTAAAAACTACAGAACACTTATGAAAGAAATTGAGGAAGACACAACAAAATGGAAAAACATTCCATGTTCATGGTTTGGAAGAATAAATATTGTTAAAATGTCTATGCTACCCAGAGCAATCTACACATTCAGTGCAGTCCCTATCAAAATACCATTGACATTTTTCAAAGAGCTGGAAGAAACAATCCTAAAAGTTTTATGGAACCAGAAAAGACCCCAAATAACCAGAGGACTGTTGAAAAAGAAAACCAAAGTTGATGGCATCACATTTCCAGACTTCAAACTCTATTACAAAGTTGTAATCATCAAGACAGTATGGTACTGGCACAAAAACAGACACACAAATCAGTGGAACAGAATAGAGAACCCAGAAATGGACCCTCAACTCTATGGTCAACTAATCTTCGACAAAGCAGGAAAGAATATCCAGTGGAAAAAGGACAGTCTCTTCAACAAATGGTGTTGGGAAAATTGGACAGTCACATCTAGAAGAATGAAACTGGACCATTTCCTTATACCATACACAAAGATAAACTCAAAGTGGATGAAAGACCTAAATGTGAGACAGGAATCCATCAGAATCCTAGAGGAGAGCACAGGCAGCAACCTCTTCAACCTTGGCCACAGCAACTTCTTGCTAGACACATCTGCAAAGGCAAGGGAAACAAAAGCAATTGGGACTTCAAGATAAAAATCTTCTATACAGCAAAGGAAACAGTCAACAAAAATAAAAGGCAACTGATAGAATGGGAGAAGATATTTCCAAATGACATATCAGATAAAGGGCTAGTATCCAAGATCCATAAAGAACTTGTCAAACTCAATACCCAAAAAACAAATAATTCAGGCAAGAAATTAAATTAAAGAAATGACATGAACAGTCATTTCTCCAAAGACATATAAATGGCAAATAGACATATGAAAAAATGCTCCACATCACTTGGCATCAGGGAAATACAAGTCAAAACCACAATGAGATACCACCTCACAGAAGTCAGAATGACTGAAATTAACAAGACAGGAAGCAAATGAGAATATAGAGAAAGGGGAACCCTCTTACACTGTTGGTGGGAATGCAAGGTGGTATAGCACTCTGGAAAACAGTATGGAGATTCCTCAAGAAGTTAAAAATAGAGCTACCCTATGACTCAGCAATTGCACTACTAGGTATTTACCCCCAAGATACAGATGTAGTGATCCAGAGGGGCACCAATGTTAATAGCAGCAATGTCCACAATAACTGTGGAAAGAGCCTAGATTTCCGTTGCCAGATGAATTGATAAAGAAGATGTGATACACACACACACACACACACACACACACATACATACATACACACACAATGGAATATTACTCAGCCATCAGAAAGAATAAAACTTCACATTTACATTTACAGGAATGGAACTGGAGGGTATTATGCTGAGCGAAATAAGTCATTCAGATTAAGACAATTATATGGTTTCACTCATATGTGGAACGTAAGAAACATTGCAGAGGATTATAGGGGAAGGGAGGGAAAACTGGGATGTATTGGAACTAATGTACTATATGTTGGCTAGTTGAATTTAAATTAAAAAAATAGAAAAACAGTTTAGGCTTTACATAGTTTTTCTGTCAGGACATGGTTTGTGCAATTTATCCGTGTTGCAAATCATAGTAGAATTTTGTGGTTTGTCTTTCATTTATTATCTGATACTCAAAACAGTGTTTTTCCTTTCCCATTTTTTTTCTTTAGCCACAGCCCTTTCTTAGCATTTAGGCTAGATCTTTTAATCCCCTGATTTAAATATTTTATAGTTCACCTAAAAGTCAAGCTAAACTATTATATTATTTCCCCCCAGCTTTATTGACTTATAATTGACATATAATGTGATGTAAATTTAAGATATACAAAGTGTTGTTTTCACACACATATATTGCAAAATGTTTACCATTGTAGGGTTAGCTAATATTTCCATCATGTCACGTAATTAGCATTTCTTTTTTTGCGGTGGAAATGGTTAAGATCTACTCTGTCAGCATCTTTCAAGTTAATAATATAGTATTAGTAATTATAACCATGTACATGAGATCTACAGGATTTATTCATCTTATGATTAGACATTTATATCTTTTGACCGGTTATCTTCTCATCCCCCATACCCTAGCATCTGGTAACCATCCTTCAACTCTCTCTTTCTATGAGTTAGGCTTCTATAGATTCCACATATAGGTCCTATCATACAGTATCTGTCTTTCTCTGTCTGACTTATTTCACTCAGCATAAATACCCTTAAAGTCCATCCATGTTGCAAATAGCAGGATTTTTTTTTCTTTCTTGTAATTGAATAATTTACCATATATATATATATATATACACACACACACACACACACACACACACACACATATACACACATATATATCACATCTGCTTTATCCATTCATCCCTTGACAGACACTTAGCTTATTTCCATATCTTGCTATTTTGAATCATGCTGTAATAAACATGAAAGTGTAGGTATCTCTTCAAGATCCTGTTTTAATTTCTTTTGGATCTATATTCCAGAAGTGGGATTGCTGGATCATGAGGTAGTTTTATTTTTAATTTTATAAGGGACTTCCATACTGTTTTCCATAGTGGTGGTACCAATTGACATTCCTCCCAACAGTGCACGAAGTTTCCCTTTTCTCCACATCCTTGCCAACACTTACTTCTTTTGATGATAACTACTCTAACAGGTGATTCCTCATTGTGGTCTTGATTTGCATTTCCCTCATGATTAGTGATGTTGAGTGCTTTTTCATGTACTTGAAGGCTATTTGTAGGTCTTTGGAAAAATGTTTATAGGCCATTATATTCTTCATTGCAGTTGCTTAGTGACTCTTGTCTGTTCTAGACTTCCTTTTCCTATAGAATTTAATTTCAAGCACTCTTTTCACCTGGTTAAAAAATATGCAATTGTGTAAGTTCTGATTAAATCCTCTGGAATGTAATTTCCCTCAATATTTTGAGATTTTCAAATATTGGGCAGTTTCTTAAATATATGCTTCTTATACCAAGGTAATAGTATTCAAAACTGTTAAAAGTGCTAGATAATTTAGGATAAAAAATAATTTAATTATTATTATTTTAAAATTAAGTATGTATTTGTTATTGCATGAAATTAGTTTTTAAATCTTTAGAATTAGAATTCAGATTATGTTTGCTTAGATTACAGCAGCATGCTTTTACCCATAGATTTTTGGGGATACAAATTCATTTTCTTTTGCTGTTAATTGGACTCCATGGGGGAAGTTTGATAAGTACTGCTATAGCAGAATCATTATTAACAAATAGAGTCTAATTTATTTGCATGATCTTATAAGGTTTAATATTTTTAATGTTTGAGATATTCCATTTCATAGTTTTCATAGGCCAAATCAATATATTATTTGACACATTAGAAAAGAGGTATCTAGGATGAAATGAGAGCTAAAATGCACACTTTGGTAGGTTGGAATAAGTAAGTACAAACTTAGAAGTCTCTGTCTTGACATTTTCATTAGCTATTATGACATGTCATTGACATTTTTTTTCTTTATCCTGCCAGTTTACCTTGCTCAGGAGTCCTATCTTCCTGCAATGCCAACAGGAAATTTTGATTATGTCATAATAAACCAATTATTACTGATATCAGTCATCATATTTTTATCTGAGAAAGACAGAAAGAAATGTCAAATTGATATTTCTGAAATTATCACTGTATTATTGGAGGAGTACCAGTGATGTTTATACTTAATATTTGTTTTTAAAATGTAAACTATAAATATTTATAATATTGTGTGATAGATTTGATTTGTTTCATTTCCATCATTGCAACTCTCTCATATTCCCATTTGAGGCTGATGCTTTAATTTAATTTAACTATAAATTTTAAGCTTCCAAAAAGAATGGGAAATTAGAAGCCATAGTAACAAATAAGTAACTTAATGAGATTCTACTCCTAGATTTGGCATAAGTCAACAGCTTGGTTTTGTTTTGTTTTGTTTTCTTGAAAGCAAACAAAGCAACAGCTGTGGCTAGACACGACATCTCTAAGTCAGTAAATGAAATATTGAACACTGCAATGAAATATGAAATTCATGTTTTGTAAATTTACTAAGGCTTCCATTTAGCAATCCTTGAGGTCAGAACTCAAAAGTTCCTACAGTTTGCTAAGGTTTTTAACACTTCTAGGTTTACTGTTTTCAGGCTGATCCTGAAATTCTGAAAATACGAAATCATCTCTGTAACCAATGTGTATGTGTGTGTGTGTGTGTGTGTGTGTGTGCACATGTGTGCACACATACACACACTCTTAACGGTTGTCTTTCAGTCTCTTTTTGGATATTTCAGCAAAAGTAAACCTAGAAATCTTCAGTATGGAACAGCTTGAATTACTTGGAAATACAGTCAATATGGATATTTGTGAATGTTTGACATTTATATGTCCTTCTAAATGATGAAGTGCTCTGGGTTATAATGTTTTTTTTTTTTTTTAAGATTTTATTAATTTATTCGACAGAGATAGAGATAGCCAGCAAGAGAGGGAACACAAGCAGGGGGAGTGGGAGAGGAAGAAGCAGGCTCATAGCGGAGGAGCCTGATGTGGGGCTCGATCCCATAACGCCAGGATCACGCCCTGAGCCGAAGGCAGACGCTTAACCACTGTGCCACCCAGGTGCCCCTATAATGTTTTAAAGGAAAAAAAAATCTGTTTATCCCCATTCAAAATGCACTCTATCTCTGACAGAACATTTGAAAACGTGGAAAAACTAAGCCATCTGGAAGATTGTGAGAATTGTAGTTTCATTTTGAATTGTGAACTATTGAGATTTCTAATTTAAAGGTAAAAGACTAACTTTAATGAAGAAATTATGTCTTAAAGTAAGATGAGTGAGGTTCCTTTTGAGGTGAAGCAGGAAGAATGACTAGCAGTTCCAGATGCATAAGACTAAAAGTGGAGATGTTTCCTTGTCTTAAATTTATGGCAGTTGTTTTTAATCTGTACATTGGCGTCTCAGATGTTTGAAGTGTTAGAAGCTCCCCAGGTGATTTTAATTTCTAGCTATATTGAAAAGCACTAAAGTGGAGAAATAGGTCTTACATTTGCCAGGAAAGAGAGCAAGAGAGAGCTGAGATAGGGAGATAGAGAAAGCTAAGAATGGGAGAGAGAAAGAGATTGGTGGGAGGGGGATAATCTGGAAATATATAAAGCATTAATATCAGATATTTTATGGTTCTAGCAGTTGGTTATCAATTCCTCAGAACTTGTAATGCCCAGAAAAATCTTGTCCCTGAGATTTCTAGACCCAGATGAGATCTTAAGCATGAAGGCTTGAAGATTGTGGGACAGATGAAACCATCGTCTCAAAGAGATATCTGTGCTCCCATGCTCGTTGCAGTATTATTAAATCATTCACAATAACCAAGGTATGGGGACAACCTAAATGTCAGTGAATGAACGGATCAAGAAAATGTGATATCTGTATACAGTGGAATATTAGCATTACAAAGAAGGAAATCTTGAAATTTCTGACAAAATGGATGAAGGTGGAGGGCATTATGCTAAGTGAAATAAGCCAAATAGAGGAAGACAAATACTATGTAGTTCCCTTATATGTGGAATGAAAACAAACAAACAAACAAACCAGAAGCTGAATTCATAGAAACAGAGTGAAGAAAAGTGTTATCCAGGATAGGGCGGTGAGGGGAAATAGGGAGAAGGTGGTAAAAAGTGTGAACTTTCAGTTACAAGATGAATAATGTGTATAACACGGTGATATAGTTAACTCGGCATTATATAATTGAACTTTACTAGAAGAGTAGAATTTAAATATTCTCACCAAAAAAAAGTAAATATGTGAGGTGATTGATGTATTAATTAATTAGATGGGTGGAATCCTTTTACTGTGTATACATATATAAAATCATCACATTATACACATCGATTATTTTATGATTTTATTTGTCAGTGATACCTCAGTAAAGCTAAAAAGAAAAAAATCTGGGACACTATGAAACGGATCCTTAGTTATACTATTCCTGTTGCAGACTGAATGTATTAATTACTCCTTTTTAAAAAATTAAGCAGCTCTAGAATGTAAATGAAAGAGTACTTGTGGATGGAGAGTATGGTGTGGTATTTCCCAAGTTTCTGGGAAACAACTGCAGCTACAAGATATAAGAACACCACTGTGACAAGGACCTGAACTCTGTACCCCATAAGCATCAATGATATGACTTGGACCACTGGGTCAAAATGAACCACACAGTAACACATATTCTTACTAAAATATGATGTGTGTAACCAAACACAATATTTCAAGCTCAATTTGGCCATTTCAGGGAACAGAAACATAACTTTCTTGATCTGAATATTATATAGCTCTTAATGCTGCCAAAGATTTCATTAACATTTCTGGCTACTTTGTCAGACTCTGTAATCACTTTGAGCTTGCAGTGAATACTCCTCACCCCTTGAAGAGTGTTTCCGGAAAGCACGTCCGGATTGCTTCTGCTTCAGCGTCAGGTGAGGTACTTTCTGCAGGTTCAGATTCTTGGACTCAGATACTGAATCAGAATCTTGGAGGGTAGGGCTCAAGTATATACAAGTCCTGTACACTCCTTAGATCTTTCTAATGTACTGTGCTTGATAATAGTTCTTATGTTCCACTGGAAAAGTTGGAAGGGCTATGACCACCTATAAATGTGTAGATTTGAGATGAATTTGGCATTTATGGGGAACAATAAGAAAATTAATCAAAGACAGACCTGTAGTTCAGTCCGAGACTAGTTAGTGTAAGGGTTGTGGCAGGAAAGAACAAAAGAAATAACAAACTGAGAAGCTTTACTTAGATCCAGAAGAACAATCCACTTTGGAAAACATATAAAGCAGGTATCATGACATATAGAAAAGAAAAATAAGAAGTAATAGAAAGTCATATTTAAGAGCAGGGAAATATTTTAAGATAGTGACTATACTGCAACTGTTTTGTGCTGCTACGGAAAAAGACAGGATCAATTATTTCCAATAATTCATGGATCCAATCTTGTTCCTAATGTTTTGCAAATCTAATACAAATCGAAGATTAGTCCCCATTCCCATATTCAAGAGCTATTTATTTTCAAAATTTAATCATATAATTTTATAATTACATAATTCATATATTTATATTTATACATTTATAAATAATATAGATAATTTATATTATATAATTATATAATTTAAATTTTCACAATTTACCTACACTATAGATCAATTTCTTTTTAAAAAAATTATTTTTATTGAGATATAATTGACATCTAACATATTAGTTTCAGAAGTATGACTTAATGATTCAATAATTGTATATATAAAAAATGATCACAGTAAGTCTAGTCAACATCTGTTACCATACTTAATTTTTTTCTTGTGATAACTTTTTTCACATTTATTAATTTTGTTATTTTAATTCCAGTATAGTTAGCATACAGTGTCATATTAGTTTCGGGTGTACAATATAGTGATGCAACAATTCTACACGTTACTCAGTACTTGTGATAAGAACTTTTAATATGTATTCTGAGTAACTTTCAGTTGTTAAATATCGTTTATAACTGTAGTTACCATTCTGTACATTATACCCCGTGACATATATTTTATAACTAGAAGTTTGTATCTTCTGACTCCCTTCCCTCCCCCCCCCCTCCGCCCCCCACCACCCTTCTGGCAGCTACCAATCTATTCTCCGTATCTATGAGCTTGGGGAGATTATTTTTTATTTTTTATTTTTTTTAGATTCCACATATAAGTCAGCAGATCAGTGTTTCTTAAACTTTACTGTGATTAGATCGCAAATGCAGAATCCCAGACTCCACACTCAGGCACAAATTTTTTTTTACATTTTTTGAAGGGCCCAGGAATCTGCTTTTTTAAACAGTCACTCAGGTGGTTTTGTGAGGAAGTGATCTTTATACATTGAACATTCCTCTTGATTCTGTACTCTTGTCTCTTCCAGGATATTCCTCCTTTCAGATTTTCCCTTTCTAATTGAATCTATAACTTCTCTGTTGCCTTGGCTTCCTCTCAGTATGAATACATTTAAGAAGCTTGCATCATAAGATTATTTCCTTTTAAACTTGTGTTAGTGTCCTAGAGTTGCCATAACAAATTACCCACAAACTGGATGGCTTAAAACCACAGAAATTTATTTTCTCACAGTTCGGAGCCTGAACCATGACACTGGAAGACCATGCTTCTTCTGAAGCCTCTAGGGAAGGATTTCTCCTTGCCTCTTCTAACTCCTGGTAGCCTCAGGCATCCTTTGGTTTTCAGCATAACTCCAGTCTGCCTCAGTCTTCAGATGGCTGTCTTGTTTTCACTTTATGTCTACATGTATCTGTGTCTTTACATGGTGTTCTGTTTTCTGTGTTTCCATTTTTTTTCTGTGTTCCATTTTCCTGTGCGTCTGTGTTCCCTTTTCTGCGTTTCCAGTCATTTTGGACTAGGGCCCACGCTAATATAGTATGACCTCATCATAACCTGATTACATCTGCAAAGATCTTATTTCCAAATAAGGTCACATGCGTATGAATCTCACCTTCATATATGATTTCAATTGCTAGCTATACACATGCATCACATGCTTATGCATGTGACCTTATTTGGGAATAAGATCTTTGCAGATGTAATCGGGTTAGGAGTTAGGACTTGAACATATCTCTTGGGGGACATAATTCAACCCACAACGAAACTGTATGTTACAATCTGTTTTTTTCTCCATGTCTCTCCTTTCTTCAGCTAAGATTCTGGAACAAATACCATATACTCATTGATATCAGTTCTTTGTCCCCACCTGTAATCTGGCTTTGAACCCCACTAGCCCACTGAAACTGTATTTGACGGAGTAATTTTTGAACTCTTAGCTGACAAATCTGAAGGGCACTTGTTAGTTCTTGTCTTGGTATTTTTCTGTACTCGAGAGTATTGAGCATTCTCTTTCTAAAGCTCTGGCTATTTGAAAAAAACTAAATCGACCTGGTTACATACAACTTTTAGTTTCACTTTGGTAGATGGATATAGCCATGAAGGAAGCACTTATATAATCATATGTGTATATGAGACATATAAGTGTTTTAAACAATTTTCAACATATAATAGGTATTTAAAAAGTTACTTATAAACACTACTTATTATAGGTCAGTATTATGATGAGCGCTTTATATACATTGTCTCATGAATCCTCACAAATCTCTTAGGAGTCTATTTTCAATTCTATTCTTTTGTCAGTTAGTGTGGCAAAGTTACTTAAGGTCACATATAAAGTAGAACTGAGATTGATTAAAACCAGGTCTGTATAACTGTAAAGCTCATGGTCTTGACCGATATGTTGTACATAGGTTTTCCAGCTATACTTGTTTACTGCTCAGATTGTTATCACTTTGAGTATGTTGTTTGTGGTGATTTATTAATCCACTGTGGTAGGATTAAAAATCAGATCATCTATTGCCACCAGAATGTGTGTGTGTGTGTGTGTGTGTGTGTGTGTGCTTTCATTTTGCTCAGTACCCTTACATATTCCAATTTCTGACTCTGGTTATTCTAAATGCAGTTATTACCAAGCAATGCATACTGCTTACCACAATATTCTACATGCAGAACAGAAGCATACCATCTGACATGCTCCCCATTCTGCACTTTGATCCACAACTTTTAACCACACTTTCATTGCATTTTACAATCATGAATTCCCCAAACATCCCATGAGGTAAATGAATATTTATTATCTCCCTTTTACAGGTGCATAGAGTTAGACATAGGCTAATTAAGTAAGTTCTTCAAGGGCAGAGTATGAGTTGATTAGAAAACCAAGGTTAGCATTGAACATTCCAGATTCTTCCTTCTAACATGAATGAATGGTGTCTTAAGTTGGTTTTACTATACGTTGTTGGAAATATTTATTTTAAGCTTTCATGATATATCCTCCATTAGTTTTTGGACATTGCCCAGAAGAATTCACAGTAAGTTGTTATTCAGCCCTTAGATATGTATGCAGTTTGTGTCTATTGGCTTCTGTGAGAGATGCAGAAATGAAGCTGAAGAAAGAATTTAGCTCACAGTAATTATATCTTCCTGTAGAGATTCTGGTAATTATGTTTGGAGATTTCTTCACTATATAATTTAAAGGTTTTTATTTTGTAATATAGCTCTAATTTAGCATATAGAAGTAACTAGCTAATTAAGCTGAGATTACTTTCTACTCACAGCCAACATTTTGAACATAATCAGAGTTATTATTACAAAATTGTTTAAAGTTACATTACTATTTATGAATATGAACTCAAACCAAAATGCACAGCACAATAACATAATTAAGAAAAACTATATTATTTGAGTGTGTTGCCATTCAAATAACCAAATTAAAACTATATGTCCTCCATTTCACCAGTGGTAGATTTTTAGACTCATAAAAGATTCTTAGTTGATTTGTCTAAACTCTTACATCTGGCTCTTTAAAAAAATACATTTTTCTGGGGTTCTTTTTTTGTTCTTAATTTTTTTAAATGTAAAAATGAAGAACAATATACATATACAATGCATTACCTCTGCATATGATTTGTTCAGATTTTGAGATTTTTGTTGGGTCTAAATATGAATTTATACACATGGTCAAGATCATTGTGACTGAAATGATCTTTTAGGAAGTCCAACAGCGCTGTAAATAAGAAAAAAATAAATTAACATATGAAAGGGAATTTGTTTAAGGTTAAGTAGTATTTTATTTTCATCTGCATGTGTCATTTCAATCACTGAGCATATGCACTAATAGAAGATTTCTTGGTAATATGAAAAAAATCTGTTTTGCTGATGTGTATCGTAGAAAGGTAGGCATTAAATATAAATCTTTGTAATGAATAATGTTTTTAATTAGGGGCCCTTCAACTTTCTGTTTCACAAGCTCCTACAGAGAATTGGTTGCAACCATTTCAGAATATCTTAACAAATTTGCTGGGTTATACAATTTAAATGTTAACTTCCTAAGACAGCTGCTCCATTAATAGTTAGGTGAGTAGATGATACTTCAATCTATTTCCTATTTCTGAAGGCTTTCCACTTATTTGCATGTACCAGAGGACCTTGTCTCGAGGAAGAAAATAAAAACAGATTTAATCAATACAACCGGCAGTGTGACTATTTTGGATTCTAATTAAATAGCCAAGGGAGAATTATATGCCTTTCAGTTAGGCTAAAACTTCGATCATTCTACCAGTAGAAATCCTCTTGCTGATTTGCCAAAGTCCTCAACACCACATTTCACACCAGCCTTCCTCCCTTCCTCTACTATCCTAAACCATCAGGAAAAACACAAACATGTTTGTTTGCTAAAATTTTGTCATTTCAAAATATTATATACATGGAATTATACATTATATAATCTTTTGAAATTGGCTTCTTCCTTCTTCATTGTAATCCCACGAAGAATCATCCAAATCGTATGTATCAATAGTTGTTCTTTTTTTACAGAATAGTATTCCGTGGTACTTATGTGCCACAGTTTGTTTAACCATTCACTCATTGAAGGACATTTTGGCTATCTCTGGTTTTTAAATATAAATAAAACCTCTGTGAAATTCATGTACAAATTTTTGTGTCAACTGGCCTCCTTTCCCTGGAATAAATGCCCAAGGGTACAATCATTGGGTTGGATGGAATATTAGTTTCCTTCTGCTACCCTAACAAACTACCATAGGCTTAGTGGCTTAAACAGTGAAAACTTTGTCATCTTACAGTTGTGGACAGAAATCTCACTGGCCTAAAATCTAGGTGACTGCAGGCTCTACGGAACAGTCTACTTCCCAGCTTTTCCAGATTCAAGGCTGTCCACTTTCCTTGATCATGGCCCCTTTCTCCATCTTCAAAGGCAGCAGCATAGCATCTTCAAATCTCTTTTTCCCAGGCACCCACCACCTCTATTTCTGGCAAGGCAGATTGTGATTGTCCTGCTTTTTCTTTTTTTCTTTTTTCTTTTCCTTATGAGGACCTTTGTGAACACATTGGATATTCCTGGATAATCCAGTTGACTCTTCCCATCTTGAAATCCTTTATTTATCATGCCTTTAAAGTGCTTTTTTCCAAGTAAAATAACATGTTCACAGGTTCTGAGGATTGGGATATAGACACGTCGTAGATATGTCCTATTGGGTGGAGTACAGGTTGGCATTATTCCACCTACCACATACAGTAAGTGCATGTTTGTTTTTATGAGAACTGATATGTGTGTGGTAATGTTTTCAGGTGGACTGGGGAGACCTCCTAGTCCTGAAGCCTCTGCCCATCCCATCCCCAGGGACATAGCCAGAGGACCTTAGTCTCATCCCAAGAAAAGAATTTAAGGACAGACCAGACAGTGGTTTAGTGGTACGAGTTAAGAGTTTATTAGAAAGAGAGAGTATACTCTCGAGGTGTGAGAGCAGGCAGAACTCAAGGGAAAGTTGTGCCCAGGGTTTGGGTCTTTCTTCAATTGACAGTTGTTAACTAAAAGATGGCATATTTATTATTTAGGAATGAGATTTCTTTGGGAGCAGGGTTTCATGCTTTTTCTTCCTTAACTTGGTCAATGTTTCCATCTTCTTTGTCTTGGGCCTGTCTGGTTTCATCTGGTTTCTTGTGGCCTAGTTTGTTTAATGCTGCCAGGGCAGGTTGCTAATTTTCCTGATAATGGGTCTTGACTCCCCCCCTTGTTTGTCTCCAAGCATCTTTTTAAAGCCTAATTAACTGCTTACTCCAACAGTGATATCTCATTGTGGTTTTAATTTACATTTCCCTGATGATTACTGTTGAACATCTTATCATGTGTTTCTTTGCCATTGGTGTATCTTCTTTGGTAAATGTCTGTTCACTCTTTTTCCTCTGTCTACTGGATTATTTGGGTTTTATACTGTTGATTTTTGAGTATTCTTTATATATTCTAGATAGTAGTCCTTAGGCAGCTATGTGGTTTGCAAGTTTTTTATTCCAGTTTGTAGCTTGTCTTCTTACCTCTTCACATGGACTCTCACAGAGCAAAAGTTATTTATTTTGAGGAGCCATAAAACTTATGACTTATTAAGTTATTCTTGCTAATTCTTAAAGCCTTTATATTTTTCAGGAAAACATTTTATTTTATTCTATTCTATTCTATTCTATTCTATTCTTTATTTTAATTCCAGTTAGGAAGACTACTAAAGGAATTATGGGATAATTGACAAAACGTAATCATAAATAGCAGCATTCAAATAAATAAGATCCCACATATTAACCACTTTACTCTTGGGCATTGTTATGTGCACTATACTGCGAGATTTTTCTGCAACTCTCTTGCCACATATTAGAGGTACCATATAATTTCTCTTATTAAATAAAAAAAATGACATTTTGATTTGCTGCCAGAATTGATCAGTTTACTAAAAAATATGGGCTATGTATATATTTCCTTTAGATATATTTTTCCATGTCAATCAAATAATTATAGTTAACTTCAGAAAACAAGTGAATTGTGGGGCAAGAGCCTCTGAAAAATACCAGTATGTGTTAAAAGAACATCATAGGACTTATATTTCTTTTTCTGTGTCAGTATAATTGTGTATTCACTCCTTTCCAAGTACATACCAATGGTGTGCAATAAAGAAAACATATGTAATAAAGTGAATAAAATGGAAATAGAAAACAAAGCTTTTGGAAGGACCATGAGGTTGGTTAATTTGAGTTATTTATCTTTTGTGACTTTTAGCTTCCTAAAGTTCATCTCACACACACAAGCACACTCAAACGCTAATAAATGTATGTGAGGAATGTACATATAACTTGTATAATTCTTACCCAAATGAGGGAAGAATTTGTGTTCCTGAAGAGAAGCAGATTTCCCTCTTGCTAAACTGCTTAAGGAAATTTCTCCCTTGGAAATTTTATGAAGGATACACTGAAAAAAATAAGGTATAGTTTTATAATGAAAACAGAAATGATTTTTCATTTGAATATTTCTTAACAATGATGCCTGATGAAAGCATTATTAAAGTTCAGCTCTGAAAAGGCATTTCTGGTGATGTGTTCTTAGTATTCATCTGATAATATTATCCTCACTATAATTTCCCCAATTAAATATTTGTTTATTAAGGATAAAAATGTGCTGGGGCACCTGGGTGGCTCAGTGGGTTAAATGTCTACCTTCGGCTCAGGTCATGGTGCTGGAGTCCCTGGATGGAGCCCCAGCCCCACATCCATGTTGGCCTCCCTGCTCAGTGGGCAGTCTGCTTCTCCCTCTTCTTCTGCCCCTCCCCTTGCCCTTGCTCTCTCTTCCTCACTCTCTCTCTTTCAAATAAATAAAATCTTTTTAAAGAGGATAAAAATGTGCTTTAATCTTCTATTTAAACACTCCCATTTACAAAAAAAAATCTTCCATTTAAATCCTTTTTTTTTTAAAGATTTTATTTATTTATTCGACAGAGATAGAGACAGCCAGCGAGAGAGGGAACACAAGCAGGTGGAGTGGGAGAGGAAGAAGCAGGCTCATAGCGGAGGAGCCTGATGTGGGGCTCGATCCCATAACGCCGGGATCACGCCCTGAGCCGAAGGCAGACGCCTAACCCCTGTGCCACCCAGGAGCCCCCCATTTAAATACTTTTAAAAAAATCCTCTATTTAAACACTCCTTTGGAGGGGTCATTCTTAGTGAATATTGAAAATAAATGTTATAAGATTTAGTTGTCTTGGACTAAACATTAAGTATTTTTTGAAGATCAGAATTATTTCACAAAACTAATTCTGGAAGTAGTATTTAAAATAAATAACATTCCAAAAAAGAGTGACATTGAGGATGAGATAAATCAGGGATAATTTTTAGTAATTCCATTGAAATAAAGAGTTATATGAATACATTCTAATTTTGGTGATTTCAGTTTTTTCTTGACATCATTAAAGTCCTGACACTAAAGAATATGTTTTAGAATGTTTTCTTTGATACAGATTAGGAGGTTTAGGAGATTCCTGTATAATTCCTTCCAGTACATACAATAAGGGAAATACTGATCACTTAGTTTGCTGTTTAACCCAATTGGCTTTGTTCTAATTCTGTCAGTCTTGTAAAATATAAGGGCTTTCTTGAAGTATGAATATGATCTCTATTAATCTAAAAAAATTCTACAACTATAAATCTTTGAGTGGTTAATGTTATAAAAGGATCAAATCTAAGAAAAACTCAGTTTGATTCAGAAGAGAAACCTAGTCTATTTTTCCTTATTTCTGATAATAGAGGAAAAATTGATTTTAATCTAGATTAGTGCATTTGGATCTCACATTAACTTTTACCATTTCTGATGAATTAAAAAGAATTGTATTCTTTTGATAACAAGAATTTCACTTACTCAGATTATTCACCTATTCCGGAATCAGAATCTTGGATATTGAATAACAAAAACATAAGGTGATATTTTAATTTTTCATGAAATTTTCTCTTTTAAGCGAAAGCATTTTACACCAATTTATTTCCCATAGTTACTTTAAATCATCAGCAAAAAGTGAGAAGCTTTATTTACTTTTTTGTCATATACTTTTCTTTCTTTTTTCTTTCTTTCTTTCTTTCTTTCTTTCTTTCTTTCTTTCTTTCTTTCTTTCTTTCTTTCGATAGCATGTGCATAAGTTGGGGTGGGGAAGGGCAGAGGGAGAGAGAGAATCATAAGCAGGCTCCACACTCAGCATAGAGCCAGACACAGGGCTCTATCTCATGACCCTGAGATCATGACCTGAGCTGAAATCAAGAATTGGTGGCTTCACTGACTGAGCCACCCAGACACCCCTGTTATATACTTTTCTAAAGGGATTTATGTTTTGTTTTATACCAATTAGTCTAATTTATAAAGATATAAATGATTAGTATATAATCCATAAAAATCTATTCTTTAGTGATTTGAAAATAAACTTAATTTTATAAACAATGTTATTATTTATACATTGCATTTTGGAAGTTTAAGGCAGCTTGTCATAAATTTGCTTCCACACATAATTTAGTATTGCATAATATACTCTTCCCATCTCCCTTTATTTTTTCTTTTTTTTTTAAATTCTTTCTTTTCTGCATTTCAGCCTTTAAATAAATACTTTAGGGATTCCTTTCCACTGTAGAATAGTTCTTCCTGCTATATGCTCTAATAGCATCCTGTACTACCAATATCATAGAACTTAAAATATATTATTTTACTGACATATTTAATATCTGTTCTGCATGTACGATTTAAGCTCTGTGGTAGCAAATATTCAATATATCTTCTTCTACTCTCTACGTCAGGGCTTAAACCCAGAGACTGGCTCATAGAAATTTGCAACACGTATTTGTTGAAAACATACATGAATAAAATTATCACTGGTTGGAATGGTTAGGACAGCTATTATTGGCATTAATTGAAAAATAAGAGAAACTTATAAAGAAAAATTCTTTAAAATCTCAGCTATAGTTTATGTCTTATTGATTCTCCAGGTATTTGTTTTATTCCTAGATTTTCTTAAAATAGTATAGTTAGGGGTATATTAGGATGAATAAAAGCCAATCTGTGACTTAAAAGAATTTGCATTCCTTTCATGGAGATAGACACCTGTTCAAATAACTATAACATGGAATCATAAATCCTGTAACAGGCACATAAGCTTTGTTAAGGGAGCAAGACCTCACAGAGGAGATGATGTGGAATTGAACAACAACCTGAACTATTTGACTTCCTTTAATTATTATTTTTTTTTTGTTTAAATATAAAATAGACAGTGAAGTATTAATTGGCTCATTGTTACCGTGTGGTATTGTGGAGTAGATTTTTCAATTCCTTAAAGGATGCTTTCATCATTATTAGTAAATTTGAAGATGTTTATATAGCATCAGTTACTGTTCCTTCTGGTTTTCTCATAGCAGTACAAACCAGTGCAAACCACGACTAAAGGAAGATAAGTGAATAATGTTTTCCTGGAACACTGTTTTCTACACTTTTAATCTCTTTCCATAGATTTTAGCTACTTATGCCTCTCCAAATCAAATGCCATCCACATTACTCTTAGTATTGGTTACAGATACAATTATGAAAGCACTTACAAAGATAAATTTATTACAGTATCCTTAGAGTTACCCACAGTTATTGCATTTGGTGGCACCAGTGTGCTGCACAGCTCCAGGGAGATTTGCTTCAGAGACGTGCACTGTGCAACTACCTTAGTGGTAGGCAGTGGTCCCTGGCACAGTGGAATAATCCTAAAAAAGAATGTAACCTGAATTGTAAGCCCTGGCCCTTGTGCTTTAGTCCTAAAAATGAGCCTCTTAATCAAAATTCTTAATCTATCTTCTTTTTTTTCCCAATTGGTTTAAATTATTCTTGTGGAATGTTTGCATTTGACACGACTGAATAGTCTGATAGCCAATGTTAGTGATTTCCATGATAATACAGGAAACAGATTATGAGACCTGCTAAGAACTGCATTGAGTAGTAATTGTAGCTTGAACCATTGCAAATTTTAGAAAACTGCTAGTACTGAGATTAAGATCCTGAGTTTGATGACTTCTGATCAGTTTTCATGTTTAGAGAACTGTATACTTAACCTCAGAAAATTATCTCAAAAATAGTATCAGTTACTATAATGACAATGGTTTAGTGTAGGTATGATTTAATGGAGAATAGTTTTGTTGCCACTATCAAGTGAAACATTGTTAGATCTCATTTTGGGAATAATCAGAATGATCTAGGTGATGGTGTATTTTGAAATCCCATTTAAAATATATGGTGGTAATATTTTATTAGTAGAAATTCAGGAGTATGATAGATTGGTTATTTCCTTCTTACAGTGATAAAGATGTGAACATCTAATATATAACTGGGTCATCCTTTTGTTTTGTTTTTAATTTTGTTCTAATTTACTTCCCAATTTAGAGCTACATCTTTTCAGTTTCTTAAAATTTCCGGTGAAAATAATGATGAACTTTATCTATCTAACAATCCTTTCCCCTTCCTTTCCATAAAAATAGATAGGTCAAGATGTTTGGAGAGTGTTCACATAACACTAAAGTTAATTATAAATGCCAGGAATCTCTTCTGATAGTATGAGAAATACTAATTTCTGAATACACTATTTTTAAAAAAATCAATCTAATATAACTTCATATCTATAGAAATACTTATATTCACTAATCTATGGTTTTTATAAAGCTTATATTTTTATGGACACAGTCCTGCCATTTGCAAATATAGGAGTCATTTTGCAGCTTTAACGTGATGATGTTGCAACTCCGACTTTATACTACTGTTTAAATATAGCCCTTTTAGCAAAAAGGTAAAAATTAGCAAGTAATAATGAGAACATTTCAGCTTTTCCATAATGAAATCAAGTTTGTATGCACAAAATTCTTTTGGTTAGTACAATTACTTTCTTGAGTTCTGCACCCTGGCAAATTAAAAATAGTACTGTATTAGACTTAGGAATCTTCCAGGAAGGGCATCTGAATGTGATGCTTTCTGTTTAACATTGAACTGTCTGGTTTACATACATGTATTATGCAAATATAATCTTTGTGAAAATAACTGAAATAGGAGCTTTCAAAACCTCAAAACCTCTGCTTGTAAGAGCTTCTCTATTCTTTGCAGTTTAATGTTTAACCACTGCCTCGTTTGCTCATAAATGAAAAGGCTTTGTCTTTGATATTAACATTTTATGTATTTCTGAGTAATTTATTTATCCCATAACAGGTATTTTTTCTAAGTTCTTCCAGCTTTATTCTGGTTGATGAAAAAGGTCGCAGAGATACCACTTCAAGTCTTGGCCTCCAAGACCTCAGCCTCTTGTTCTGAATTAGCATAAATGGGAGTGAATGGGAGCACATTTACGTTGTTCTTCACCAAGTAGGACTTCCGGAGAGAAGCATTTACTGAATAGGGAGAGTGTTGTCCAGGCTACCTCTTTCTATATCCAGTCTGAACATTTTACATCTAATGTCTTGGTATGTTTAAACTCTGGAATTGCCCTAGGAAATAATTTCTTGTCCACCTTTATCCACCTTTCAAGTAAATAGCTCTGAAAGTCACTCTGCCTCAACTTGTGGCAGTAGAGTTAATACAAGGTTTCCTTCCACCAAATAATCGCCCTGACTCTGCTAAGGACAGGTCCTTCTGTCAGATAAGAAAATAAAATATTGATAGTGTTACAGTGTGAAATTGTTGTGGCATGTAGTCTTCAGTGAAAAATACTGTTCTCTGACAGCATATTAAGACCACTTCCCATTTTTACTGTGTTTTACATATTACAAAGCATTCACACACACACACACACACACTGACATTACCAAAATTGATTTTTCATAATTCTGTGAGTTGGGGATTAACCTTCAGGTTGTTACATACCCAAGGCACACCTTAGGATCTCCTGCAGTCTGGAGACTTTTCAAAGGAAGATAATACTGCAAATTAAAGAAATCATCATGGTTAACTGAATGCCTCCTTGTTGAAAGGTAAAAGGAGTTTCTCTCGGGGAGAATAAATTGCTCAAGGTCACACAAACTACATCAGCCTGGGGAGAAATGGAGTCACATTAAATAGAATTTAAAACAATCCATATAAAACATTATCTGACATTCACAGAATTTCACTCCACTCCAGAACCACTTAAAGTCACCCACATGATTTTCTAGATCCAAGTCTTTTCCTTTTTTCTTTTGTTTTATTGAGTATAATTGACATACAACATTATAATTAGTTTCAGCTGTACAACATCATGTTTCGATATTTGTATACTGTGAAGTGATCACCACAATAAATCTAGTTAATGTCCATCACTGTACATTACAATTTTTTTTCTTGTGATGAGAATTTTTACAATTTACTTTCTTAGCAACTTTCAAATATACACTACAGAATTATTAACTATCACCATGCTGTACATTTCATCCCCGTGACTTATTTATTTTATAAATGGAAGTTTGTACCTTTTGACTTCATTCATTCACCCACTTGACCTACCCTCTCGCCACTCCCCTCTGGCAACCATCAGTCTATTCTCTGTATTTATGATCTTAGTTTTGTTTTTGTTCTTTTTAGATTCCACATATAAGTGAGATCATATAGTATTTACATTTGTATGAATGACTTATTTCATTATCATAATGTTCTTAAAGTCCATCCATGTTATTGCAAATTGCATAAATTCCTTCTTTCTTATGGCTGAATAATATTCCTCTGTGTGTGTGTGTGTGTGTGTGTGTGTGTGTAAATATTATTTATCCACCAGCCATTGATGGACACGTAGACTGTTTCCATATCTTGGCTATTCTAAATAATGCTACAGTGAACATAGGGATACATATACCTTTTCCAATTAGTCCTCCCCTTACCTTTGGATAAATACCCAGAATTGAAATTGCTATATCATCAATTCAGAATTATGTTCTTTCTTTTCTTTTTGATCATAGCCAGAAATAGAAATTTTAGAATTGTTTCTTTTATTTCTGTGAAAAATGCCATTGGAAGTTTGGTAGGGATTGCATTGAATCTGTAAATTACTTTGGGTAGTATGCACATTTTAACATTAATTCTTCCAGTTCGTGAGCACAGAATATCTTTTTATTTATTTGTATCTTGTTCAATTTCTTTTATTAATGTCTTATAATTTTCAATGTGCAGATCTTTTACTTTCTTGGCTAAACTTATTCCTTGGTATTTTATTCTACATGATGCAACTGTAAATGAGACTGTTTTCTCTTTCTTCTGCTTTGTTATTATCGTATAAAAATGTAACAGATTTTTGTATATTCATTTTATATCTTACAACTTTACTGAATTTATTAGTTCTAAAGTTATTTTTATGCTCGTACCTTTAGGGTTTTCTATATATAATGTGATGTCATCTGCAAGTAGTGAGTTTTACTTTTTCCTTTCCAATGTGGATGACTTTTCTTTTTCCTGCCTACTTCCTCTGTCTAGAACTCACAATATTATGTTGAATAAAAGTGGCAGGAGTAGGCATCCATGTGCTGTTCCTGATGTTAGAGGAAAAACTTTCAGCCTTTCACCATTGAGTTTGATGTTAGCTACGGCTTGTCACATATGGCCTTTATTATGTTGTGGTACATTGCCTCTATACCTACTTGTTGAGAGGTTTTTTGTCTTGTTTTTGTTTTAATCACAAATGGATATTGAATTTTGTCAACTGCTTTTTCTACATCTATTGAGATGATCATATGATTTGTATCCTTCATTTTGTTAATGTGCTATATCACACTGATTATTTTGCAGATGTTGAATTATCCTTGCATCCCTGGAATAAATCTCACTTAGTCATGGTGAATGATACTTTTAATGTATTGTGAATTTGTTTTGCTAATATTTTATTAAGGATTTTTGCATTTATGTTCACCAGGGGTATTGGCCTGTAATTTTATTTTCTTGTTGCCTTCTTATCTGATTTTGGTATCAGGGTAATGCTGGCCTTGTAAAGTGAGTTTTGAAGCATTTTCCCTTCTATTTTCTGAAAGAGCTTGAGAAGGATTGTTATTAATTCTTTTGACTGTTTGGTAGAATTTCACCAGTAAGGCTGTCTGGTCCTGGACTTTTGTATGTTGGGAGGTTTTTGTTTACAGATTCAGTCCTCTTACTAGTAACTGGTCTGTTCAGATTTTCTGTTTCATCATGATTCAGTTCTTGGTAGGTTGTGTATTTCTAGGAATTTACCCATTTCTGCTAGGTATCAGTTATGTCTCCTCTTTCATTTGTTTTTATTTATTTGAATCCTCTTTCTTTACAGCTTAAGGCTTGTCAATTTTGTTTATCTTTTCAGAGAACCATCTCTTTGTTTCATTAATCTTTTCTATTTTCTCTTTTTTATCTCTATTTCACTTATTTCTGCTCTGATCTTTGTTATTTCCAAGTATTTTCTTTCACCAAGCCTTCCTATGTATCCTGTGACATTCCTTATTTTCCTTCTTTATTTTTCCAACTCTTTTTCTGACAATTCTCTGAGTAAGAGGTCATGACCTCAATCTGCAATCTATGCTGCCAGCTTTCATGAATATATATACAAAGGTGTCATTTATCACTTAGGAGAATGAGATCTTTAGAAAAACTCTTTGGCAGGCTTTTAATTTTCTGGGGACTTTTCTTCACCTCTTACACCTGCTGGACACATGGATAGATTTTGCTGCCCATTATTTAGTATTGCTCAGCTATTTCAAGCCTCAGAAATCTGTCTTTTATGTAGATTAAAGTTTCCAAAATTGCCATGTAAAAACAATAATTAAAAAACCTTATAGGAGTAATTCTGATAAGTTTAATAAAAATATGAGTGATATCAGCTTTTTTTTTTCTATATAACTGACTTACTGTTGCTTCTACCCTAAAACTACCTTTAATCATTTTTGCTGCCTCTACTTTTTCAGACTAGCTCTCTCACTATCACTACGTGTGGTATAAAAGCCGCTATATTCTTTAAACCTTATATTCTGTAAAAGTTATATTCTGTAAGCCTTAAGCATTTTTTATATAATTAATTCTTCTGAGTACTGAATAACTGAGGTCGTTACAATACTCTTACCTGAAGCAGTTTACTCACTCATTGTAATATACAAATTCTTGTTTTTTTTTTAAACAAAGCCAGAGTGTTATTTCTTGACAAATTCAAAACAAATATAAACATAGATTTAAAAATACCAGTAGGTATCCACTTCATACATAATCCTAAATGAGAGATTAGGAATCGGGTATTTAGCTTGATTTATGCTAAAAATACAAAATACTATAAAGATATATAATTGATTATGATGGCTTACTTTGTTTTTGTTTGTTTGCTTTTTGTTTGGTTTTTCTTGTTCTGCAAAATTTGGATGCTGTACCAGAGATAATTAAAGTCTATCCATGTAGTACTGGAAGGGGACAACATTTGACAGAGAAAATATCAAGTTTAAAGAAAATTGAACCCGTAGTTTATCTCAGTGGATAGTGTGAGAATAAATTACTTTTCAAAGCTTTGTGTTCCTTTAACAGAAAAAGTACAATATAAATGCAAGCACACTGAATAGCTCACTGGCCCAAAATGAACTTTTTGTTGTTATTGTTTTTGGGAAGATTAATATATATTTATTTCCATCCTATATTTATTAAATGATAACTAGCCTATACATCTATTTTATTATTTAATAACTCACCTCACCTATATGTAAGTCGAATATAATAATATTACAGGAAAGTTATATTTTCATTATAAACCTATTTTATAAGTTAATTCATAGGTTTATATTAAAAAAATACTGTTACATTCAAATGAGTAGGGCTATATACCAGCAAAGTTCTGTCTGTGCTGTTATATTATTAAAAGTAAGTAATATCAGAAAAATAATCCCTATTCAAATTTTTAATTGAATCTACTGCTTTTCAAATATTTCTTTTTCACCAGTTCGCCTTAACTAATCTGCTACTGTGATTAGCTGCTGTCTTTGTTCATCACATGGAATGAATGTGAGAGTCCTAATTATTTAAATGGAAGGAAAGAAAAAAGGGAAGTAGGAAGGGAGGAAAAGAATTAATTTTAACCAAGGGCCTAAATAATCCATAAACCAGATGCTTGGGGGGGGTATAAATTTATAATAGTTTTATCAATCTTTAATATAAATAAAGCTTTTAAGTTATAGGGGTTAATTTTTCTCAGGTGTTATTTTACTATAGTTGCTTTATTATTACCCAAATTGATTTTTATATTTGAGAGAATGCAGTATTTAAATGTCTATTAATATGTGCCTATTATAAAGTCCATGCAAATTTTAGTAGTTAATTTGCTATGTAAAAGATTGCTTTCATGAATGCAAAAACATAATAATCTTTTAGTTTTAGACCAAATGTATTAAAGGCTATTCAGTAATAACTGGAGAATAAACTCCAGTGTCAATGTCTGAAAAGATTCTTATTCAGTTCATATATTTGCTCTCCTTTATACTATTAAAATATTTTGAATTCCACATCCATAAAAACCTTAGATCTAGTCAAATATAAAATGTGAATGATTAAGTTTAATGGCATTTTTGTAAACGTGAAAAAAATATGTATAGGCTTGGTACCTGATAATATAAAGATTTCATTTAAAACGCTGATGTTTATTTTTCCTATGAATATTTATTGCTGAACAGATTTCTTATTTGGATGGAGAGTCTTCTGTCTACATTCATGCAATTTACACAAGTTTTAGGCTTTAGGTAGTAGGAAAAAATTATTAAAATATATTAACAATAAGTGTAGTTTTAATATGTCTACATTTTCATTTGAAGTTGAATGATATTAAATAACTCAATTTTAAACATGTACATTTTATTTTTCTTCAAAAATATTAACAAAACAGATTTCAGTGAAATGACATATATAGTTTTATACTGTTGCATGTCTTTTTTTTAGGCTTATTGGAGAGAGAGAGCATGCATGCATGCAGGTGGGGGGAGGGGCAGAGAAAGAGAGGGGAAAGAGAATCTTAAGCAGACTCCCCACTGAACAGGAAGCCTAAAGTGGGGCTTGATCCCATGACCCATGAGATCATGATCTGAGCCAAAGGCAAACGCTTAACCGACTGAACCACCCAGGTGCCTCATACTGTTTTATGTCTTAATGTCTCCTGAAATTCATTTTTAATAAATCTGCAGAATTAATATAATTACATATGATGATTTTTTCTGACTTGAATAAACAACAGGAAAATTATTCTTTGCATATTTTAAATATATTATAAACTTTTGACATATTTGAAATCATCAATATTATCATCATCAATACCATCATCATCCTTGTCATTTTTACTGTCATCTCTGCCATGATTATGACCATGATAGGGATTGCACATTCTAGGCTTAGTAAAATTAATAAAATTAATCTCTGCCTATTCTAATTACCTACCATTGTTAATAGTTCTCATGATAGAAATGGTGTATCCCTAATGATGTAGCTCCCTGCTAGTATCAGTGGGAGGATATAGTTTTAGAAACATAAGTTGTTGCTATTTTTGTTTTTTGCTTTAAGTTAGTTAATTAGTTGGTTTTGTTTTTAAAGTGTGAGTAGTTCAAGCATTTTTATGTGTTAAGGGTACTGTAGGAGTAAGGAGGAGGAGTTTGGATACAAGGAGAAGCAGCCATAAGGAAAGGCTGTAGGAGACAGGAAGGAATAAAGCTCAGCAGGGGTGCTGGTCTGTCTGAAAGTACTGCCTCCCAAGGACACCTCAGGTGGGGGGTAATAAGCATAAGTAGAATGGTAAGGTTGTTGGGGCAGAGAGTGGTCAGTAGTAGAAGGGAAGTAGAGAGGTAGCTTATGCCTAAGGGCCTTGGTTTTCTTAGTGAAAGCAGATGTAAGTTCAGCTCTGAAGACATCTAACTCCTCTCTTTCTCCTAATGAGGAAGAAATAGAGGCCTGAGGAAAATGAACAAGTTTTGTAACAACAGCAATGGAAGATGAAGGAAAAGATAATAAAATGGGGACATGTGAAGGGAGTAGAAAACACCACTAAAGACATTTTACATTAGACTACAATCTTGCACTAATATGGCTTTCAGTTGCTTCTATTTTTTGTTTGTTTTGTTTTTATTTAGTTAACATATAGTGTAATATAAGTTTCAGGAGTAGAGTTTAGTGATTCCTCACTTATATACAACACCCAGTGCTCCTCACAAGTGCCCTCCTTAATACCCATCACCCATCTAGCCCATCCCCTGCCCACCTCCATCAATCCTCAGTTTGTTCTCTGTTGTTAAGAGTCTGTTTCTTGGTTTGCCCCCTCCCTTTTCCCTCTTTCCCCTATATTCATCTGTTTTCTTTCTTAAATTCCACACATGAGTGAAATCACATGGAATTTGTCTTTCTCAGACCAATTTATTTCGCTTAGCATAATACACTCTAACTCCATCCATGTCATTGCAAATGGCAGGATTTCATTCTTTTTGATGGCTGAGTAATATTCCTGCGTGTGTGTGTGTGTGTGTGTGTGTGTGTGTGTGTGTACATCAAAATTTCCTAATGCATTCATCCACTGATGGATACGTTTTTTGTTTTTACATCTTGGCTATTATAAATAATGTTTCAGTGAACATTGGGGTGCATCTGTCTTTTTGAGTTGGTGTTTTCATTTTCTTTGGATAAATACCGAGTTAGTGAAATTGCTATATCACATTATAGTTCTATTTTTAACTTTTTGAAGAAGTGCTATACTGTTTTTCATATGGCTATACCAATTTACATTCCTATGAACAGTTCATAAATATTTCCTTTTTGCTACATCCTTATTAATTTCTTTAACTTATTAACTTCTCTGTCTCTTAAAAATATATTCTGATCATAGGTAGATTCATGTAGCCATGAAGAAGTTTTGTTCTATGGTTTCGTAAGATTCTAGGTCACTAAGAATTGAGGAATTTGATAGTATTTTATTGGAACATTTTAACCATTATTCATAACCATTATCCATTATTATGGTATTTGGATTCTCAATTTAGATGGGAAAGAGATAAAATAACTACTGTCATTTAGAAAATCCTAATACCTGAAATATATAGAGTTATCACATAACTCTGTTTTTCCCCTGGGCAATCTCATTGACAACTGTGGTTTTAGTTACAAGTGAATATTTCTCACCATTCTCTCATCTCTTTCTTTAACTTGGCATTCTACCATGCACTTCAGACTTGTTTTTTTCATGCTCAGCATATCTTAAACTACACTGATCTTCCCCAAAAGAAAACTACTTTCTCTAGTATTTCCTTTCTTAATAAATATATCAGGGAAGCCAGAAAGCCATTGTTCTCTTTCATCATTTCCTGTTTCAAATAAATTATCAAATCCTATTGAATTTTTTGGGGGGGTTCTACTTTTATTTTTTTATAATAATTTTTTATTATATTATGTTAGTCACCATACAGTACATCCCTGGTTTTTGATGTAAAGTTCCATGATTCATTAGTTTCATATACCGCCCAATGCACCATGCAATACGTGCCCTCCTTAATACCCATCACCAGCCTATCCCATTCCCCCACCCCCTCTCCTCTGAAGCCCTCAGTTTGTTTCCCAGAGTCCATAGTCTCTCATGGTTCATTTCCCCTTCTGTTAACCTCCCCCCTTTCTTCTTCACTTTCATCTCCTGCCGATCTCCCTACTTCTTATGTTTCATAAATGAGTGAAACCATATGATAATTGTTTTTCTCTGCTTGACTTATATCGCTTAGCATAATCTATATCTAAATACACAGATCATCTTCATCTCTCATTTGGATTATTGGTCTCTTAAATTATCTCTTAATCTTCAATCTTGATGCCATTCTCCAGTGTCCTTGACAGATGGAATCATCTTACAAAACATATGTTTGGTCAGATTATTTCCCAGTTTAAAATCCTTAATGACTTTCCATTATCCTTAGGATAGGAACGTTTCTCCTTAATAATGTTATCAAACCCTCCATAATCTGGCATTTGCCCACTTCTTTTGCATCATTTCTTGTCACACCTCTATAGTATGCTAAACTGTTGCTCTACCTTTTTTGTTTGTTTTTGTTTTTTGCTCTAAGTTTAATACCATAGTGTTTCAGGCCTCTGAGTTTGTTTTGTTTTGTTTTGTTTTGTTTTGTTTTGTTTTCCCTCATGCTGTTCCTACCTTTGCCTGGTACATTGTCTCCTATCCCTTATCTTTGAGTGGGCCAATGCTTACTCTATAGTTGTAAAGTTAAATGTTACTTCAGGGGAGCACCTGGGTGGCTCAGTTGGTTAAGCAGCTGCCTTTGGCTCTGGTCATGGTCCCAGGGTCCTGGGATCAAGCCTGTGTCCAGCTCCTTGCTCAGTGGGGAGCCTGCTTCTCCCTCTCCCTTTGTCTGCTCTTCCCCCTACTTGTGCTCTCATTCTTTCTCTGTCAAAATATAAATAAATAAATAAATAAATAAATAAATAATAAATACATAAATACAAAAAATGTAAATCTTACCTCAGAAGATCTGGGTTTCTGAGACTTTGCTGGATGCCATACTGTGTTATAGCATACTATACTTCCCCTATGATTATGCTAACCCCATATTATTGTGACAATGACTTATTTGTTTAATTGACTTTTCCCTTCTATACTCTTCTGTGTAGAAGATCATGTCTAACTCCTTCATCTCCCTTAGGTAGTGCAATGTCTGACAGAGCCTCTCAGTAAATGATTATTAATAAATTACTAGACTATTGTAAGTTCAAAAATGATACGATAATGGATATTTTATTTTTACTATTCAAAATTTCAGCTTACGAAATGCTTCATAATGCACCATTTTATGATGCTTCACTTTAATATTCATTTCCATTTTTGGGACAAGGTCTCTGCTTTTACCTCTATAAGTAAATCTATTTATAAATTGATTTATAAAATATGTATTTTGACCTGAGTCTCTTATCTAAAATGCTCTACACTGGCTACTTTCAGATTTGAAAACTAATATTCATGGGTTTTGTGTAAAACTATTTAAAATTTATTTTTACTACTACTTAGTTTTACATTACAAAAGACATAATCATGACATACTGAGTTTAAAAACACAAATGATTTTAGCTTATTTTATGAGAATTCCTCATTGGAGTTTATCTTAGTGGTTGCAAAATTTGATAATGTCAAGAGAATGGAAAGGCAATATTATCAGCTTTGTACAGATTTTGAAAGTCCACATCACGATTAGAGGACAAATAAGGCAAACTTGTGCCTCTAGTTATGTGTAATCATGTACACACCTAGCCTTTCTTCTTTTTCATAAGCAGATTTGCATCTGTTGCTTACAGCCAGAGAGAATAATCAATAATGATGAATAGTTATGTTACGTAACTCACTCAGAAGAGGCATATTACATGGACTTTAGAAGTGATTTACATGAAAATCCCCCCTGAAATGCCACAGAAGTCATTGACGAATGGGATCCTTAGAGCATAGTACATGGCAGACTACTTTAGAGAGCATAATGGTTTTGCCCATAAGTAAATCTTTGTCATTACACACTGCTATTTCTTTAAGCTCACTCTCCAATTATGGACAAATGTGAACAAATACGGTACATTCACCTAATTGTTTTCAAAGAACAAAGAACATACATATAATTTCAAACTGATGATAGCATTCAGAAGTAGAATTTGGCATCAATTTTAACTGAAGAAAAGTTCATAGAGCTATTTATCAAGGATGAAAAATGTGATGTGCCTACAATATCTTTGAGGCAAAAAAAAAAAAAAGGAATAAGAAAGTCGATATTAAAACTTACCAGAAAAAAATCACTTTGAAAATAAATGCTTACTTAAGATATAGTTTTATCTGTGGTTGGAGTTCAAATTTAAATTTGCATATAATACTAGAAGTAATATAACCTCAATAGCATGGATGTTGGTATAGACCCACAAGCCTTGCAAAGTTGTATGCACTTATTTCTTGAAGGATATATATGCTTTGATAACTGTTTCCTAAGTAATTTCAATAAACGTGTCACTCATTGAAAGTATATGCCTTGGCAATTTTGTAAGGGCAAGAAAATACTAGGAAATTTGGAGTTTGTACCTATAACCCAATATATTTGGCTTTGGATCATGTCTATTTCCCAATTTGTCATTAGGGAAAAAATACCTAAGGTGCTTATATTTTGTTTTTGCTTTGTCTATTTTTTCTTCTTTCTACTTGGAAACTGAAACTCAGGGACCTTGAGGCTTATAGAAATGTGACCTAGTGGTGCCTGGGTGGCTCAGCCAGTTAAGCATCTGACTCTTGATTTTGGCTCAGGGTATGGTCACAGGGTCATGAGATTGAACTCCATGTTTGGGTCTCCACTCAGTAGGGAGTCTGCTTGAGATTTCCTCCTTCTCCCTCTCCCTTCACCCCTCCCCGACTCTCAAGCTGTGTCTCTCTCTCTCTCTCAAACGAATAAATATTTTAAAAATGTGATCTATTATATACTGTATCATATGAAAAGATTAAACCACTCCTGTTAAGTAACCCAGACTTCTTGCTACAATCTTTTACATTGTTTAAAAAAATTAAATACTTTGAAGTTAATGTCTTAAAGAAATGTTCCTACAGGGAAACCTTTCCATTAAGAAATGTGCCAACAAGAACCAACTGACTTTTGAAATTAAATATATATGTGAATAAGGAAGAATTGGCAAGGTTTGCTTTTAAACTCATAAGGCAATTTTTAAATTTCTTGTCATATTTTATGGCAGTCTCTATCTTTGCTTCTTTTTTTTTTCTTTTCCTTTCTTCCTTTCTTCCTCAGTGATTTCTAAGTCAGTGTTAGAAGAGAAATCACAGCACACACTGTACAAAAGCATGAAAATCTACTTTCCATGAGCTAGTACATATGATTAAAAGCAAAAAAAAAAAAAAAAACCCTTCAGATTTTTGTATAGACACTATTAGAAATGACAGAGAAAATACAATCACCAGTCTTAGACTGATTAAATAAATCATAAACATTTCAAACTGATCTTTAGACAGCAACTAAGTAAAAAGAAATAATTTACTTATTTGCCATGACAGCATATATATTTGCAATTTAATTGTTCAGTGCACATATTTTTGTGAAAAACAAGCTGGCTCTTCCCTTTTTTATTCAAAACCACATTTTTGTATCATAGACAATTTATAATTTCCTCTTTTCTTGGTGAATTTTATTTGGAATGCTTCAGTTACTCAACTTGCATATTGACCATCAGGTATGTGCTACATACTGTAAAAGACACAGGAGCAAATGTATAGTAAGTCTCCTCTGAACCATACCCACAAATTCAGTGTAATGAAGTGTCTCAAGTGGTGGGAGCAGTGGTAATACTCTGTAAGGCAAACTCCAAAGTTGACTGGGTTTTTAAAGATCTCATGTGAATGATTCATTTGGTTTCAGTTGGTATGTGTGAGCACACACAGAGATTCAAAGAGAAATACAACATATAGAAGTAAGGGATGTTTCAAATGGTTAAATTTCTCTGTATCTTGTAATTGTGAGAACTCTCAAAGTCAGTATGTATTGGGCCATTTAATCCAATGCTTCTCCAAGTGTGATCTATTGTTAGTACAAAGTAAGTATAGAAGTTAAAAGTAAGGTATTTACAAACATTTATAGATTTTTGATGGAGTAATTTTATATCTGTTGACTAACAGAAAAAGAGGGGCTTCAATTTTTTGTATTTTTGTTTTTAATTTTATTTCTAGAATTGATTTATATTGCATTTTCTAAAACATTGATGTGTGACAGATTGAGTTTTTTAAAAAATTATTCACTATAGACCATCTGAGAATCAGATTTAGTTAAGTCGTAAATAAGAACTCGAATGAGAAATTAAAGGAAGTTTTGTCATTTATTAGTTGGACTCAAAAAAATCTGTAAATACTAAAATCCTTTGTTTATTAAACCCGTCAAAATTTGCACAAAGGAGGTTTCTTAATTCTTAAGTATTGTCCAGTGACAACCCTCAAGAGAAAGAAAAGAAATGAGCTACTTGACATATTTCAATTCTGTTATCCAAAATAAGGCTAATGCATCCAAATTATATGAGTTGTACTTCTTATTTCTATTTACAGTTGGAGACATAATGCAAAATTGTAGACGGTTGAAAATAGAATTTATTAGTAGTTCTCTCTTATCTGAATTACCACATAGTCATATAAGGAAGCTCATGTTAGAAGAGCACAAGTGTATTTTTTCAGTGCAATATTTTATGAAGGAATCTGTTACATTAATATATAAGTATATTACATATTCTATATATTTACATATTTAAGAGTAAATAAAAATTTTAAGATGAAATGTTGCTTTCTAGCCATTACAGTTTTATAAAATGCCTTTGCAGGAACATGTGCGTTCTGAAAATCTTATAGCCTTGATCTAATAGACACAAATATTTTCTAGAACTAGTTTGTCTCATAGAATTTGTGCTTTCTATGGTGTCCAGCCTGGAAGTTAAAAAAATAGAAAGATAGAATAATGGTGGAAGAAACAGTATACATCTATCTGTCCCTCAGTTGCTCTTAAGGAATCTTCAGCTTTTTAAAGTCACCTTTTTATTACTGAGAGAACCTCATTATGCTTAGAAATACATGTGGTATTTTTCATTTCCACTTCATTCGTTCATTTCTGGGTTTCAGCTCTGACACTTGGAGATGATGTTACATGCTGAGGCCTCAGGAACCCTGGAAAGCCAGGAATTCCTGTGAAGGTACATATCTATTCCATTATTGCTGCTGCCCCTGGCACTGATGCCAGTCAGAAGTCCTTTCAATACTGGCTGGTCATTCTGTGGCAAAGCTGAGCCTTTCTGAAAATTTTCTCCTCTGCAAGAACCAGCACACCGTGCCAAAAACAGCAGGGTATTTTCAGACATGATTATTACAACAGCAATACCAAGTACTCTTACCTAAAAAGGAGCAACCTTTTTCTCCAACAGTCCTGTCGTATTGTTGCTACAATAGACCCCAAACTATATTTTCTGCTGCTGGCAGCTTATCGTGTTAAATCAGTTCCTTCAAATGTTTAATTTTACCGCGTGCTTGCATGCGTTCCTGTGGGGGGGTGTGTTTGGTTTTGATTGTTTGCCTGCTTTTGTCTTTCGAGGAACCCAGCATGGTTTCATTGAGGATAAGTCTAGGGGAAGAGATAGGAACAATCTGAGTAACAACTGTGACAGGATCCTTTGCTGGGCAATTTCAATCCAAGTCTGTGCTTTGACTTTTAATGGTTTACTTTTTATGCTCCTGTTAACTGGTCTTGGTAGACCAAATGCATTCTGCATTTTAGGGCATTTACAGATTAGACAGATTATGGAATCGTTACACAAGCAAGCATTGCCTAGAGAATCATTTGCTGGGTGGGATGTATGTGACATCTTAAACTTGTGTTATACTTCACAATACATACATATGAAATTATAGGTCATCATAAATTTTGCCGTTGTTCCTTTTTACATCTATTTCCCTGTAGTCTCCCCTCACCTCTAACTCTAACCCACACCATGTCCATTGTTCAGTATCCTGCTGTGGTTTCTCCTTATTGAAGAAAGATAAAGTAAGCTCAAGTATTTGACCTTAATGAACTAAAGCTTTAAAATAGCTTAAATTGAAAATCATGTTTTACGTCATTTAAAAAAATTACCTTTACTGTATTTTTCACTGTGCCAGCGAATTTGTAACATTCCTTGAAACTATTTTCTTGTTGTCCTGGTGATATTCATGGTCTCATGGTTCACCATTGTAGTACACTAACTTTGAAATATGTGATTAGAAATGCAGTTTAAATCATGGGATGTTCCAAATCCTTGAAGACTTTTTTTTTTCTATGACAAGAAAATAAGATCTTTGGTTGTACACTTACAGAATACTAGATTGAACCGATTACATTATTCTTCAATTAAACTTCACTTGTACCATTTTAGCACTTACTCTGTAAGTACTTCCTGAGTTAATAGCTTAGCGTAAAGTTTAAAAAGCTATTAAGCAGATTTAAACAATCTTGTTTAAAGAAAGAAGCCATGTTTTTGCACATCATTAGCTGAAATGTATTAATAAAAGATATGGCTTATTAGGCATTAAGGATGAAAACTAGAGGCCTTCACTGTGCCAGGAAAAGTCCAGGGTTGGCATGAAGCCTGTGGGCAAATTATAGTTTTAAATAAAATTTAAAATACTATATTACTCTGTCAATTTCTATAACAAAATTATGATTGAGAGATCATTTTCTCTTAGTTTATTTCTAGAAGAGAAGTATCTAAACAAATGCTAGTAGTAATTATCCATGTAAAACTGTGCTAAGATTAGATAAAATAGATTTAAAAAAAGATTAGATAAAATAGGTACACTCTGCCTCATTAAATCTGCATTTCAGATTAACAAAAAATAATTTTTAGTGTAAGTATGTCCCAAGCATTGCATGAAATTTCTTTATACTAAACAAAAATATGTATCTTAAATTCAGATTTAACTGGGTGTCCTTGATTTTTATTTGCTAAATCCATAACCCTAAATGAGGAACTAAGGAAGATAATCACAAAAGTAATGACTAGTGAACCTGGTTAATTAGTTTAGTTAATTCTCAACTTTCTTCATTAAGAAAATAGAAATTATCTAAGAAAATAGAAATTATCTCCAAGATATCATAATAGGTCATGCATATTCAGGGAAAAAAAGGCATGTTTAAATGCCTTTTTGCTCTAATTACTAGTAGATCAGTAAAGACACTACAGACATACCTTGGAGATACTGTGAGTTCAGTTCCAGACCACCGCAATAAAACAAATATCATGATAAAGTGAGTCAAATGAATTTTTTAGTTTCCCAGTGCATATAAAATTATGTTCATATCATACTGTAGTCTATTGAGTGTATAATAGCATTATCTCTGAAAAACCAATGCATATACCTTAATTAAAAATACTTAATTCCTAGAAAATGCTAACCATCATCTGAGTTTACAATGCTTTTTTTTTTTTTTTTTTTTTTTTTTTTTTGGCTGGTGGAGGGTTTTGCCTTGATATTGATGGCTGCTGACCGGTCAGGATGGTTGTTGCTGAAGGTTGCGTCGGGTAGAGCAATTTCTTAAAATAAGACGTCAATGAATTTTGGTGCATTGATAGACTCTTCCTTTCACAAATGACTTCTCTGGAGCATGTGATGCTGTTTGACAACGTTTTACCCATAGTGGAACTGTCAAAATTAGAGTCAATCCTCTCAAACCCTGCAGCTGCTTTATCACTAAGTGTATGTAAGATTCCAAATCCTTTGTTATCATTTTAGCAATCTTCACAGCATCTTCACCAGAAGTAAATCTCATCTCAAGAAACTGCTTTCTCTGCTCATCCATAAGAAGAAACTCCTTATCCATTAAAGTTCAATCATGAGAGCGCAGCAATTCAGCTGCACTTTCAGGCTGCACTTCTATCCCTAGTTCTCTTGCTATTTCCACCACATTTTCAATTGCTTCCTCTACTGAAGTCCCTGGATCACTCAGTCCATGAGGGTTGGAATCCACTTCTTCCAAATTGCTGTTAAAGATGATATTTTTCCCTCTTGCTATGAACAATCAATGTTTGTAATGGCATCTAGGATGATGAATACTTGCCAAAAGTTTTTCAATTGAATCTGTCCATATCCATCATAGACTGGTAGAGCTATCTATGGTAGCTATAACATTATGAAATATATATATTTTTTAGATAACAAGACTCAAAAATTGAAATTACTCTTTGATCCGTGGTCTACAGAATGGACGCTGTGTTAGCAGCCATGAAAACAACGTTATTCTTCATGTAAATCTCTGTCAGAACTCAGGTGACCAAGGCATTGTCAGCAGTCATATTTTGAAAGGGATCTTTTTTCCCCCCTGGGCATAGTTCTCAACAGTGGGCTTGAAATACTCAGGAAACCATGTTGTTAACAGACATGCTGCCATCCGGGCTTTGTTGTTCCATTTATAGAGCACAAGCAAAGTAGAGTTAGCCAATACTTAAGAGCCATAGGATTTTTGAAATGGTGAATGAGCATTGACTTCAACTTAAAGTCATCAACTTTGGGGTGCCTGGGTGGCACAGCGGTTAAGCGTCTGCCTCCGGCTCAGGGCGTGATCCCGGCGTTATGGGATCGAGCCCCACATCAGGCTCCTCCGCCATGAGCCTGCTTCTTCCTCTCCCACTCCCCCTGCTTGTGTTCCCTCTCTCGCTGGCTGTCTCTATCTCTGTCAAATAAATAAATAAAATCTTTAAAAAAAAAAAAATAAAGTCATCAGCTTTATTAGCCCCTAATAAGAGAGTCAGACTGTCCTGTGAAGCTGTGAAGGCAGGCAGTGACCTTTCTTCTCTAGCTATGGAAGTCCTAGACGGCATCTTCTTCCAACACAAAACTGTATCACCTACGTTGAAAATCTGTTGTTTAGCGTAGCCACCTTCATTAATAATTTTAGCTAAATCTTCAGGATAACTTGCTGCCGCTTCTAAATCAGCACATGCTGCTTCACCTTGCTCTTTGATGTTGTGGAGATGGCTTCTTTGCTTAAACTTCATAAACCACCTTCTGTTAGCTTCAGACCTTTTCTATAGCTTCCTCACCTCTCTCAGCATTCACAGAATTGAAGAGATCCAGGGAGTTGCTCTAGATTAGGGTTTAGCTTAAAGGAATGCTGTGACTGGTTTGATCATCTATCTGGACCACTTAAACTCTCTCCATATCAGCGATAAGGCTGTTTCACTTTCTTATCACCCATGACGTAGCACTTTTAATTTCCTTCAAGTACTTTCCTTTTGCATTTACAATTTAGCTATATGGCGCAAGAAGCCCAGCTTTTGGCCTACCTCAGCTTCCACATGCTTTTCTCACCAAGGTCAACCATTGTGCTTTTAAGTTATTTTTTTAAAGATTTTATTTATTTATTTGAAGAGAGAGAGAGCACATGGCAGGGCGGTGCAGAGGAAGAGGGAGAAGCAGGCTCTCCCCTGAGCATGGCGCCCGATGCAGGGCTCGATCCCAGGACCCTGAGATCATGACCTGAGCCGAAGGCAGACCCTTAACTGACTGAGCCACCCAGGTGCCTTTTGCTTTTGATTTAAAGTGAAAGACTGCAAGTCTTCCTTTCCCTTGACCACTTCATGGCCATTGTAGGGTTATGAATTGGCCTAATTTCAATATTATGCTTCAGAGAATAGGGAGGCCTGAGGAGAGGAAGAGAGACAAGAACAGTCAGTCACTGCAGTAGTCAGCACACACATTTATCAGTTAAGCTCACTGTTTACTATGGGTGCAGTTCATAGTACCCCAAGTAATTACAGTGGTAACATGAAATATCATTGATCAGATGACCATAACAGATATAACAATAGTGAAAAATTTGAAATATTGCAAGAAATACTGAAATGTGACACAGAGACAGGAAGTGATCAAATGCTGTTGGAATATGGCACTGATAGACTTGCTTGTACAGGGCTGCCAGAAACTTTCAATTTGTAAAAAAATGCCATACCTGTGAGGTACAGTAAAGCAAAGAGCAGGGTGCCTGGGTGGCTCAGTTGGTTAAGTGTTTGCCTTCTGCTCAGGTCCTGATCACAGAGTCCTGGGATTGAGCCCTGTGTCAGGCTACCTGCTCAGTGGAGAGCCTGCTTCTCTTTGTGCCTTCCCCTCCCCTGTGCTCGCTCTCTCTCACTCTCTCTCAGACAAAAACAAAAAAGCAAAAAGCTGTATAACAAGATATGTTTGTCTGTGTCTTTGAAAGGATTCATTTCTAGCTAACCTGATGAAGTAAAATATCTTTTATGGGTGTGTGATACATGTAGTTTGAAGTGCCTGTCCTGTGCATAGCCCCCTTCTTTACCTTGAAGGTAGGATAAGCTTACATGGTAATGTTACAGCATTTATATCTCTTCCCCTTCTCCCCTCCAAGCACACCATTCTCATTTAGCCACTGCTGGTGGATTAGGGTGCACATCTAATTTAGTTGGGATACATTGCCCTATGAATTCTGAATTGGAATAATGTGAGCTGCAGTCAATTTTCTTTGGGAAGCAAAACGTACACTGTTGAGCCCTGTGGTAGTTAACACGTATGTCAAAACCAACATTGTGGAGAAACAGAAACAAATGCACTGTTGGGAGTTGCCTGAACATCTATGTAATTCTGCTGAATATATCCTGGTCATTGTAATTCTACTCATTCTAGTTAGAACATGAAGACAGAATAGAGACGGGTGAGTAAAGGAAACTATACATGTAAAAATTCAGATGCATAACACTATTATTTATTAGAGCAAACACTATAATTGTAACTGGACCTATTTTATATTTGTAATAACTAACAAAAACATCCAACTTCCATGTTGATATATCTACGATTAATAATAGTCTTATACTGTTGACATTAAATAAATATTTGGTATGTTTATCAACGTGAGGTGCTTTTCTTAAAGTTTCAGGAATTAAAGTATTGCTAGATTAGCACACTCTGCTACCGGTGTAAAAATAACTCAAAGGATTTGTCCTAATGACATTACACCAGACGTTGTTTACTAACAAGAATAGAATAGTTTTGTCATCTGCACACAGGAATATGTGATACTTACCAAGCATGTCAATAAGTAACAATTTGAACAAAAAGGAGCATGAATATTAGCAATACAATCTTATTGGGTCACATAATCCTCCACTAATACACAAAAGTAATCTACTTGTTTCTTTGGCGCTTGTTAACAGTTTGCTGATTATTCATGTGTCCAGAAAAAAATTAATGCTTGAAGCCCTAAACCTGGTGAATATAATGAGCATGGCTCCCCATGGATCTGAAAAAAATTAGATTGTTGGTTTGAGACAGATGCAGCTATAACCAGAGGGAATGCTTTTGCATTCTCATCACAGAGTAGCAGAAACATAACTTAGAAGCTTTAATACATATTAATACTATATTCAAGACAATTATAAGCACAAGAAAACATAAAAATAAAAATTCAGGGGAAGAATGAAGTCAGTACTAGAAGCTCTGCTAAAGACAGTTACAGTCGCATGGTAATTCCATAATTAACTTTAGTGTATGAACTGGAATAAAATCTTATGTAAATGCACTGGAAACACATTCAAAACAAGGTCAGGAAAAGGAATACACAGTGATCCTTTTCACAGTATAAAGCAAATGAAATGACCATGAATCTTAGTCCTAGTTTTCCTATTCTTCTTAAGTAGATTCATATTTGTCCTCTCAAAACATAATTCTTAGCTTAGAATTTTATTTGATCCATCTCACTAATTTTAGTAAAATATTTATCATATAGAGTTTTTACATAAAAAATGTAAAAAGTACTGAAGATATTGAAGAAAATCATATACCAAAGGCAAAACTGCCCCCAAGAGACTCTTAAACATTATTTTAAAACAAGTAAATATAGATATTAAAGATAAGCCACTCAGATACTTTGAGAAACAAGAGGAAAGGGAGCCTACATGCTCGTGATATGTTCTAAGGTCCTTAAAGCAATCATCTAAATTACCATCTCCATTTTAAAAATAAGTGTGTAGCCTTAAGGGAATACATGACTTGTCCAAAGTCACAAACTAATAATAAAAAAAAAGCAGGGTTAGAGCATTTCAACCTGCTATTTAATAGTTGTATAACCTTAGGTAAGTTAACTTAATCTGTTTGCCTCAGTTTCCTATCTTATAAAATAATAATTGTAGCTATCACAATGGGTTAAATCAATTAATAAACATAAAGTACTTAAACAGTAATAGTAAACAATAAGTTCTATTTAAGAACTAGTCTAGGTCTGTAGCTCCATGTTTGTTTCACCACACCACAGAGAAACTGGACATTGAATTCACATTGCCAACAATGTGCAAACATTTGTATCACTAAAATACTTACTGTCTTCTGTGAGAATGACAATATTCCTGCACTTAATATTTCTTGGCCATTAATCCCATCAAGTAAAAAATAATGAATACAAAAGTCCTAAGTGGTATAATAATAATTATTAATCCTACTTGAGGTTTTTTTTTTTAAGATTTTATTTATTTATTTATTTGACAGAGACAGCCAGCGAGAGAGGGAACACAAGCAGGGGGAGTGGGAGAGGAAGAAGCAGGCTCATAGCAGAGGAGCCTGATGTGGGGCTTGATCACACAACGCCGGGATCACGCCCTGAGCCGAAGGCAGACGCTTAACGACTGCGCCACCCAGGCACCCCCTACTTGAGTTTTTGAACACTAAATATGTAAGCCAATAAATGTGCAAAGCAATGTAATGGCAACACGCAGAAAATGATAGAACAAGGAATTGAAGTCTGTGAATTAAAAAAAAAATCATTAAAGGTACATTACCAATATATGAAGAGAATACAAAGAAGTTTTATAATTAGTTGAAGAACTGGAATACCAGCACTGTCCAGTGGGACATTTGGCAATGATGGAAATGTTCTTTACCTCCTCCATCCACTAGGGGAGCCACAGCCACGTATAGCTACTGAGCACTAGAAATGTTGGTATTGTGACCCACATTTTGTATCTTGATATATTTTAATTAATTTAAATTTAAATAACTTAATGTGGCTGTTGGAGAGCACAGTGCTAGAGAGGTAGCAAGGGAGAGCCGATGCCACTGTGGGGGCTGAGAGAGTTGTGAAGGCAGAAATCATGAAAGAGATCCTTGGTCATTCATTTCTGTGGAAAGATGTGACCTTTGAACCTAAAAATGAAAGGGGATTACCAGACTCATAAATGAAAACCAAAGTAGGAAGGATTTGTAAAAGTCTCAAACTAATAGTCTTTGGTCCACTTCAGGTATGTTAAAAAGTGGAAAATATACATAAAAACCTCACTTGCAGATGGGGCACCTGGGTGGCACAGACGGTTAAGCATCTGCCTTTGGTTCAGGTCATGATCCCAGGGTCTTGGGATTGAGTCCTACACCAGGCTCCTTGCTCAACAGGGAGTCCACTTATCCCTCTCCCTCTGCCTTGTGCTCTCTGTCTCTCTCTCAAATGAATAAATAAAATCTTTAAAAATAAATAAATAAAATAAAATAAAATAAAATAAAATAAAATAAAATAAAAACCTCACTTCCAGCTTCTCTGAAAAAGAAAAAGGAATATTTGGAGCAAATTAACCCTTCTGAGGCATTTTTTTTTCTTCCATCCTGAAAGTCTACTTTATGATGCTCATTATTCTGTTAGTTATATTTCTGTTTTTATTGTATCTGTTTAGCACAGTTGTTTATAAGAGTTGTTCAATCAAGGTCCTACCTTCTTTTCTCAGGTTAGTTTCCAAGTGTTGACTAGTCAGTCACCTCATAAATATGTGCCTTTGCTTTTGGACAAAATGAGAAATATAAGTGTGTGGTTCCACTGAAAAAAGTAAAGGTGCAGATCTCTTTGACTTGGTTCATTGTAGTCTTTTATAGACAGTGTATAAAATAATTTGGACTATTATAGATGTCACTGCCTGGATGAGCTTGACTTTGTCATAAAATCTCAAGGCTGTGCCCTTTGGGCAGTTTCTGAGAGTGGGGAAGACAAGAGGATGTCATATTCCAAGGACAAGGTATGGGGTAGGGAGCCTCCAAGTGCCCTGGTCCAAACAGCAGTCACATCTTCTCAATGACTTCCCCTAACAGTTTCTAGTTCAGTAAGTCTTGAGGAGGGCCTGAGAATTTGAGTTTTTAACTAGTTCCCAGGTGATGTTGATGCAGGTGGCTTGGGACCACACTTGGTGAACCATTTGTGTAGGTAAAATTTTCCCATAGTAGTTCCTACTGTCTCCCAGGAAAGAGCCAAATTATATTGAACGTTTTTTTCTTAAGCAGCTAACTTACAATATATATTGAAACTCTCTCTGACACATGAACCCTAGAAGAAAATACAAATACACAAAATTAAACTTTTAATTAAGTAAATGATACAGAGTAAGTAATGATCAAAACTATACTACTGAACCTGAATCGGTTAGAGCCCTAGCAGGAAACCGAACTCATCCAGATGGTTTAGATAAGGAGTTTTTAATGAAGAGATAACTACAGAAATATGGCCACAATGGAAGCAGCTGGAAGCCAACACCACCCCTGGGTACCAAGGAAAAAGTGGAAATAGTGTTACCAGAGTCCATAGAAAGCTGGAGCCATGAGCAGAGAGTGGCTGCAGGAATGGAGTTGAGAGTTTTCCTGGTGGGGTGCAGCCTCTGTCAGAGAAGTATTGAAGTGAGGAAGGAGGTAGAAAGATACACCCCAGCATTTCCTTCCCTTTGTACTTCAGTCTCCTGTCCGTGCCTCCTTTTGGCTGAAACCAACCTGTAGCCGCTTTGTGAGAATATACCCAGGGAGGCAGCCAGTGGGATCACTGTCCGGGGGTTGGGCCACTGATAAATTCTCAGAAGGCTGGAGATTGTAAGGGAGAGACCTGATTCTACCTTCCCTCTTGTTAATTGTAAGCACTGCTTCCAGTTCTCTTTTATGCCTTCGTATTTGGGGAGCAACAGGCTAGGCAGCAGGCAGCATGGATATGAAGCTTACGTCCTAGAGACTCAGAAGTGTTTTTAGAACCTCTTTTTCAATCGGGCAAAGGTTCAAATACTCCTAAGTGAAGTGCTCCTAACTCAGAAATGCAATAAAAAGCCTGTTGTTTGCTATGAATTTAAGGAAATAAATGATTGTCCAATTCAGGCTGCACAGGGACAATTTACTTTCTTTCTGAGTTGACTTCTAAGGCCCTGAGACTGTTGAATAAATACCAACAAGGCAGTGAGAGCTTAGTTGTCCCACCATCAAAGAGGAAGCACCTTTTAGATTGGTTCAAATACCTGAAAGTAGTTCAGTGTGATAAATACCAGCATTATTTCATAATTCTCAGTCACAAACAGGAGATTGCCTTTATTTATTTTATTTATTTTTTTTTTTTTAAGATTTTATTTATTTATTTGACAGAGATAGAGACAGCCAGCGAGAGAGGGAACACAAGCAGGGGGAGTGGGAGAGGAAGAAGCAGGCTCATAGCGGAGGAGCCTGATGTGGGGCTCGATCCCAGATCGCCGGGATCACGCCCTGAGCCGAAGGCAGACGCTTAACCGCTGTGCCACCCAGGCGCCTCAGGAGATTGCCTTTATTGTCTTAATTATTTCAGGATCCCTTCCCATAGTGTCTCCAGAATTTCTGAAGCAAACACAGAGGTAGAATTCATTGCCTGGTAACAGCAGTAAGACAATGCTTGACACTCATGATGTCAGAAGGACCCCAGTTGTCTTCTTAGCCTTGAGCCGTCCGGCTTTTCTATATGTGTCCTAGCTATAAGGCAAAGCAAGTAAATTTTACACCCGAAATGTCACATGTTTAACTCACTCTGCATTTCTGCTCATGCAATTATTTTGCTGCAACCATCTTTTATTATTCTGTCTGCTTGTTAAAATATGTAAAGTTTTATCTCAAATACTTGTTTTTCTATGAATTCTTCCTTGTTTCTTCCAGCATGAAACTTGAATAACCAAAGCACAATATATTACATTTAAGCCACTTTTATCCCACCTTATATTATAGTTACAAATAATGAAACATTTTATATTTTTAATTTGAAGCACTTTTTACCATTTTCTGCAGTGATTTATAGAAAAATAGTTGTATGGACCTTAAACATGGAATATCTGAATAGCTGCATGAATTTCTGTTTAAATCACTTATTTAGGGTTATTTTATCTCTTCATTCTCATCTGTAAAATAATTATCTTACTTCAGAGTATTAAGGTGACATTCAAATAAATAATGATGAAAATCAGCAAATGGAGGAGTAGACTGAAAATATTAGTTCAATTACTTATTATTTTTAGTATCTTTTACAAAGATACTAAAAAGGAAACCAGAAAGTTTGTACTAAACTGAACAAAACTGAAAGTTCACAGAAAACTATACTGAGATTACAAATCCTTAATTATCCTGAGAACATCTTAAAGAGGAAGAGACAGGGGAATAATATCTCAGCATTGTGTTCATGATTACAGTACCAAGACAAAACACATATGCACGTATGTGCAGGTGCAAATATTTGTGAAGCTTGTTTCAAAAAGGTTTTAAAATTTTTTGGGGGGGGGGGCTCCTGGGTGGCTCAGTCATTAAGCATCTGCCTTTGGCTCAGAGCGTGGTCCCAGGGTCCTGGGATGGAGCCTCCAATTGGGCTCCTCCGCTGGGAGCCTGCTTCTTCCTCTCCCACTCCCCCTGCTTGTGTTCCTTCTCTTGCTGGCTGTCTCTCTGTCTGTCAAATAAATAAATAAAATCTTTTAAAATAAATTAAAAATAAATAAATAAAAATTTAAAAGATAGATAAAATACCCAAGTGTATCAACAGAATAGTAAGACAAAAGAGGTGAGGCAGCAAGGTCATGATAAAATCAGGAATGGAAAGTGAGATAAAATCAGCATATTCCAATTAGTGTACTGCAAATATGACATAGTATCCTCATCATTTTGGAATTAGGCCAGGAGATTTGTTCTAAACATTCTAGAATCTGAAACAAAATTTTATTTTATGTGTAAGACTCCCTCCCCAAATATTACGAGAGTCAAACATAAAGGGGAAAAAAAAGATGAATTGGTTAAATAAGAGAAGCACAATTATTTCTAGAGTCCAAAAAAAAAAAAAAATTCATCCTTTAGCCTCTTTAAGAAAATGAGGTATCTTAATGTGGAAAACAATGGCATTCTTTGAGTAAATGTACAATTCTGTTGGATATTTCTCTCCATCATAGTGGGGGCACCATGCCAAAGTGTTGTTCTGTAAGCCTACACCACAGGGATCATTATCATTGAAATAAGCGATTTTCTCAGGGTGACAATGAAAAGACATAATATCCCCAAGAAAAAGAGAGTGCATTTTTCAGAAAATCTACCATAAATTTTCTTACTTTAAACTGAGCTTTTGATTACTATTGTCAAGGGGTTAATGTGATGGCAAGTACCCTTTTTCTGAACTAAGGCCATTTGATTTAACAGTCAGTCAAGCAGGGGCTACATTTGATAGATTCTGACAGGTGTTTAAGTTAAAGGCTATCATATCTCTTAAAATCAAGTGGGAAGGTTGATCTCAATACAGGTTAAGAAGGAATTCTGTTAATATCTGGAAAATTAAGCTGAAATTGTTAATAAAATTACCTCTGTGGTGTGAGATGATTGAGATGGAAGGGGGTATAGGATATTTTCTTTTTTATTTACATAGTTCATACTAATATATTTTTTTTTACAGTTTAATACATTGTTATTTAAAAAGTATTCTAAAATCCTACAGCAAGTCAAAACAAAGACTAAAGTAGTAGGAAATTCTGGGTTCTTTACACAACCAACTTCACATCTTATTGAGGGATTCATGTTCTTAGCCATAAATCAGGGATTCCCAAACTATTGATTACAACTCACTAGTAGACTGACACAAAATAGGTATTTAATGATAAACGTATTTTAGAAAGGCAACCTACATAGCATCCTCTTGGTATTTTATAATACACATAACTATTAAGCCTTTGAAATCTTGTATTAAGGAATATTTTGGACTTTAACCCACAGTGGTTGGAAGTGGGCAGGGTGGCCCCTTCTAAGGGGCATCTGGAAATATGTGTAGGTAAAGGTGATGTTTGGTTGTCGCAAGACTGAATAGACATGATGAATATTTAGTGATCTGGGACCATGCATGCTAAAAATACTATGATATAAATGGTATTTTGTACCATTCTTACCACGTAATGTAGAATGGTGATTCTTCTGGAATTTATATTTTAGTCTAAAACCATAGATTCCAATATATATATCTCCCTTCTTGATATTCCACTTGGTTGTCTTAAAGATGTCTCAAAAGTTAAAGTGTTTAAAATATACACAACGTATTTCCACTCCCCACCAACATTTCCACTTTCCCAAATCAGAATATTTTTCATCATGGTAATGTAATTACAAGTCATTCATTTGTTCAAGACAGAAACAATAAGCCTACATTTTTGTTAAACCTATTGCCTTTTTAGCCCATTCCACCTGCAAAATATATTTTGACTCTTTATTTCAAAAACCATGCAAGATAAAAACCTGAAGTGAGGGTATAATGTAAAACATAAAAACAGAAATATTAAAAATAGAGATACGTTTTCTTTAAAGGGGAAGAAAAACCGTAGGAGTGAAAAATTAGTTAGAAAAATAGAGCCCCCAATTTAAGGAAACAGAGAATGGAGTAGACATGGAAAATAAAGAGTTCACTCTACTACTAGAACAGCCACCCAAGTTGGTGTTGCCTCTGCAACCTCTTTCCAACCCTTTCTCCAGCCCCTAAAGCGTGTGCATACACGTGCGTGCACGCACACACACCTGCACATACACCTGCACACGTACACACATTCTCCTTTGCTCGGAACCAGGCTATTGGCCTCTCCTGTGATCTACAAATTTAAGATCATCTGGCGAACAGGAGTCATCAAAGAACCTTTGCCCTGCCTTGTCCTCCTTAGAAATTTCAGATGTAGCTAGGGGAAACTAAACTTTGGGGACTAGAAGTAAAAACCATCTATCTATCCATTGTAAATTTTTATTTCATTTATTTTTAATTGTGTTCTGATTTCACCATTGTTTTAATACCTGTCTTAATCAATTACCTTTCTATTTTTTCTTTTCTTCCAGTCTGCTTTCCAATTTCCTTCTTTAAAAAAAAAATCTGTTTTAACATTTCTGTGATTCTTTGCTATATTTCCTATGAAAATGAAATGAAAGAGGACTCATGGAGGAAGATTTGTGTACATAATTTAAAATATGTGTATTCAAGTACTTTAATCTTTTCCTTTATTTTTTAAAATGTACTTAATAGAAATAAAAGTTACCATTGTCCCCAACTTCATTGAGATATAATTGACATAACATTGTGTAAGTTTAAGGTATAAAATGTATTGATTTGATACATTTATATATTGCAAAATGATCACCACCATAGCATTAGTTAACACCTGCATCAGGAGGAGGTGAGAATCTTAAAGATCTAATCTCCTAGAAATTTTCAAGTATCTAATGTAGTATTATTAGCTGTAATCACCACATTGTACATTAGATCCCCCAAACTTGTTAAACTTATAACTGGAAGATTGTACCCTTTGACTAGTATCTTCCAATTTCCCCCATCCCCAGCCCCTGGTAACCCCTGGTAAACACTTTCTTTATGTTTGACTTCTTAAAAAATTATATATGTAAGTAATATATGATATTTGTTAAATGTTATTTTAATAAATAATAACTGAATATATTTAAAGAGAAAGTTTAGAATGTTATTTTTACAAAGAATCCATTTTTGTAAAATATGTATACATACACAGTAGCCATACCTCCGATAAGTGAAAAGATAAAATTTTTTTTTCTTAAGCCATATATTCATTTCCTCTCTGTGCATGAGCAGCACAGATTGTCCTTGTTAAATGTCTGAAGTTTATTACTGATGTAATAAATTTCCATTACATTTGATTTACTCTAAAGAAATATATAGTAAAGAAATGAAACATTGCTCATTTGAATTTCTGTGAATGAAAGATGACCTATCGTTCCTGAGGTACTTGTAAAGAACATATAATGAAAGGAGACTCTTTTAAATGAGAGGTTCAAAACAGTAGCTAATGTTCCTTAGCTAAGACTACAATTATTCAATTAGCAGAAGGTTAAAAAACCAAAACAAAACAAAACAAAAACCCTCAAGTGAATAGAGTAAAAATCTTAAAAATATACCTTTGATTCCAGAGGTAGTTGAAATAACTTATTATCCTCATTAAGTGTGATGAATAAAGACCAAAATATTAGAAACAATTACTTGTAATTGAATAAAGATGATCATATATTCTTGACTTGATTTTGCAACATTGTTGGATTAGCAAACATAAAACAAATTTATCCTTGCATATTTTTCCTTATTTTATTCTAAGTTCATTGCATAGATTCTATCTGATATCTCTGTGTTGGAATAATAATATGGAATGAAAATGTAGATATTATAGGAGTAATGCTTCATTAAGGGAATGGAGGGAAAGATGGGATTTACATTCATATTTCTGTGGTCAGGAAGTGGATAGTGAGACCAAAACTGGTGCTGGTCAGAAGTCAACTTGAAATGTTAGGTCAGTCAGTGAATTCTAAGCAGTCTAATTTTAAGAACACCCATAGCTTTAAAAAAATGCTAATTTCTTAGTTCCACATCAGAATCCTTTTCATATCCTTTTAGGACAAAATGCAGTACAGTTTTATGCAAAAGTTATACTAGTATATGATCTGTTTTTCTTTACTGTGTTCTGGCCATTTCTCCAGTATCAGCACATTGTCTGCCTTGTCCTTTCTAATAGCTGTGCAATAGCCCATTGTACAGAAATAGTAAAATTATGTTTCACTGTTTCCTTATTCTTCAGAGTTTAGGCTATTTTCATTTGGTTACTGTTTCTTTTTAAAATGGTTCAAGGGCACCTGGCTGGCTCAGGCAAAAGAGCATGTGACTCTTGATCGTGGAGTCATGAGTTCGAGCCCATGTTGGGTGTAGAGATTACTAAAAAATAAATAAATAAAACTTTAAAATGGTGCAAAAATGTGTATTTGTGTATACATACATATGAACATACACGTATCTATACATGTGTGTAGAATTGTATCTATAAACATTATATACACTTGAGTACTAGTATCTGTATAGAAAATTCTTAAACAGAATTATAAATGTGTATATGCATGTATATATATATAATACACATATATATAATTTATGTCTATACACACATTCACACATGTACATTTGAGCAAGTATCTCTAAAAGGACAATTATTAAAGTAGAATTACTGTGCTGACGATTATGCATACTTTAAATTTTGTAAACTATTTATATAGTTGAATTACTTCATATTCTACGTTTATTGTCATGCAAAGAACTATTTCACTCCAAGATTAAGCAAAACAAAACACTCCAGTTTTCATGGCTTCAGCTTTTATGTTTGATTCTTTGATGCAGGTTGAATTTATTGTGGAGAAAGGAATGAGAGTAATACAAATTTACAGTGAGAAAATCAAGGCTTAAAGTATTAAATTTACTTGCTCATGATCACGAGTCCGTGGTTATCTTAGGACAATAGTAGACATAAAGACTGTATGTGAGCATATCTTAAGGAAAGAAACATTTAAAAATAGTATCATTAAGGGGTGCCTGGGTGGCTCAGTGGATTAAGCATCTGCCTTCAGCTCAGGTCATGGGATCAAGGGTCCTGGGATCAAGTCCCACATTGGGCTCCTTGCTCAGTGGGGAGCCTGCTTCTGCCTCTCCCCTTGCTTTTGTGCTCTCTCACTCTCTCCCTGTCCAATAAATATATAAAATCTTAAAAAGATAGTAGCATTAATACTTCCTATGTTGGAGATGTTTCAATAAGTCATTTATTTTAGTCCTTCAATCAAAAGAAAGTTTGTCTTTTTACAGTTATTAATTTTGAGGCATGAGTAATACACTAATACTCAATAATGTTCAATGAAGAGCCAAATGAACTCTGAGGATTTGACTCACCATAAATAGCTGGTGTCCTGTGCTACATACTCTATACTGAGTGTGAATTATGGAGAAAGATATAACCCTAAATTGTATCTAAAATATTAAAATTTAGAATCCAAAGAAGGATAAAGCATTCTAAGGGGCCAAGAGGATAACAGTATTTGAAACAAAAGTGTGATACAGTCTGATTGAGGTTCATTGGTAGGGTATTTAGAGGGCAAGACCTGATAGCTTAGTCAAATAGAATGAAAATGCCCAGTTTTTTGAACAGGAAGCAAAGCATGTGTTTAGAACAAACTCATGTATCGTGTTGGAACAAACAGAATTCATAGAAGGATAGGATGTTAGGAACCCAAGATGGAGCCAGATTCCAGAGAGCTTTTCATTGTTTCTGTTGTGCTTTCTGGTGGGGAGTATATAAAGATATTTGAATAGGTGAGAGACATACTTAAAACAATGCTATTTGAAGGAATTTCATCTGACATCAGAGTATCAGAAGGACAAGGGGTGAGGAGAGGAATCAGGAAGGCAATGCAGTTTGTTGTAGAATTTTACTCTTCCACGATACAATTAATCCACGGTGTGGGTCTGAGGTGCTCATCTTTACCTTAGAAGATTTTTGTGCTTATTATTTGAATTTCATTCAAAGAGTTGTTTAATCCTTTGTGTCCCACGTATTATAAATTCTGGTCAGTGACAACACAGCAGTCTTAGAAATGATAAGTTATGTGAGAAGCTCTGGTTCTATATTCCTCTATATTACTTTTTTCTTCTTTTTTTGACTATCATTGCTTTGTGGGTTATATTGGAGAAAGAAACTTTGAAGAACATTTTCTTCATTTTTGATACTTCGTGCTAACTCTGGAAAGACATGCATCACTTGGAAATAATTAGAAGCAAAGAATCCACATGACTTTGTGCAACAGATCCCCAGATATGGACAACGCCATCACTTGCAGTACTTGAGTTTGACATGACAGCTACCAGGTGTTACAGGCTTACTTGTTTTTAAACTAAAAGAAAGAAAACAAGAGTAAGCACCTTCACAAATGAAGCAGAACAGATTCTGCCAACATAAAATGCCTGGCATCCATTTTAACAAAGTAAATTCCAGCTGCTTTAACTAAGGACCAGACAACCTGTTTCTGTACACATGGATTATAATGTTCCCAGACCTTTAGTTCTCAAAAATCACTCACATGTGCCTCAGGTATTTGAGAAGCAGTGTGGATTCTTGCCCACCTTGTGAGGATGAGCAGATACTGACTGATTGAAATTTTCACATGTAAATTCCATCTCTTAGTTCTTTCTTTATGAGAAAATATAATTCTGAAACTATCGGTGAGCCTCCTTCTCATGTGTTAATTGACCTTTTTCATTCAGTTCTAAAATATAAACTGGAAGAAAGAAAAAGACATTGCCTTAATTTTCATGGTCATTTTTGTTTACTTCAGCGAGTATACTTATTTGTAAAGGTAAAAAATAGAGGTCTCCTTATTTGATTTATCAGTGTATGCTTTGTGCATGCATTAATGAAGGTAGAAAAATACGCTGTCTTTCACTAATACTGAGTATGTCATCTTTCATCTAAAATCTTCCCCTTTTTCTGTTTTTAGTAAATGTTACCATTACCCAGTCAATTGTTTTTGCAAGAAAGGTGCATAAAAGGGAAAACAGTCACCTGAAAAAGAACAAAGACAATTGTACCATCAGATTTCTTATGAGAAAGCTAGATTCTAGAAGACAATGGACAAGATATTTAAAACTCTGGGGGAGGGGCGCCTGGGTGGCACAGCGGTTAAGCGTCTGCCTTTGGCTCAGGGTGTGATCCCGGCGTTCTGGGATCGAGCCCCACATCAGGCTCCTCTGCTATGAGCCTGCTTCTTCCTCTCCCACTCCCCCTGCTTGTGTTCCCTCTCTCGCTGGCTGTCTCTCTGTCGAATAAATAAATAAAATCTTAAAAAAAAAAAAAACTCTGGGGGAATATTAAAATTAAACTAGAATTCTACACCCAGATAAACTATCAGTGTGAGAGTAAAATAAATTCCACACTGGAATTTATACATACAAAAGCCCAGGACATGCAAAATACCTTTACTAAGGAAATTAGTAGTAAAAGGAAAGACGGAACTGAGAACTAAGAGGGTATGTGGTAGGAAACAGTGAAACTACTCTTGACATAGTAGTCACAACAGTGATTATAGACCAGGAAGTATAATCCGAGCAAATTTTTGGCTTTATAGTGAACAAAATTTTCATAATCATATTTTTCCCTAACTCGTGTAATTTATAGACAAATGAATAAGGACTTGACCATGGTTTATCTGGACCTAGATGATGCTGCGGTTTCTGGCCTTCCCTTTATCCCGTCCTCATCTTATACAACACTTTCCATCAGCCCAGTACACTTCAGTTGAGGCTGGCTCATCAGTCTCTTACACACACCAAGGTCCTTTCTACCCTGGGGCCTTTAGGCAAGCTTTTCTGTCTGCCTAGAATTACCATTCCTCTTCTCCCAACCGACTTCTCATCTCTTTCAGATTTCTAGGATAATCCTGCCCTAATTCCCTTCAGCAAGTTAGATCCACCTGTGCCTCTCCTTCTTTAGCACCTGACATATAAGTGTCCAAGAAGTCTTTGTTCCTTACATGAATAAGTGCTATTTTTCTTGCATAAAATTCTCCACTTGGAATGCTATATTCCGTCTCTTCATTAAAGACTGTCTATCGTTCATACATTTGCTTAGGTGACATGTCTGTTCAGCGATCTTCAGTGTCTTGCTCAGAAAAGAACTCGTTAGCTCTACTTTTGATTTACAGCATGTGCTCCCTCGTGTTATTCTTTATTGGACACATCTAAATTGTGAGCAGGGGAGACAGCTGGTTCAGTAAAATCCCTGATTTAAAAATGTAAGAAAAGTAAACATAGTTGCCAAAGTTCTTCTTATTATTAATAGTTCTTATTTTGAGAATATGCTCTTAATTAAATTTATCTAATTTATAAAATAAATAAAAATTGCTTTTTAACCCCAAATGTTTAGGAAAGATTTGACAACCTTTTGGAGACATCATACATTTTAACAACTGGGTTTCTCTTTTCAAAATAGGGAGCTTGCTTATGTATGAAAATTTTCAAAATCTCTTGAAAATACAAAATCTGTTTCATTTTTATTCATTCAAAGGGTGAAATCAAAATGTCATTATTATGGGAGTATTTGGTGCCTCTCTATTGTGGAATCCTCCATGGAGGATTTTGTTTCCATTATACAATTAGGTAAGAAAGCAAATTACAACTTTGAGGTGTAATAAAAACAGACATTTGTGGAGAGATGACTAGCGTACTCTACTTACATGTATTTTTGTTTATTTTAAACTTATCTTGATTATTTTTATAGTAAAAAGTTGATTATGTCACCCTTGAATATTTACTAATAGGTCATAACTTAAATATAGTCTCTTAAATGTATAAAATTTAATGTTCTGTGTATGTATGTTTTTCTATTTTTTTAATTAAAATATGTATTATTGATTTCAGAGGTAGAGGTCAGTGATTCATCAGGCTTATATAACACCCAGTGCTCATTACATCACATACCCTCCCTAATGTCTGTCACCCAGTTACCCCATCCCTCCATCCTCCTCCCCTCCAGCAACACTCAGTTTGTTTCATATGATTAAGAGTCTCTATGGTTTGTCTCCCTCTCTGGTTTCCTCTTGTTTTATTTTTTCCTCTCTTCCCCTATGATCCTCTGTTTTGTTTCTTAAATCCCAAATATCATTGAGATCATATGATAACTGTCTTTCTCTGATTGACTTATTTCACTCAGCATAATACCCTCTAGTTCCATCCACATTGTTGCAAATGGAAATATTTTTCTATTTTTATAAAATTATTACACATTCTACTACTTTATGATACTAAGCTTTTTAAAGTAATTATTGGAAATTAAATTTTAAAAAGTTAAGCTGTAATTATTTAATCAGAATTCTCCTTTTTTCTTTGATGTCTTTTGAAGCACCATTTACTTTTTGTCTTTTTTATTGTGTTTATGTTTCTCAGAGAATAAGATTCAAATCTAAAAATCATGTTCTTAAGGTCATACAAGAGTCTCATTTCTTTCACACTAACTCAAATATGTTTATGCCAGATCACCTCCATTTTGTAGCTATGGCATTGGAACATGTAGCTTTCAAAGTTGTGCAGTACCAGAAGATATGATATTATATATTATATTTTTAACAGTAAAATGGTGTATATCACTTCCATCCTGATGCTGTTGACCAGAACTCAGTCACATGACCTCAATAAACTGCAAGGGATGATGGAAAATGTAGGAAAGCAAAATCTTCCAGACCATTGAACAGTAAAGTGAGAGTTGCATGAAATGATTTTTTGCTTTTAGTTTATTTTTTAAGTTCCTGTTTGATATTAAACAAATGTATACTTATATGTTCATCCCAAAATTATTTCTCCTCTTAGCACCTATTTACTTAAATATAAATGTAAAAAGATAAAAGATAGGAAACCCTGAAAAATAATGTTCTAGTCCTCTAACCCAGAATAATCAAGCTGTATAACTTGTCAGTTTGCTCACAAAAACAATCATAAGCACAAGTTGTGTAAAATGTTCTATTTCTCTTTACTACTGAGATTATGGGCAGAAGCTTCAGCTTTAGATGGAAAATTGCCATCCAGTTCTAACCCCTCAGAGGCCATTTTTAGACATACAGTGGTGTCCAGTGAAAGAGGTAATTAGGCATGTATTGTGTAGGTAGCCAAAATTTATTTAAGCCATACATGAATTTTTTTTTTTTTTTTAGAAAATAAGCACAAATCCTTAGGAATCTTAAAGTGTTACAAGGTAATACATATCAAATGTTCTCACTTCAGTTTATCTAATTCAACCTTTAGCAAGCAATGTGTATGTGTTAATTTCTACTTATGAACAGTAAATACTAATTTTTGCTAATAATAATTTTTGGGGTAAATTTATTATTTTACAAGCTCTTATCTCAAAAAGCTCCTTATAAAGAAAGTTTCATTGGCCCCTGACTGAAAAACCACTCATATAAAACTTTATTAATGGTATAATGGCAAATATTTGCTGTGTACCTATTAAAGAGAATTTATATTTCCATGAATATTAATTTTCTTTTAATTAATTGAGGTAACTGCCAGAATGACTTAGAAAAGTAGATGGCAGTGATTAAACTACGTTATGTATATCAAATAGGTATTATATATAATTCCAATAGCAACATTCAAATTTCCCTCCCTCTATTCCTTTTCCTCAGCATTTAAAAATATATTTGTCTTCTTTGCTTTTTGTTCCTCAGTTTGCTATAACTTGCAGAAACAAAATTAAAAAGCTTTTAATTTAGGAAAAATACATAGTATTCAACTATCAAACACTGTTTTTTTGTTTATAAAGGTATTTCAAAAAAGCTGACTTAAATATAATAATTGCAATTAAAATATAGTTTGTATTATTTGGTGGAAGAAAGTCTCTATTTTCATAGGTAGGCTATTGTGATATAAGGATTATAATTAATTTCATGTGTACAATTATACACAATAATCTAATGTCCCTCAGAAGAGTATGATTATATGCTCTTTTTCACTTTTATGATGGGGAAATGACTTTCAGAAATCCTAATCATGATGAAATGCTTCTGCACTTCCAAAATTTACTGGCAGTCCAAAATAGACTCATTTGTGAAATGAGCTTATATTGGTGGAGCAGCATTTCTTCATGGTAATTATGCTTTCCAGAAATCTCTAAAGTGAGTTTCATGTACAGACTGCACAATGGTTATAGGAAGATCAAATTATGGGATCCCTTATAACTCTCCATGAGTTCATCCTATGCTTAATGATCCGTTACTGGCATAATAAGGGCTTAAACAAAAACTATTGATAATAAAACTCTAATAATATGCTAAAGTCTGGGATATTTAAGTCTCTTAACATATTAAAGGATAATTTTAAAAGGTTCACAATTGACCTTAGAGGCACAGAAGAGTAAAGACATGGACATCGTAATAGCTTTTCTTAGTATTAGCTAGGAGTGACTGTCATTAATATTGATTCATTTAATAAACAAACTTTTAAATGAGAGAGAAGGTCAAAACAATATATTTGTTCATCATAAGACATTAACCATGCAGGCTTCAACCAGGAGAAAAGCACCATGAATTCTAGAAACAATAATGGTGGTCACAGTAAGTGCATCTAGGAATGATACAGCTAATTGGGTATGTTTAGTGCACCAATTTGAGACCTTTATATGGCATATCCCATGAATTTTTATGAATGGTGAAATAAAAAAATTAGAGGTGTTAAACAACTTACCCAATGTCACATAACAAATAAATGATGAAATCAGGAATTTAGTCCTGCCTGTCTGGTGCCAGAGCCTGAACTTAGTAGAAGCTAGTGGAGAAAGGAAAGCAGACAAATAAAATGGCTTTTTCCCCCCATTTTTAAAGACATTATAATAACTTTCTTGGTGGTATTTTTCCTTTCTTAGCTGTGTTAATTTTTAATGCATAAAGGGCCAGATTAAACAAACAAAAAGTAATCTCAGGACAGGGGAGGAGAAATATAAATTGGCTAGACAACGGTAACCAAATTGTGTCATTCTTTAAGGGCAAGACAAATTTAACCACATCTCTGCCCTAAAGACCTGCACTGAATCACTGCATTGAGAAGTGTCCATTCTGGGTAGATGAAGAGTAAGTATGAGTTTCATGAAATTTTATGAAATATGTATCTTAGAGACACAGAAAAAAGAAACACTTCTTAAATTACAGATGAAATACTATTTTCCAGTCGGTGTGCCTGTGTGGCTAGTTGGTTAAGCATCTGACTCTTGGTTTCAGCTCAGGTCCTGATCTCAGGGTCGTGGGATCAAGCCTCACATTGAGCTCCATCCTCAATGCAGAGTCTGCTTGTCCCTCTCCCTCTGCTTCTCCCCCTGCTCACCCTCTCTCTTTCTCTACAAAAAAAAAAAAAAAAAGTATATATAGATATAGATACACACACACACATATTTTTCTTCCCAATTCTATATTTATACCATAATGTGATGATTTTTAATGGTTAGAATGCAGAATCAGTTAATAGAAATCTGGACATTGACCTAGACTACTACTCATTCACTCTTTGACGATTCATAACAGTCACCTCTTTGAGCTAAAATATCTGTCCTCCATTGTAAAATTATACTTTTAATTCCTATCTTAACCTACTTCCTGGTCATGTTTTCTCAATCGAGTGGGATATTTTATGCATACATATTTATATGTTGCTTGTATATACATATATAATTATATAATATATATAATAATTAAGGATACATGCACTAAACCATTTAATAACCTACTATATCTTTGTATAAATTAACTTCATTTAAAATAGAAGGAGAGGTAAATGGGGGGATGGGGTAACTGGGTGATGGGCATTAAGGAGGGCACATGATGTGATGAGCACTGGGTGTTATTTGCAACTAATGGATCATTGAACATTATAACAAAAACTCATGATGTACTATATGTTGGCTAATTGAATTTAAATTTAAAAAATAGTAATGTATATTTCTAGTTAACACATCAGCTTATTTATTTATGAGAACATTTAACATTTTGGTGATAACACTTTTATAATTTTTTGAGTATAGTTGACATACAGTGTTACATTAGTTTCAGGTGTACAACATAGTGATTCAACTTCTCTGTAAGTTGTGCTATGCTAAACTACTGTCTGTTACCACCCATCGCTATAATAATATCATTGACCATCTTCCATATGCTGTATCTCCCGCTCCCCTTCACTCATTTTTGTACATCCCCCCCACCCTTTCCCTCTGACAACCATCAGATTATTTTCTGGGTTTATAGGTCGGATTCTGCTACTTGTTTGTTTATTCCTTTGTTTTTAGTTTCCACATATGAGTGAAATCATATAGTATGTGTCTTTCTCTGTCTTATTTCCCTTAGAATAATACCATCTAGGCCCATCCATGTTGTCACAAATGGTACGATCTCATCCTTTTTTATGGCTAAGTAATATTCCATTGTATCTATATACCACATCTTCTTTATTCATACATCTATCAATGCACACTTGGGTTGCTTTTATATCTTGTCTATTGTAAATAATGTTGCAATAAACGGGTGCGCGTATCTTTTTAAATTAGTGTTTTTGTTTTCTTTGGGTAAATAGTAGTGGAATTGTTGAATCATATGGTATATCCATTTTTATTTTTGGGGGGAGCTTCCCTACTGTTTTTCACAGTGGCTGTACCAATTTAGATTTTCATCAGTTCATAACCATTTTTTGTTTTTTTTCTCCACTTCCTCACCAACACTTATTATTTCTTATCTTTTGATCTTAGACAGATACAAGGTTATATCTCATTGCGGTTTTGATTTGTATCTCCTTGATGATTAGTGATATTGAGCATCTTTTCATGTATCTGTTGACCATTTGTGTGTTTTCTTAGAAAAAAATGTCTATTCAGGTCTTTTGCCCATTTCTAATTAGTTTTTTGTTTGTTTTGTTTTGGTGTAGTATAAGTTCCTTATATAGTTTGGATATGAACCCCTTATCAGTTATATCATTTGCAAATATATTCTCCCATTCAGTGGACTGCCTTTTTGTTTTGTTGATGGTTTTCTTTGCTGTATGGTTTATTTTTGATGTAGTCCCAATAGTTTAGTTTTGCATTGTTTTCCTTGCTTAAGAAGTCATATCCAGAAAAATGTTGCCACAGCTGATGTCAGAGAAATTAGTACTTGTGCTCTCTTCCAGAATTTTTATTGTTCGAGGTTTCACAATTAGGTCTTTAATCCATTTTGAGTTTATTTTTGTGTGTGGTATAAGAAAATGGTCCAGTTTCATTCTTCTGCCTTTTGTTGCTGTCCAGTTTTTCCCAACACCATTTGTTGAAGAGACTGTGTTTCCCCCCATTGCATATTCTTGACTCCTTTGTTGAAGATCAATTGACTATATAAATGTGGGTTTACTTCTGGGCTCTCTGTTCTGTTGATCTATGTGTCTATATTTGTGCCAGTATCATACTGTTTTGATTACTACAGCTTTGTAGTATATCTTGAAGTCTGGGAGTGTGATTCCTACCGTTTTGTTCTTTCTCAAAATTACTTTGACTCTTGGGGATCTGTTGTGTATAGACCTAATTTCTGGATAGAAATTTTAGGATTAGTTCTAGTTCTGTGAAAATGTAATTCATTTCATTGGTTTATTGGTGAGAATTCTAAAAAATATTTTGAAAATATCAGTTAAAATTAAAATACATTTACTCTTTGACCCAGCAGTCTGCTTCTCCAGTCCATCACACAGATATAAAACTACCAGTGTTTAATGATATGTGTAAAATCCTACATTTGCAACATTATCGATAGTAGCAAAACACTAAAAGTGGATTGATGGGTAATAGCTGGATAAATTGTAGTGCATTCATACTATGGGATATAATGCAGCCTTGGAAGGAAGGAAGGAAGGAAGGAAGGAAGGAAGGAAGGAAGGAAGGAAGGAGGGAGGGAGGGAAGGAGGGAAGGAAGGAAGGAAGGAAGGGAGGAAGGAAGGGAGGAAGGAAGGAAGGAAGTTGGTTTTCTGAAGAATATACATTTTTGAATAAGAGATCGTGTACATTTCCAAGGTAATATTGCTTGATTTGTTCCATCTGATGACTTTCAAGTGAATAATTTGATTTGTGCATTGTATTATACATGTTCCTTCATTCTGTGCAAATATTGAAAGATTTTACATGTTTGAGACAGAGTAAAACAATTTTTCATAGTAGTAATATAGTGGCTCTATCTTCTAAATTAATATTACAGTTGGATAATCACATTTAAAAACCTACCTCAGAAAGAACATCAATTCATAGGAAAAGACCTAAAATTCTATTTTCTTCATACTTTGTCTGGAACTATAAAACCAATTTTAGAAAGTTATTTTCTGTGAGCAAATACAAGATAATTATTTCATATAACCTTTTGATATAATTGTCATGGAAGACTGGTTTTAGGCATTTTTAGGATAAAACAAAATACTCTTGATATGCTTGCAATTGTGCGAAGTACAATTTTTTTTAAATAGAGGAGGAATATCATCTCTAATTTTAACAATTTATATATTATCATTGTTATGAAATAAACATCTTAAAAGATGACCATGACAGAACTGACTAAAATAAACTATTTTTTTTTTTACCACTCTCCACTTATGTTATTGGATTATCTTTAAAAACTGGGTCCTGGGGATTCCAAGACAAATTAAATAGTGATAAAATGAATGTTTTAGTTATTCACACTTTCCATTGAAAAACCTTCATTTTGGTCATACTGTCTTTATAATGTAAAAATACCTAAAGAATGCTAAAACAAGGGAATATATAAACTAAAATCCAAAGAGTAAAACTTTAAATTTATTTTAATACTTATAGCTCATAATATATGATGTATATTTAATACTGAAGTTAAGATTTCACACACAGTTCTGACCCTTGTTAATTATAAACTTTTTGGAAGTTATCATAAGGCACGCATTTTCATGTTCCCAAATTAAATTTTAAAATGTGCATATTTTATATGCACTTAAAATTTTTGATTACGCATCCTCATTTAAATATTAGAATGTCATTTATAATGTGTGCTTCTCTATTTCCCAAAAATAATTAAAATAGCATAAACATATTTTATAGTGATATACGTTAAAGCTTGTTAGAAATCTAGAAAATGTAGCAAGCATCATAGACACACTAATCCTCAGTGTCCAGAATAAACATGCTAACTATTCAAAAGAAATAAATGTTTCCAAGTGATTTAATTTTAAGTCATGTAATGATATAGATGATAAAGATAAAAACAATAAATAAATGCAGGCATACAGTTGTTATGCTCCTGACAATGCACCAGTTTCTCAAAGTAATTGACAGTCTTTCACCACCATGTGAACAACCTTCGGAACTTTATTTTATGTAGGAATTACTTATATAAACTTTCAAAAAAAAAAAAGGCTCTACAGTAAGCTTAAACTTGATAAAAACATTTCTGCAAGGGTATGAGCTACCAAGATCTAGATACATTATGCTTGATTCAAATAGATTATAATAGCTAAAGGAATAGATGTGAAGTATGTCCTCGGGATATTTTCCTTTATATAGCTTTTCTCAGCTGGACTTTTGTTTTTAAAGATTCTATTTATTTATTTGTCAGAGGGAGAGAGAGGGAGGGAGAGAGCACAAGGAGGGGGTGCGGCAGGCAGAGGGAATAGCAGGCTCCCTGCTGAGCAAGGAGCCCAATGCCGGACTCGATCCCAGGACCCTGGGATCATGACCTGAGCCGAAGGCAGCAGACTTTTGAATGAACTGGAGAGCAAATAAGTCAAAGTTAAGATCTTTAGTTACAGCCTCACACACATGTGTTATATTGACCAGGATACTACACAAGTGGGTGTTAGGCAAGCAGGTAAGTATTCTAACCATGATGGAGAGGCTCAAAAACTACCTCTTCATTAGGGTAATTCAAGGTTCAAGTCTTAGCATTAAGACACCATCTTTTTCCCTATATTAGAATGTCTTCATTTTTGAAATGCTACTATTATATCTACATGACTAATATATGTAAGCTCCTTGGCTATTTGGGAAGAAAAAAAGATAAAAGGTATAGACCTGGTTTTCTCATTGGATAAACCTGGAAAACATCTTAGGTTCAGGATAATTACTAGGTAATCTGTGTTCACTCCTTAATGGAAACTTCTATAAATCTTTATTTGATCCTTGTATATAACCTAGAAGTTGAAACAAGGTAGCTTCTACGGCACACTTTGTTTCCTGCTATGGACCATTCGAGGATCTGAAATCATTTCCTAGATACTTGGGTAGCATGAGTATAGAAGACTTTAGAGATATTTTGTTTTCCCTGCTTTCAACTATATTTTCAAAGAATTCATGTTTAAATTCCACTTAGAGGCTCCTGGGTGGTGCAGTCGGTTGAGTGTCTGACTTTGTTTTGGCTCAGGTTGTGATCTCAGTGTCATGAGATTGAGCCCCCCCCCCCCCCACACACAGAAGCTTCTCTCTCCTTCTCCCTCTGCTCCTCCTGCCTGTGCTCTCTCTGGCTCTAAAATAAATAAATAAATAATAAATAAATAAATAAATAAATAAGTAAGTAAGTAAGTAATAAATAAGTAAATATATTTTTTTAAAAATTCCAGTTACTGGGGCACCTGGGTGGCTCAGTCGTTAAGCGTCTGCCTTCGGCTCAGGGCGTGATCCCGGCATCCTGGGATCGAGCCCCACATCAGTCTCCTCTGCTGGGAGCCTGCTTCTTCCTCTCCCACCCCCACTGCTTGTGTTCCCTCTCTCGCTGGCTGTCTCTATCTCTGTCAAATAAATAAATAAAATCTTTAAAATAAAATAAAATAAAAATTCCATTTGGTTAACATACAGTGTTATATTAGTTTCAGGTGTACAATATAGTGATTCAACACTTCCATACAATACCCAGTGTTGATCACACAGGTACACTCCTTAATCTCTATTACCTATTTAATCCCCCCCCCCACTTCCCCTCTGGTAACCCTCTGTTTAGAGATAACATTTGAAATAAAGGGACTCTTGTGTCATTTCACATAAATCTTTATCTCTCCTTATATCCATCTTTTTTCCCCCATCTGTGTATCTATAAATAAAGGTAGAGCTAGAAAGATAGCTAATATGATATTGCAAGAATAGTTTTCCATATGAATAAATGATAAAAATGTTGATTTAATATACTCTATTCAAGACAGTATTAGAAAATATAATTTTGATTGTCAAGCCTTTGATGTTCCTTTAAATGCCTGAGATTACATCTTTACCATAATAGGGCATGATTTTTAAAATCTATGAAACTGAATAAGATGGGAATAGCTTGTTTACATATAAAGTTTAAAGTATTTAGAGTATGTTAAATTGGTGGTTGAGCTCCGTAGGTGTTCTCCTCTGGCAAGGTTGTTTAGCATATATAAATCATTAAAATAATGGAAAATAACCCAAGCTCAAGTGGAATTGGAATGACTATTTAACAAGATAGTTTTAAAAGTAGTTTGAGAATAAAATTAGAAAAACAAAAATGCCCTTGAAGAAACCATAATCTTTTGGAAAAAGTTCTTTTCCAAATGTGCAAATGATTAGAATTGTGAAGTCCCATAAGTTATGATGGACAAAATTTCTCCACACACCTGCTGTCACTACCAGCAACAGGGCAACTCTCTCCAATTTAGCTTTGTAAGATGTAGACATACAGAAAGGGAGTGGAAAGCAATTATAAAAGAGAACTTCCTCCATGTATTTGCTGCCTACAAAAGACTAATTTTAAGCCTAAAGACACCCTGCAGAATGAAAGTGAGGAAATGGGGAATCATCTATCATGCTAGATGCCAAAAGGAAGCCAGAGTAGCCATACTTATATCAGACAAACTAGATTTTAAAGACTATAACAAGAGATGAAGGGCATTATATTATGATTAAGGGGTCTATCCATCAAGAAGACCTAACAATTTTAAATATTTATGCCCCCAACTTGGGGGCCCCCAAATATACAAATCAATTAATAATAGACATAAAGGAGCTCATTGATAATAATAGAGCAATAGTAGGGACTTTAATACCCAGCTTACATCAATAGATCATCTAAGCAGAAAATCAACAAGGAAACAATGGCTTTGAATGACACACTGGACTGGAGAGACTTAATAGATATATTCAGAACATTTCATCCTAAAGCAGAATACACATTCTTTTCAAATGCACATGGAACATTCTCCAGAACAGATTACACACTGGGCCGCACATCAGCCCTCAACAAGTACAAAAGGATTGGGATCATACCACGAATATTTTCAGACCACAATGCTATGAAACGTGAAGTCAACCACAAGAAAAAATATGCAGACTTCAAATACATGGAGGTTAAAGAACATCCAACTAAAGAATGAATGGGTTAACTAAGAAATTAAAGAAGATATTTAAAAAAGAATATGGAAGCCAATGAAAATGAAAATATGACAGTCCAACCTTTGGGATGCAGCAAAGGCAGTACTAAGAGGGAAGTATATAGCAATACAGGCCTACCTCAAGAAGCAAGAAAAGTCTCAATACACAACCTAACCTTACAACTAAAGGAGCTAGAAAAGGCACAGCAAATAAAGCCTAAAGGCAGCAGCAGAAGGAAAATTATTAATAAAGATTAGAGCAGAAATATATAGAAAAAAAAACTAGAACAACAAAACACTAGAACAGATTCATGAAACTGAGAGCTGGTTTTTCAAAAGAATTAATAAAATTGAAAAACCCCTAGCAAGACTTATCAAAAGGGAAAGAGAAAGGACCAAAATAGATAAAGTCATGAATGAAAGAGGAGAGATCACAACCAACACCACAGAAATAAAAACAACTCTAAGAGAATACTATAAAAAATTATATGAAACAAACTAGGCAACCTGGAAGAAATGGACAAATTCCTAGAAACTTACAAACTACCAAAACTGAAATAGGAAGAGACAGAAAATTTTAACAGACCCATAACCAGCAAAGAAATTAAATCAATAATCAAATCCCCCAACAAACAAAGTCCTGGGCCAAATGGCTTTCCAGGGGAATTCTGCCAGACATTTAAAGAAGAGTTAATATCTGTTCTTCTCAAACTTTTCCAAAAGATAGAAATGGAAGGAAAACTTCCAAACTGATTCTATGAAGCCAGCATTACCTTAATTCCAAAACCAGAAAAATTCCCACTAAAAAAGGAGAATTACAGGCCAATATCCCTGATGAACATGAATGCAAAAATCCTCAATAAAATACTAGCAAATCAAATTCAACAGTACATTGAAAGAACTATTCACCATAGCCAAGTGGGATTTATTCCTGAGCTGCAGGGGTGGTTCAATATTTGCAAATCAATCAACATGATACTGTACATTATTAAAAGAAAGGATGAGAAACATATGTTTCTCTCAATAGATGCAGAAAAAGCATTTGACAAAATACAGCATCCGTTCTTGATAAAACCCTCAACAAAGTAGCATTCGATGGAATGTATCTCAACATCGTAAAAGTCATACATAAAGCACCCACAGCTAATATCATCCTCAATAGGGAAAAACTGAGAGCCTTTCCCCTATGGTCAGGAATAAGACAAGGATATCCACTCTCATCATTACTAGTTACCATAGTACTGGAAGTCTTAGCCTCAGCAATCAGACAACAAAAGCAATAAAAAGGCATCCAAACAGTCAAAGAAGAAATCAAACTTTCACCATTTGCAGACATGATACTCTATATAGAAAACCTAAAAGATGCCACCAAAAAATTGCTAGAACTAGTACATGAATTTAGCAAAGTTGCAGGATATAAAATCAATGTGAAGAAATCTGTTGTATTTCTATACACCAATAATAAAGCAGCAGAAAAAGAATTAAGGAATCAAAAAAAAAAAAAAAGAATTAAGGAATCAATCCCATTTGCAATTGCACCCAAAATAATAAGATACCTAGGAATAAACCCAACTAAAGAGGTAAAAGATCTGTACTCTGAAAACTATAAGACACTTATGAAAGACGTTGAAGAGGACACAAAGAAACAGAAAAACCCCCATGCTCATACATGGGTAGACCAAATATTATTATAATATCTATAGTACCCAAAGCAGTCTACACATTTAATGCCATCCCTATCAAAATATCACCAGCATTTTTCACAGAGCTAGAACAAACAATCCTAAAATTTGTATGGAACCACAAAAGACCCCAAATAGCCAAAGCAATCCTGAAAAAGAAAAACAAAACTGGAGGCATTACAATTCTGGATTTCAAGCTATATTACAAAACTGTAGTCATCAAGACAGTATGATACTGGCATAAAGACAGAGACATAGATCAGTGGAACAGGGTAGAGAACACAGAAATGGACCCACAAGTATATGGTCAACTAATCTTTAACAAAGCAGGAAAGAATATCCAGTGGAAAAAAGACAGTCTCTTCAACAGATGATGCTAAGAATACTGGAAAGCAATATGCGGAAGAATAAAACTGGACCAATTTTTTACACCATACACAAAAATAAATTCAAAATGGATGAAAGACCTAAATGTGAGACAGGAAACCATCAAAATTCTAGTGGAGAATATAGGTAGAAACGTCTTTGACCTCATCCATACCAACTTCTTACTAGACACAGCTCCAGAGGCAAGGGCAACAAAAGCAAAAATGAACTATTGGGATTTCATCAAAATAAAAAGCTTTTGTACAACGAAGAAAACAATCAACAAAACTAAAAGGCAGCCTGTAGAATGGGAGAAAATATTTGCAAATGACATATCTGGTTAAGGGTTAGTTCATAAAATCTATAAAAAAAACTTATTAAACCTAACACCCATAACACAAATAATCCAGTTAAGAAATGGGCTGACGACATGAACATTTTCCCAAAGAAGACATTTCCCAAAGAAGGTGGCCTACAGACATATGAAAAGATGCTCAACATCACTCAGCATCAAGGAAATAACAAATCAAAACCACAATGAGATACCACCGTATACCTGTCAAAATGGCTAAAATTAACAACACAAGAAACAACAGGTGTTGGCAAGGATGCAGAGAAAGGGGAACCCTCCTACACTGTTGTGGGAATGCAAACTGGTGCAGCAACTCTGGAGAACAGCTTGGAGATTCCTCAAAAAGTTAAATGTAGAACTACCCTATGATCCTATAATTGCACTACCAGGTAGTTACCCAAAGGATACAAAAATGCAGATTCGAAGGGGTACGTGGACCCTGAAGTTTATAGCAGCATTATCAACAATAGCCAAAACATGGGGAGATCCCAAATGTCCATCGACTGATGAATGGAAAAAGAAGATGTGGTATATATACACAATGGAATGTTACTCAGCTGTCAAAAAGAATGAAATCTTGCCATTTGCAATGACATGGATAGAGCTAGAGTGTATTATGCTAAGTGAAATAAGTCAGCCTGAAAAAGACAAATACCATATGTTTTCATTCATATGTGGAATTTAAGAAAGAAAACAGAGGAACTTATGGGAAGGGGGGAAAAAGGAGAGAGTGAAACAAACCATAAGAAACTCCTTTTTTTTTTTTTTTTCTGGTTTGTGAAAGTAAGTTTATTACAGAGGTGAGACAACAACTCCACTAGGCACCCTCATCTATATTGTTGGGGGAGATTTCCTCCACAAAGCACCTGATTAAATGTTTGATATTGCTCTTATAAAAGTAGTTTTCTTTCTGGACAATGCAGAGATTAGGTTATATACTGAACCATGAAATATGATTTTTTTAATCCTAATATGTATAAATTTAAACTTTAGGCTTTTCTGGGCATGGGCTTCATTTGTTAAGGATAATTATTTCTCCATGATATAGACATGTACAGATGTACAGATCATGTACCTATATAGCCCTATAGAAATAACAATAAATAATGGTAAAAGATAACTTATGAAAAAATTATTCAACTTTTTAAATATGCAAATGAAAACTTTGTCTCAGTAACAACTAAATGGCAGTGAATTCCAAATATGAATTTTGTAACACATCAAAGTGACTTTTTTGATTTTAATTTTTTAAATTCAAATTCAATTATTTAACATATGTATTATTGGTTTCAGAGGTAGAGGTCAGTGATTCATCAGTCTTATATAAATCCCAGGGCTCATTGTAACACGTGCCTTCTTTAACATCCATCATCCAGTTATCCTATCGCCCCACCCCCTTCCTCTCCAGCAACCCTCAGTTTGTTTCCTATGATTAAAAGCAAACCATAAGAGACTCTTAACAATAGAGAACAAATTGAGGGTTGATGGAGGGAGGTGGGTGGGGGATGGGCTAGATGGGTAATGGGTATTAAAGAGGGCACTTGTTATGATGCGCACTGGGTGTTGTATGTAAGTGATGAATCACTGAATTCTACTCCAGAAACCAATATTGCACTGTATGTTAACTGAAATTGAAATACAAAAGTAATAAAAGGGATCTTTGTCAATCTTGCTATACCACTTTGAAATGAGAATTCCTTGCAGTGATCACATAGTTTTGGTGAATGATGACAAGAAATGACATCACAAATACAGATATTCCCCAAATGTAGGGACTCCAGTCAGTTTCTAGGCTGACTTTATTGGTTTTTTGCCTTTCCTTCTCCATGTCTAAGTCCCAGAGAGCTGGTCCATTGTCTGTCTATTCATAGCAACCACCAGATACTTTTTAAGATGCCATCCTGCACTAACAGATCTCCAGGGGATACAGTATGCCTAACTTCTGTTCTTTTTAAATTGAGAGTTTTTATTGCTAGTAACATCAGGAGAATGGAAAGGAGACTAACATAATTGGAAAATAATTGGGGAGTTACAAAGTTATAACAAACATTTGCGGCAATAGTTGTTTCTGGTCTTTATTGAAAGGCAAATGGAGTTTGAAGGCTAAAGGCTGTTCTTTCTGCTTGCCTTTATTTATGTTTGTGTTAGTTAATTCTTGAGTCTTGCTCAAAGAACAAGCCTACCTACTCTCTGGATTGTGATATCACAGAGCTACATGAATATTAAGGTAGGTTGAGGTTGAGAGACTATCAGCATGACAATGACTATAAAATGACTATCATTTTATTCAGTCAATATTATGAGATGATCACCGTGTATGTGTATGAATTTATATATTTTCCCTTTTGTCTGGATCTTCAAAACAACCCTATGCAAATAATTTAGCAGGTAAACTGAGTGTCGTACATTCTATGTAAGTTTACTATCACCATCCATTAAATAAATGGCCAAGGTAGCATTCATGTCAAGTCTGTCTGATTATAACATCTCATGACCTTTCTGTTTCATGTAGAATACATGGTTCTTAAAATTCTCTTACTCTTCACAAGCCTAGGCTGTTGTCTCTTGTACTACTTTCTCTTATACAGCCATCGTGATCTGGTGCTGAAACAAATATCTCTCATTTGCAGATGAGTTTTTTTTTTTTTTCAATATATAATGATACTTATTTTAGGCCAGCCTTCCAATCTCATATCCTCATTCACACAAATACTACTTCAGCACTCTTCTTCAGAAGTCTTGTTCTTTGAGAATTTTTCTTTTCTCTGAACCCTTAGCTGTAGAAAGCACATTTTTCTCCATCCTTTTGGAAGTCTCCTTTGCTCCAGATCTTAGAAACCCTAAGCTTAACATCTTGGTTTATGAAACACTATTAAGTAAGTATGATTTTTCCCATCTTGTAGACAAGAAAACAGGAGCTTATAAGGCATAAAAAACTTGTTTGGGGTTATGTATCTCCTAAGTGGAAGATGTGGGAATTGCACTATGTCTATATTTAATTAGTTTGCAATATTGCTTTCCCCCAATGAAGAATTGATAATGTTGATTTATCATAATCTGTATCCTGTTTTACAGCAATTCTCACAGTTATTTTTCCTTCAAATACAGGTTACCAAATATATTCCACATCTAAAAATAAGAAATGTTTACTATTAGTAGGAAGTGATATGTGGTTTTTGAAAGAACAGTACTGTAAAATTTGAAAAAAATATTATACGACTTTGGTAATATTTTAATATTGTCAAAGAATCAACTTTGGGGACACTTTTATTCCACATCATGTCCTAATTTGGTTTGTATTATCTATAAATTATCCATAGCAATTCCCTAAGCCTTACCAGTTCTTGAATTTGCTTGTACGTAATGAAAAAAATAATTTTTGTAGGGAACCAAGTCACTTGAGGTAGAATGTGTGTGTGTGTGTGTGTGTGTGTGTGTGTGTGTGTGTAATGAGAGATTTGATTTGTGTTCATTTTTTAAGGTCATGTATATATATCTCCAAAGTACCAACCCTAGCTTTTTTTTTTTTTAAAAGATTTTAATTTATTTATTTGACAGAGATAGCCAGCGAGAGAGGGAACACAAGCAGGGGAAGTGGGAGAGGAAGAAGCAGGCTCATAGCGGAGGAGCCTGATGTGGGGCTCGATTCCACAATGCCAGGATCACACCCTGAGCCGAAGGCAGGCGCTTAACCGCTGTGCCACCCAGGCGCCCCCCAACCCTAGCTTTGAATACTAAATATCTTTCCATTATGGTAATGATTTAATAATAATCTTAGTAGTTTGAATAAAAAGGTCTGAGTACAAAATACGATTGATAAGATGTAAGTATGTTCCTTGTTTTTAAAATGAAAGCAACATAGCAAGAATTGTATTAGCAAGATAGATGTGGAGTAAACTCAGAAGCCAATAACTAAAACCAACAAAAAACACCGAAAAAAAAAAGAATTTATGAATTTGTAGTTTAATTAGCAGTCCATCAGTCATTATTTCATTTTTTGTGACTGCTTTTCAGTTTTTAGAAAACTAATTCTACCTAGTATGAGTCTGTATTTGGCAGGTTTTTTGTTCAGACATGTATAGACAATATGGCCAGTACTAAATTAAAACATGTTTGTGAGCTTTAGGACAATCATGATTTTTGAAAAAGCCTGTATACAGATCTCTTAAAACCTCCTCATTAGTCTGAGGAGTGACAGGCTCACACAGACCTCTCTATCACTGCTAAAATGCCAACAAAAATAGTAATTGCTTTTTTCTCCAGGATCAATTTTCTTGCCATAGTTCAGGCTGCTGAACAATCATTCAACTAGTCTTTTGGTTGTGGTTCTTTAACAAACTCCTTTTTTATCCCTTGGCTGGAGTCAGTATTTGATTCCAGAGAATTTACTAACATTTTGATAGTTCTAAAACTTTTCTCCTTTTACTCAGTATCTTTAAAATTATTCATAAATGTTATAATAGAAAATATACAATCAGCTATTATTCTGTTAAAAGCAATATCATTTCATGCAATTTGTTGAGGAGCATTGGGCATTATCAAGTGTAAATAAGTAAAAGACAAACAGTACTTATTGGGAAATACTGACAATTGTTATCCCTAAAAAACAAAATCCAATTGGCTAGTTACTTTCTAAAACATATTTTTTTATACTTTACTCATGGCCAAATGGGGATAATTTAATGAGTAATATAAATAAGATGCTCCTTAAAAGTAGAAGAATGAATTTTCAAAGCTACAAAGATAAAGTGCAAACTTGACGTTAGAATTTATGTTTCTACTGGGAAATTTCCCGAAGCACGTTCTTTTAAAATGTCTTTGAATAAGTTTTTAACCTCTCAGGCTTTTTCCACTACCAAGTAGTTCTACTTGATTTCCTCTTGCATCTCCTATCAGATGCAAGCTTGCAGTTCTTCTTCAGGCCTGGTTATTTGCTCTGTTTTCTCACATCTGGTTTTCTGACCCAACCTCAATGCTGTAGCCTGTGTCCTTCTCCAAATACCTGCTGTGTTTCCTAATTAAGTTAAAGTTAAATGGGATTGGTGATGGTGTTAGTACTTATATATGCCAGCACCCAGTGCACCTAAAAGAAAACGTTCATCTTTATTTACTGACCATAATTTTTCATAATTTTTCACATATTGTCCCTCAGAGACTTTGTCTTTCTCTTGTAAAGTAAATGTGAAAATGTTTTGAAATACTTAATTTTCATAAAATGTCCAGTTATATTGCTGGTAGTTGCCATTAAAAAAATGGCTCTTTCCTGAATTCTTCTATGTGAAAAACAATACCCACCACACGTTTTAGTTTGCATAAGCATGATGCTTAGTGAGGGTGAACTTAAATCTGATTACTGGTATTTTGTGCATACTCCTAAATGATGACTTTAAAATATATTTTATTTTATAGCTTTCAATGCACAGTGACAAAACGTTCTCTCATTAGATATTCATAATAAGCCCCTACTGTCCTTAGGGCTCATAGCCAATGAAAAAAAATATTGTGAGGTTAAATGGCTTGTGCATGGCTGTATCAGTTCAGATACTTTCAACTGCAAAGAACAAAAACTTAATTCAGACTTGCATAAATAATAAAGAAATGTATTATTCACATGAAAGAGAAGGCGAGTTTCAAAGCCAACTGAATCCAATGGCTCCAACTCTAGATCTACTTCCCTGGGATTTTTTTGCATAATTTATTTTTTTGTGTTCATTAGGCTGGGAATGAAATAACTAGAGCAAATACTAGTCTCAGGTTTCTCTGAGGAAATATCCAGCCAGGAGAGAGACTGTCTCTTTCTGTGGCTGATTTAAGATTAAATACAAATTTCTCAGAAGCTCTAACAAGTTTCATTTCACCCTATTGCCCAACTTTGATCTCATGCTCACTTCTGATCTAATTCATGTTGACAGAGGTGTGTCATTCACTGATAATTTCTTGTATTATTTTTACTTCATAATGATGATTAAGGCAGTAAATAAATATTTGGGTGTGCAATTTACTGTTTAATTTCTCTCACCTGTGGTAGAGTGTAATTGGGTGGGGTTTGTAAGTCTATTTTTTCTCACTGTAGTTGATATTTGATAAATATTTGGTTATTAAGCTAATAAAGACTGAGGGAAGTTCTTCTAATTACTTCTGTATGGTACTTAGTATTTTATTTAGGTGTAGTGGGGACTGTAGGCAACCAACTCTTCCTGGGGGCAAAACTGACTATGGGAAATATTTAAGCTATTATGGTTGTCAAGCAAGGATCTTAGGACGATTCTCTACTCTTTCTCTGTAGTCTTTTCCTGTCATTGTGACAGATACAGATGTACTGTATTTACTCATTAACAAGACAAGGTTGCAAAAATCATCTCACATCTGTTTTTCAGATTAACCGCAGTTACTGGAAGTTCATTAACTCTTTTTTAAACTTTGCCCTCCTTTTAATCATTCAGGCTACTCCAGAGTTTCTAGCCCCAAAAGGCATCAAATTTGATTTCTTTACCCAAACGGAAGACCCGTTAGAATTCTTCTTTGCATCCCTGCCACCGATTCCTGCTGTTACGTGGTGCTAACTTTTTATGCCCAGGTACATACAGTCTAAGAGATCCATAATGTTGCCTTGCTGATTTGGCTCACTTTGTCCCTCCAGGATGATGATACACAGCTTCAGGGCTCATCTCTGACAAAGGTTTCTCAGACTTGGTCTTCCACTACTGCATCTCTTGCTGCTAACCTACTTCAGTGTCTACAAGGCCATTGCTCTGGCACCGGGTTGTCCCTGGGTGCTGATATGGAATGCACAGAAGTTTGCCACATCAAGAACACTTGGCCCGTTCTTGTCAGCTGACCCATATCTAAAAATCAAGCAGATTCTTATCATCATTTTAGTCCTCATTACATGAAGAATCTATGTATAGCTGTTTCTCCTAAATTTGTACAAGAGCAAACTGGACTCACCATTTAGAGACATTCTATCTTCAATAATAACAAGATGATTTTTTTTTTACCTCTTTTCTAAAGAAAAAAAACAAATTACAAATACAATCTGTGATAGAATTTTCCACACTATTTTGTGGAAATTCCTCATTTTGTTTTTCAATAAACACTGACTGATGTAGATTGGCAAGGGCATCTTGAAAAGTAAAATCCCAGGAGTAACCAATGATTTCATTAGTCCTGGTTTAGTGCTATATTCGACTATATTGAGATATCAAATAATATTCACATTTATATTGGGAAAAATATTATTTTTGAAATGAAAAACTAGTATCTAGCTATGACATGAATAGTTACATTCAAATAAAATAGAAAATTATGACATTTTATGTTCCAAACAAAAGCAGAGGACTAGGAAATGTTGTTATGCAAAAAGGAGTTGTATTACATGGACTCTGATGGATTCTCAGTAGCCATGTGGATACATCACAACATCTTGATTGCTTCATCAGCAAATTTGGGATAATAGTTATACCTATTCTATAAGGTGGAACACATGATTAAATAAGATAAGGCATGCAATTCACTTACCAGCTTAATACCTGCTCACAATAAATACTTAATAAAGGTTATTACTGTTCTCATTGTAGTTCTCTAACATATGTATTTGTAGATTAACATAAAGAGATCCTTATATGTATCCCCTGTATATCCTCATGTTATCAAACTATTTTTACTTGAATTAGATGCTTTGTGGAGGCTTGCTGGTACATTAAAAAATAATCATTATTTAGGGTTTATTTTCTTACTCTTTAGTAGCTGTTATTTATCTTGATTCCTTTTCATTTCTCTGAATCTTCCTTGTTTTCCCCAAAGTGCTGTTACAGACCAGTATAATTTTAAACTTGCCTGGAGAGATCAGAATTGAATGGGACTATAACATCTTCCTGATTCTTTTTCCAGGTTTAAACCTTAAGCCTAGAGTTAGAGAGGAAAGAAATCCCAATTAAATATAGTAATGTTGAACTGTATTATGTACAGTTTAACTTATTTTATCTTCTCAGCATCTGTACAACAATGGCAGGAAGGTTTTATTATCCCATTTTTACATAGAATTAGTTCCCAATGAGGTTAAATGATTTCCTGAAGGATTCATGTCTGAGAAATGGCTGGATGGTAACTTGATCATAAAATCCAGTGATGTTTTCTTTCTACTGCATTATTTCCTCGTTATCTTTCAAAACACAACTTAATATTTTTGAAATTAATTTACTTATATTTTCTTTCACTTTCCCATCTCTTAACTATTCAAAGCCATGCTTAAACTATGCCATTTTGTGAGGATATAGAAATTACTAATAGAGGGGCACCTGGGTGGCTCAGTCGTTAAGCGTCTGCCTTCGGCCCAGGACGTGATCCCAGGGTCCTGGGATTGAGCCCCGCATCGGGCTCCCTGCTCTGCTAGGAACCTGCTTCTTCCTCTCCCACTCCCCCTGCTTGTGTTCCCTCTCTCACTGGCTGTCTCTCTCTGTCAAATAAATAAATGAAATCTTTTAAAAAAAAAGAAATTACTAATAGAAGAATGAGGTGTTAGGAAATATAAGGGGACAGTTAGTTTTTCTGTTTAACACTTGGTTATTTATCTGCTATAATGAGTGTCTCAGTGATTGGAAGAAGTTTGTTAAGAGAAGTACCAAGATGGTATATAAGTAGTTCCTTTCTGTATCATGAGTCCCAGGAATATCTACGTGTTTGGAAACTCACTAAAAGGATCTCACATTGCTCAGGCACAGTTGTACTTAACCACTGGGGTTTATAGTACAGTGAAAGGATTAGCAAGGGAAGACATATTGGGCTGAGTCTGGAGGAATCCATGCATAGGATTTACAAAGTCCTCCCTCAGGGAGGGCTACAGAAAGATCACTCCTTTCTTCAGTATTTAAATGAGCAACGCATATGTAGTGTTTCTCCCCAGGAAAGCTTGCCATAGATTCAACCCGAGGTCTTTGGTAGAAACTGGTTATACAGGCTCTCTGTGCCTGTGTGATTAGCCACAATTACAGAAATTCCAGATTCCCAGGAGGAAAGCAGATGTTCGCCGTAAATCGTAAATCGGGCTGATACAGTCAATTCAGTGCCCCAAGCAAACAAAACAGCCTTAATGGTATAGGGAATTTCAAAAGCCAAGTTCCTTGATGCCCGCTCTGCAAGTGGCTCCTTCTCAAGAGTAATTTTTAGACCTGCTATGTTAACTCTCTCTGGACCAAATAATACCAGTAGTCTTCTATTGTCATAGGAGAATCCTAATAGTCTAAGTCCACATTTTCAAATTTTTCTTCAGAATTTCACCTATATTGTGAAGACAGTACAGATCAAGATGGTTGAGTATGACGTAGGAACACACATTTATTAAGGTCTATTTGCCTGTCCTATGCAGCACACACGCACACACACACACACACACATACACACACAAGGTACAGTGCTTTTGTAAGTTCAAAGGCATAGAGGTTGAGGGGGATGCAAATGGGGATTTTTTTTTTAAAGATTTTATTTATTTATTTGTCAGAGATAGAGAGCATACAAGCAGGGGGAGCAGCAGAAGCAGAGGGAGAAGCAGGCTCCCTGCTGAGCATGGAGTCCAATGCGGGACTCCATCCCAGGACTCTGGGATCATGACCTGAGCTGAAGGCAGACGCTTAACCGGCTGAGCCACCAGGCTTCGCGCAGATGGGCATTTAACATATGGAAAAGACCATGGGAAATGTTGTAATAAGTGTTCAAAAGATTAAGGAAGTGTAAGGAAAGGAAAGAAGAAGATTTAAGAAAGCTTTAAGAAGATTTAAGAAAGCTCCAGGATATAGTGACATTTGAGCTCTGTTTTCCTTAAAGATTTCTATAGCAAAGATAATACCATGACATGTTGTTATAGGAAACAAACACAGGAAGCTGTGAATGTACAAAAGATGGGGAAAAAATGAGTACTTTGATGTAATGCAGTGTGACACAATAATATACATCATTATGTAATAATAAAAGTTCTATTCATATTGTACTATTGAGGTCAGAAGTGTGAACTGATCAAAGATTGCAAGTGTTTTGAATTCCATGTTGAAGAGATTGGTTTACTCATTTTCTATCATAAAAATGAGAGTCATCCCATTGGCTGTGAAGTAGCAAATTATTTCCCACAATATTGGAAAATAATGATAGCTCTTATGTTCATCACTTAGGAAATTCAAATGATTTTAGGAGCTGTGTGCCAGGAACTCTGGATGAAGACCAAAATGTATTTTTTATTATAAATCACAATCTTAACAAGTTGTTTATTTTTAGTGCTCCGTAATTTTTGGTTCTCCGTGTGGATTTTATTTTCATCATTACCTATACAATAAAGAACAATAAAATTTAGTAAGACCTGATCTGATTGTTGATCCATTATGTTTAAAGAAAATTTCTTGAAGAATTGTATTACATTTATTAAGAAATATTTCCATTATCTTGGACTTAGATTATTATCTTAGATATACATATATGTGTAGAAATTATAAAAAATTTTCATCAATCATACAGAAAATTTTATATTTATATTTTTAAAACTCCTGTTTGAATATGGTTTCCTCCGTTAATGTGATTGAGTTAAAATATTAGGATAATACCGAGAGATTCAATATATAGTCATTTATTCTAAATGTTAGGTACTAAGTGTATAAAAATGAAATTAAAGTGTCTTATTAGTGTATTAAATCTTATTCATCCACTCTAATTAACATTATCTTCTGATTTTACACAATATTTGTAGTATTTTATGTTTTCCCAGCAAGTTTTTTTGTTTGTTTCTTTTTATCTGAGATGAGATGTGCTTGGGACAGTATTAGAAATAACTCAGAAGAAGCTATAAGGAGACCACTTTTTTGAGGACATTATTTATATAAACTGTTTTCAAAAATATCATAGAGCCACCAAAATGGGTCACATTCTACAAATGATAGATTTGGGTTTTGAAACAAATGCTGCATATTTTCCTCCTTAAAAACCACACCATTCTGAGAAAGAACTAATTATCTTAAGGCTCTGAGTCAACTGTTGCCAAATGGTCTCACAGTTAGCAACAGAAGAGAAATGAAGCACAGAGCAGTAAACCTTGGGGATTCACCTGGCCTCCTTTGCAGCCAAGATTGTTCCTATGGTGTCAGACAACAATTAAAGAACTTGAAATTGAAGGTGACTCAGAAAAGGACAAACTGAAAAGTGTAACTCTCTCAACCAGGTCATCCACATCACAGTAAAAGAATAACCAAAACATAGTGAAGGAATAAAAGATCATTTTAAAATACAGTGTCAAATCGGTAATTATCCTTAATGGTTATCTGGGGAAGTAGAACAAATACTGGTATCACGTATACTATGGACTCTCAACTAACTCACTGTATAATCTTGAGGAGTCAGATTCCCTTCCTCTAAGACTCAGTTTCCTCACAAGTAAAATTTAAAATAAGACGAGTTAAATGATTTCTTAAGCTAACACTCTATAAATCGTTTTGTAAAATTACACATTAACAAAATATTTTAATGTAAGCACCATTAGAAATATATCTTATCTTCTATTGACCCAGCACATAAAATAGAGTCTGGCACATAGTAGGCACGCAACACAGTATTGACCAAATGAGTGAATGAGCCAAAGAACAAAAGTGAGGAGTCGGTGGGTTGGTTAAATGACTATGGGCAGAAGGATAGCATATGCTAACACAGAGTTGGTTCATAAAGATTGTCTTTCCCTTCCTCTTTTAGGTAAACTGCACTCTTGATAATGGTGGGACAGGGTTGATAAAAGGGAGTCCTAGGAAATTTTACAGTTTCTCACAGGCTTGCAGGCCCCTGGTTGGAAAAGTTACAAAGTAGTTTGAAGTCCTTAAGACTATAAAGAATACCATTTCTGACCACTTCTCTGTCATACAAATAACCCTTGACCTTCAAGCTGTGGTCAGATTGACTAACATTTCCATGGCTACACTTTCAAGTTGAATAAATCAGAGAACAGCATTATTGGAGTTAATACACGGTATTTAATTTCAAAATGTATCATCCCAGCTGGTACATCCTGGCTTAACTTTGCCAAATGTAGCCATAGAATTTATTTAATTAGCCCTTTTTTACTCTTACAAATCACTGCACTAGTTTCAATGGAAATCTGATTATTGCAAATTGTGTATTTAAAGCATCACCTGACTTTTGAAAGATGTTATTATCAGATTGGGAGGATAAAAATATGCCCCAAATAGTTGTAACATTCTCTTCTTAATGTTCATAGATTTCCAAGAGCGATCCAATTTCCAGAAATTCATGATGCAAATGCAGTTAAATTAGACTATACGGAAATGGAAATTGTCATTTTATTTTCAGGTAGGCCTTTGAGTTTGAGAGGACATTAAATTACATTATGCATCATTGTTCTGTCAAAGTTATAAAACATTGATCTGTCAGATTAAAATTTAAGCCATGGTGCAATTTCTGACTAGTCTGAGACTACACATTTATTTTTCTGTTCTATTTTGCTATTCCTAGAAATTAATAATGGCAGAAATAAGCACACTTAATAAAGTAAGATCTCCAGCAGTAGATGTTGACACAGTCTGATTTGTTTGTTTAATATTGAGTCTTCAATAGAGTTCCTCAGATGATACAGAGTGGTACCTAATGAATACTATATTTAAAAGTGGAGACTTTAAGTGGATATGCTGAAAGCTATGCCAATTACAGGGTAATAATTATTAAAAATAAAAAGTACAGCAAAGTTTAAATAATGCACTCACACTGGCACTGGTTATTTGTATAGTATTTTGGAGTGCTCTTAGGAGAGTTAAGGGAGATTTTTAAAGAAAAGCACTGAGACAGGAATATAGGCAAAGACCACAACTATTGATACAGTTGTTGAAATTGATTAGGTAACAGAGCTGAAATATTAATATAGAGAGGTTTTTTGTTTTGCTTTCTTTTAAGGATTTTATTCATTTGAGAGAGAGACAGAGACAGAGACAGAGGATAAGTGGGAGAGGGGAAGCAGACTCCCCACTGAGCAGAGAGCCACGCATGGGGCTCCATCCCAGGACCCCAAGATCATGACCTGATCCAAAGGCAGACACCTAACTGACAGAGCCACCCACGTGCCCCTAAAATGGAGAGGTTTAAACCTTAATTTTCCAAAAGAAAAGGACATCTCACTATTTTAGAGCTTAAAGAGACTAATTTTCTAATTTTCCAGAAAAAGAAATGTGATCTCAGAGGCTTAGATAATTTGCCCAAGGTCAGTAAAAGAAAGGAGCCAATTTATTCAGTTCATTTTTCTTCAGAATGAAATTAAATTGCAAATATTAGAGGCTATATGTTAATACTATGTTTATAAAAAAGAGTTAATAAATATCAATTTTATCAGAGGTGTAGAAGCTTATTCATTTTGTTCACGCAATAGATATTTGTTTAGCACCTACTAAGTGCCAGATCCTATTCTAAGTACTGGGGATGTAAAGTTTTATAAGATAGAAATGTTGCTTACTGTCATGAACCTTACGTTCTGGTGAGAGAAAATAGCCAGTCTACAAAATAATAAAAGTATTATTTAGTGGTAAGTTTCAAGCAGAAAATAAAAATTGAGTGACATGACAGCGAGCAACTTGATATCTATTTTAGATTTAGTGTTCAAGAGAGGCCTCAGACACAGTAAATTTAAACCGATATTTGAATGTCAAGGAGATAACACTATGAGGATGTGTGGGGGGAGATCATTACAAGAAGGGAACAGTTAGTATAAAAACTCTAAAGCAGGAGAGAGTCAGATTTTGAGAAAATGTTGAGAGTAATTTTGTGAACATGAATTTAAACACGACACCGTTTTTCTCCAACATATAGTTAGAAGGCGTGGTTATATTTTATGTAGATGATACCCAGACTTTAATCTTTGCTAGGGAAGTACAGCGGAAGAAAGGATCCAGAAAGTTGACAGGCTTTTATGTCAAGTCAGCTGATAATCATGGGCCTTGGACTCTAAACTGAACAAGAAGGAAATTAGACGGAAACTGAATGAGAAGGTGGTAGGCTCAAGTGATTGAAGATCTCCATGAGTTTGGAGAACTTTTGTATGAAAAGTTTAGATTAATGCATTTGTAAAAGCATTTGAGCATTTATTAGTTGTTAAAAATAGCAACTCGAAATGTCATCTGCAAGGCATTGTCAGCAATACAAAGTCAAAGAATGTTTTAGGAAAGATAACAAACCATCTTTAAAACATATCTGTCATGTGCCTTTGGCCCTACTTGTGGAAAGGTGGCACTTGAAGTAGAAAACCTATGTTTTAAGTATTACGTATCTTTGAGCAGATTCTTGTAACTGTATGGACGAATGGTTCTCATTGTAAGAATGATGGTCCTTTTGGTCCTTCAAATCAAATGTATTCAAGAGTCTCTTAAACTTCACTAGCTAACATACCTAGTTACTCAAATCTCTGTGTACAAGTATGGGTGAACAAATGTGTTAACACCAGACTTGGGAGGTGGGAGATGTACCTGATCTTCTAAAAAGTTCCTTCCAGAAATGACATAGCTAAAGAGTAAAAGGCAGAGAAGAATGAGAAAAACCATCTGTTGAAAATATGGCAACTTCATAGTATGTAGCATATGGACATTTTACCTGAAATCTCAAACCTCCTGAAAGACTTGAGTTGGAGAAAGCTGCTTTTTATGATTTCTATCAATGGTAAAGAAATAGTTTGTAATTGATAACAGGAGAATAAAAGCATGATGGATTATTTAGTTTGAAATAATTTAAAGGCTAAAATAATTCTCATCCCCATATGATCAGAACATGTACCCAAATTTCCCTGTACCTATAAACCTTGGGAATTGGGAGTCTTAGGATGTGCTTTCTAGAACATTTGTTTGCTTAGCTAAAACAAACAAATATATAATAAATGACAGGGCACCTGGGTGGTACAGTCAGTTGAGCACCTGACTCTTGGTTTTGGCTCAGGTCATGATCTCAGGGTCATTAGATCGAGCCTGGTATCAGTCTCTGTGCTCAGTACAGAATCAGCTTAAGACTCTCTCTCTCCCTCTGCCCCTCCCTCGCCTGCTCTGTCTCTCATAAATAAGTAAATCTTTTCTAAAAATATATATTTTCTTTATTTTTGCACGTGTGCTCATGAGAGAGAGAGAATGAGCATGAGCCGAGGGAGGGACAGAAGGAGAAGCAGACTCCCTGCTGAGCAGGGAGCCTGATGCAGGTCTTGATCCCAGGACCCTGGGATCATGACCTGAGTCGAAGGCAGCTGCTTAAAAACTGAGCCACCCAGATGCCCATAAATTGGTAAATCTTAAAAAAAAAAAAAATAAAAGACATAACCCGTTTCACTTAAATTGTATGCAAGCCACAGTATTCAGTACAAGATCTGAAAGGCGAGTAATTAATAGAAGAAACACTCCACACATTTCATTGTTTTTGCAAACCAAATAAATGTGTGTGAGTATCCTATTATTAATTGCTGCTTGACATTTTTTAAGTGCCTAAAAATATGCCCATGCCAAAGTTTAGTAACACAAGATTAAAAGAAGCAGTTAAAAAATTCCTCCACACAGATCTTGCTTTGGTAGAAATTGGTTGAACCCTGCTTTCTGCACTCCACATCTGATAATGGAAGAAAAATTCTTAAATATATTATCTTGTCATATAAATGGAAGAAGGAATCCAATGCACTATTTTTTAGTGAAATAGTCTATGGATGCACACTCACACGTAAATATGTTAACACAAAGCAATACAATCACTAGAGGTTTTTTGTTTTTTTTTTTTTTTAAGATTTTATTTGAAAGAGAGACAGAGAGAGTGAGCCAGAGAGCACAAGCAGGGGGAGTGGCAGGCAGGGGTTAGAGGGAGAGGCAGACTCCCCACTGAGCAGGGAGTCCCACTTGAGGTTCTGATCCCAGAACTCTGAGATCATGACCTGAGCCAAAGGCAGACGCTTAACCAACTGAACCACCGAATCACTAGATTTTAAACTTTACGAGGATAAAAATTATTGTCTGGTTTTTTTCGTGCCTATTTCCCCCAGAGTCTAAAAGAGAGTCTGGCATTTAGTTGATGTTCACACGCATGTAACCCACACGGTCATTGTGAAATGCATAAGTAGTTAAAGCCTTTAAGCTGTAGCAACCCTTCCTTGAAGATGTCTTTTGGAAGTAAACATCAAATACAATACATACTGTGTTTTAGTGCCACGATGGTTTCTTTTTGACTTCGTTTTTTACTCTTTCCAAAGAGTAAACTTCTTTTCCCAGAAGCAAAAAGCATGTAAACTTCTATCACTTCAATGAGGCAGAGAACACAGAAGTAGTATACAGACACTGTTGGCCAGAGAACCTACAGACACTGCAAGAAGAGGGCAGCATTGAGAGCTCCACCTAACAAGTAGAGTGAGACACCCATTCTGGGTAGTAAGTAAGTGGCAGTGAGCATTTTGCAGAGCCCGCTTAGGAATAGAATTCATTACTTCATGGGAACTTTGAAGAATTGAGATGTTGAGATTTCTGCAAATAATGGTGACCCTGACAAATGAAAATGCATCTTAATGCAGACTGCCAAGAGTAGAGAAGTGTTGGTGACCCAGGATAAAGGACAAACAGAATGTGGAGCAGTCAAGAAGTTGGAAGAAAAAGTTAAAAGCATTTTTGGGGTCGCCTGGGTGGCTCAACTGGTTAAGCGCCTGCCTTGGGCTCAGGTCATGATTTCAGGGTCCTGGGATCAAGTCCCTCATCGGGCTCCCTGCTCAGCGGGGAGCCTGCTTCTCCCTCTGCCTCTGCTGCTCCCCCTGCTTGTGCTCTTTCTCTTGCTTACTCTTACAAATAAGTAAAATCTTAAAAAAAAAATAAAAATAAAAAATGCATTTTTTAGCTTCTTTTGGATTTTCATCGAGGTATTACTTAAGAAGGAATTGACAGTGTCAGTATCAGAAACCCTTTGAATGTCATTTAGAATTCAGTACACATAATCATATGTAACTTTACCATTTTATAAACTGATATCCTCAATTCATAACATAGACTCAGTCTTTCTGAACTAAACCTTTTTAAATTTTTAAAATTCTGATAAAACTTAATGATTACTCTAGGTATTGTGATAGATTCCTGTAATCTGTGCTGTTTATTTTAATTGAATTCAGTTTCTACTTCTAAATTTGCATACGGTAGTTTAATGTTCATCCTGAAGTAATCACTGTCATCTTGGCAGAAAAGGGACACTGCCCAGGTGAGAATTGTACTCTAAGAGATATTTTGAATTCAACATTTTTTCTTCTTATAAAGTCTTTGTCCATGACTATTGCTCAGGCACTTGAATGAAAAACATGATGGCACATGTTGGTATTGTCAAAAGATCTACAGTGATAAGAAAATGCTGAAGCCCTTAAAATTATAAATAAAATTTTAAATTTTTGTTGATTTAACTTTAATAGTTATAAATGAATTTATTTTATGTGATAGATCACTAAAGCCAGTACCACTTATACAATTTACAAATATAAACTAATATAGTAGAGATTGAGTGGAACTCTTTAGATACATGGATGAATAGAAAAGCAGATACTCCATTCATTCAACAAACTTTAGCATTTACCATGCTCCAGGCACTGTTTGGGATAAGTTAAAAACATAAGAACAAAAATCCCTGTCTTTTTAAATTCTTAATTTCTAATGTGGAAAGATAGATAATACACAATTACAATAAGTATATACAGTATGTTAACAGGTTTTAAGTGTCCCTGGAGGTGAAATAGAGAGTAAACTATAATATTAAAAAGTGTTGTAAAAGTAGAACTCAGTGGACCTCACTGAGAAGGTAAATGTAAACAAAGACAAGATGCTGTTGGAGTTGGTCGTGTGGCCATCTAGGTGAGGGGCAATCCAGCAGGGATGAACACCTAGTTCAAAAACCAAGGTAGAAGAATGCCTGCTGTTGTCTAAGAACTATCAGGAGAACTGGAATCTGCAATGGAATGATGGGAATGGGGATTAAGAAGAGATGGGAAGTGATCGATGATAGATAGATGATAGCTAGCTAGCTAGATAGAAAGAAAACCATATGCTAACTTAATCCTCTCTTTTGAACTACTTCACTACATTTTTTTTTTTTATGTTGCATGGTTAAGAATGTGAAAGGCAGCTTAGTAGACAGATTGATGATTCAATTAGCCTAGTGTAACCAGAGAATAATTTTTTGGATATTTAACGATGCCACATTCCACACTTTAAGTGCTAATCCTGCCCATATCTGTTTAAATTCACAGTCAGACTGATGTTTACCACCATGAGAGAATTCTAAAGCAACCTACCTTTCATTGACAATGTTTCGGGTTACTTGTTTTCTGAAACTGTCTTTAACTTCCTATTTGAGAATTCAATTAACAGATAGAGGTTGTCAGAAATAACATTATATAAAGTCTTAGCAGAGGTTATACGTTGTTGATTTGTCTCATATCTGAAATGGAAGGACATCTCTTCCATTAACGACCACCAAGCTACGAACATCAGAAACACTGAAAATACTCCATTTTCAGGGCAAACTTCATTGTATCTAAGTTCATAAAATATGACGACCTGAGTCCCTGGAGCAGAAGAAATTTAACTTATATGCTATACCAAGATGAGCACTGCTAGGCTCCTGGAGGCATGGAAGTGCTATACTTGTTTAATATTTTAGTTAGTCTAGAGCAATGATCAACACAGACAAACTCTATGAAATGTTATTTACGCCCACATAGTTACATTAATTTTCTTTTAATCTTTGTCTGCCCCAGGAAATATTTCAATTGAATTTTACATTTCTTTCCAAGAAATCAGGAACCCTGGAATCCAATCTCATTTACTCTACCTTTTTTTCCTCACAGTTATTGCCAAAACCTAAATGAATTCAAAACCAAGCATTTATCTTGGATTTACTCCTCCAGTATGTAAAAATGACATGGTTTAAGTAAACTTTAATATAATTGCAGAATTAGGCTTACTCATCTAATGGGCTATTTAGTCATTCATTTATTAAACATATATTTATTTAATTCATAGTTTAATTCATCTCAATACACATAAAAGATAAAGTGATAGTTATTTGTGGAGATAGTATGTCTAGTGGTTGCAAAAGAAACTTTGTAATCATATATTCTGGGTTCAGTACTAAACTCTACCTCCTTCTAGCTGTGTATCCTTAGACAAGTTAATTAACCTCTCTGCCTCAATTATTCTATGACAAAAATGGGAATTAATAATGGCAGTTCCAACATAGTATAATAGTGAGGAATAAATTGCTGTGAAAAATACAAAAAGGTCATGTAAAGTGCTTTGCACTAAAGTGCCTATGTTCTAGTAAGAATTCAATACATGTATGCTGGATTTGTTATAGGCATATGTGTGGCGTAGTTACATTATTACTTAGGAAATACAGGGTGATTTTCCATTTTTAAAATGTGAGACCTTTAGCTGTGAAGAATGGTGAAGTCCCTGAAAATAATGATGTATCTTGGCTTTTGAAAATGGAGATGAGCAATCCAAAGCTGCCCATAAATGGATTACAGTTTCAAAGATGACTAGAACCACTAACTTTGAAAAGAAAAAAGGAAAACAAAGTTTAACACATTTTGACACTTGCTTGTTTTTAGTTTTAGGATTGATTTTAGTCCATATCCTGATAACTGTAGAATTTCAAATAGGCACACTACAAATCTCTGACTTAAAATGTCAATGTTGTATTAAAAAAAAAAAAGTTTCCAATATAAGGGCTAAAAGAGGGATAAAGGAATTACAACGTATTTTTAAACTATGTTCATTAACTTTAAAGGGAGACTGGGCATTATATGCAAGAGTGGATTCTTGCAGTTTTTAAGTAGGTTCAGCAGCCTTGGGAAAGTTTCTGAATTTCTGAGTCTATTCTGCAAACCTATGACTAGTCACAAATCTCAATACTGTCACAAAATGAATCCTAAATAAGGCTAAGGTTAGGAATCCATACATACTACTGAAGATTTTTTATCAGCAATGTAATTGAAACTTGACACTGAACTTCAAGTCCGTGCAGCAAGCTGATAGATGAAATAGCAGATACCCAAATTAAGAAAACCTGAATTTAGGAACCAGATAAGGTTGACAATAGGTGTATCAAGTTGTGTTCAAATTCACTGGAATTTCTTTACTTCTTGAGTGGTTCCATCAGTCTCACTGAGAAGCCGTACAAGATGGAAAGATGCATAGCAAGAACCTGAAAGAGAACCAGTCTGCCTGTCTTAACATTAAAACAGTGCAGATACTAGATTTTAAAGTTCACCAGAGATCATCCAGTACAACTCTTAGATCTTTCCACCCCCACATCATTTTCTTGGTGGGTAAACTGAAATCTATAGTTAACATTGTCTTCATCTTCCAAAATGTGTTTTTCTCCTTAAAATGATGCCTCTGTTTAAGAAGAAGAGATGTGGTCGTAGAAGCAGAGAGGCCAGAAGTGTTTTATTCATACTCTTATCATTCTCTGGGGCCGTATACCGTAGCTGCACAATGAAGCTAACAATAGCAAGAACTAAGGTGGCACGTCATATTTTGTCTAAAGAAATCTGTCCAAAAACAGAGCAGAACAACTACAAGCTCATTTTATCTCAATGTGGGAAAAATGATTTGGTTGTGATATAATAAGGTTATTTAAGAATTGAATGACTCGGGTAATTAGAGCAGTGCTTGGACATAGAGAATTCCCCCAAAATAGTAATTATTTTTATAACTGTACTAATAGTCTCTCATTTGGATAATATCAAAAAGCAGCAACATCTTAAACTACTGATAAAAATTAGTACATATTAGGGTTAACTAGGAACTAACAGCTGTGTTTTATGTGGATTCTGTCATTTATTCCTACGAATTTTCTCAGTTGTACAGCTGTGGAACCTGAGACATAAAATGGTTAAGAAATGCTCCAAAAGTTTTACAGCCTTTAAGACAATGATTTATAATAGAGCTACTAAAGCAATTTGGTAAAAGAAAGATAGTCCTGGATTCAGGACCCACTGACCAGAGTTCGAGCCCTGAATCTGCCACTTATAAGTTAGGTTCCCTGCTGCAAGCCCCGTCATCTGTCAAATGAAGAGGTTGAACTACGAGTTAGTTAAAGTTCCTTCTAGCTCTTTCTTATGCCTTCACCATACCGGAGGCTACATGTGAAAATTTAGTTATTTGTGTCATTTTAAAAATTAATTTTGTTTTCATCTAGTTAAACCTTAACTGCTGTCTACATTTAAGGAAAATCATCACCATGAAATCTGCACAGTACTGGAAAGGAAACATTCACTCCATCTGTTCATTCTATAACTTTCCATATTGGAAAAGCAGATCAACTTAATAGAAGGGTATTGGATACTATACATCTGATTTTTTGCTTATAAGGAATCAGGGGAAATCTTTATGACATGAACAATTTGGGAAGAGTTTATAATCATTATAAAGGAAAATATCTCCCCACTATATTTTAGACAGAGATGCCCTCATACCATAGCATAGTTACTAGGGTAGTCATGCAGACATCTGAATGCTGTTCTGCGAGAGACATTTTGGTAGGAAACTCTATTTTTTTTTTTTTTTAGGTAATAGATTTTCCACCTTAATGCCTTACTAAACCATCTTGATTTAGCACACTGTAGAATATTGCTTTGTTTTGTTTTTACCTACAATGTATGACATTTTGGTTTGATCTCATGTGCTTAATTTTTATCAACACAAAGAGTTTATACTCTCTAGTGAGAACATCTGTATAATGAAGGAAATACATTTTGCTCATTTGTATCGGCCAGAGTATTTTAAAATATAATTTTCTCAAGACATGTTGATTAAATATTATATCTGGACTGTTTAAGAATAATGAAGTGGGTTTTCGTATCAATGAAAATTTTGTAAATATTAATTTTCAGAGTCAACCAGTATACATATACATATTTGTGTGTGTGTATATATGTGTGTGTGTGTGTATATACTTTTACTGTTCTTGTCTACTTCAAGTCTTCCTGAGAGCAAGATTAACTCAGTGAATAGTGTTAAACATCCATTTCTTTCTGACTTATTTCAATATATATTTTAGTGGAGATTATGCAAAATATGAAATGCCAAGTATTTTTTTCATTTAAAAATGTAAAAATTGTGTGGTACATAGCTGAGTGAACACAAAGAAGGAGCTTGGGTTCTTTGAGATTAGTATTTCTTTCAAACATAATTCCTTTTCTTAAATGTTATTGCTTAGTTGAGGGAAACTTATGGTCTGATCTTCCAAAGCACTAAGTTACTGATAGTAAGAGTCCGCAGAAATCAAGATTGATGTAGTTTTCCTAGTAGAAGCTGGAAGTCACAGTTTGCACTTCCCTTAAAAGCTTTCCCCACTCAAACTATCTGACTTTCTGAGTTACGGGCTTAGTCTTACTTTGTACTCAGACTAAGTTCCGTCATCCTTTAGGGCTTCACATCTTCTAGATCACACCTCAAGAATTCTCAGCAAATCTCATTACGCTCTAGATCGTTTGACTTCTTCATTGAGACACAATCTTGTCTGAGGCCCTGTTCGTATGAGGAGAATCCTTTTAGATAATTATTCCTTGCCCATATGGCTGCCAAATTCTTGGCATCAAATTCTCTGACTCAGTTCTTCAATCTTAAGATTGGTCTTTCAATAATTCAGTGCTTAATTATGACCTACCTTTGTACACAGTTTACACATTATACCATATCTATGCTGGCAAGCTTACCCTGTTCCATCCAAACAGGTACACTTTTTCTTAAAGTTCTGACACCCAGCTCCTCTCAATCACTACATTGCCTTGAAGAATCCTCATGGCCCCTGCATGAGTTCCATATTATAATAAATGTGTGCTCTTAAGTATAGAACACATTAAACATTTTGACTGCTGTGAATTTAAAAACACTTGATTAAGGATGAATGGATTAACTTGATATCTAGGCTCTTAAAATATTGGATTAAGTTTTGCTTTTTTTGTACATACTAGCTCTATATTCAGATCATATAATTTAAATCTTGTACGCTTTGATTTTCTCCTTTGAAAAAGTAAGTTTAAAATACATACTTTGACTTCTGCTTCTATTCATGAAGGAGTAATGACTGTATGACTTGCCCTTTTGCTGTAATAGTTAGAAAATTGGACAAAACATATAATACAGTTCTGACACATTAAAAAAATAGAGAAGCACCGTAATGCCTGAGGGAAGGGAAACAAATCGAGAGCACGTACAGTACCTGGATTTCTGCCTGGAGGCAATGTTTGGACCATGGTGCATGGAGGGACAGCCGGGGGGAGAACTTCAGGGTCTTTACATTATATAGCTGGGAGACAAATACCTGAGTTTGGAGAGAACAAGACAACTAGAATTTGTGGGGCAGATAACCACAAAGGAGGGAAAAACACAGAGAAAAAATTCTAGAAACCTGTATCAGTGTAACCCTGAGAATTTTGTTTGCGTAGTGATCTTTACAAATGTAGAATGAAATTTCACGAAGCCAGGTGAAAAACAACTGCCAAAAAAGAATAGTTGACAGAGAACTTTAAGCAAATGAATACCCAGAGCTTTCACAGTTCTGGAAATCTTCATGGGGTATTCAATAGCGCAAAGGGTCAAGCTTTAGTAATAGGGATGAATCACTCTAACCACTCCTTGAGACCCATCCTAAAAATTTTTAAAAAACAAACATCAGAAGAATCAGTTAAAATTTACTTGTGGAAGTAAATTAACCATTGTCCAGAATCAATTTTAACTCCTTCTAAGGTAATAAAATTTAACACTAAACAAAATAAAAATCATAATGTCTGGCAACTAATTAAAAAAAATCATTGGACATGAGAAGAAATAGGAAAATACGACTCATGATGAGGAGAAAATTTGTCAATAGAAAGCCACCTGGAAATGATAGATATTATAACTGAAGACAAGAAGTTCAAAACACTATTAGAAATATAAATATGGGGGCACCTGGCTGGCTCAGTGGGTTAAGCCTCCGACTCTTGATTTCAGCTCAGGTCAAAATCTCAGGGTATTGAGATTGAGCCCTGTGTCAGGCTCTGTGCTCAGCATGGAGTCTGCTCAAGATTCTCTCTTCCTCTGCCCCTCCCCTCATTCGTGCACGTGCACTTTCTGTCAAAACCGAATCTTTAAAAATATATATAAATATGTCAAAGACTTGAATAGAGACAAAAATATATTCAAATTGAAATTTTAGGGATGAAAACTGAGATATCTGAAATAAAAATTCACTAAAGAGATAAATAGCAGATTAGACAGAAGAAAATATCAATGGACTTGAAGTTGTAGCAATATAAAATACACAAAATGAGGCCATCAGGGTCTCAAGAGAAGGACTTTAAAGCAGTAAAGTGTCAGCAGCTGACAAGACAATAACAAGCCATTGAACACTTAATCTGAGTACCAAAATTAGATGGCAGGGGAAGTAGGAAGCAGAAAAATTGTGGCCAATTTTTCCCAAAAATTTTATGAAAGGGTTGTCATGTGAAAAGGTTGTCATGAATACCGAATGAGAAAATGTGTGCAGAAAATATTTTTTACTTCTGCTTAGTCAATATAACATTATCATTGTTTATTGTTTATAAATATGTTCCAGATATTTTGCATTCTTCAAATAAAAGGCATAAAACGGGGACATTTTGTTCAAATTAGTCTATTTAGACACATTATATATTTAATAATGATAATAAAAATTAGAATAAGAGGAGGAAGAAGAAAAAGGTAATTATTATTTTGGGATAATAATAAGGGATATTATTTGGGATAATAAGGACTGTGCCTGGTCCTTTGTTAAGTGCTATACACATACCACTCATTCAATCTTCATAGAAACCCTATGGCATAGCCACGATATTATTTTTCAAGTACAAAATATGAGGTTAAGAGATATTATGTAATTTGTTAGCCTACAGGAGAAGGTGGTAAACCAGAGGTTTAAACCCATATCAGTCTGAATTCAAAAGCATATCATTATACCATTTCCCATATTCTAAAAGCTATGAGCATGAATGGCTCTTTAGAATTTATTTTTAACCTACACTGCCAGGCTTCAGAAATGTTCTGATAATTTATTTTAAATTTTTTTCTATATGAACTTAGGCTTTTCAAAATGTATTCTGTAAATGTAGGTAATTTTCTACACTCGGAAATCAGGCTGTCATTTATTTACAAGAATAACTGGTTTGCCAGATTGATTCTAGACTCTTTTCTAGAGTCAAGAGAGGAATAGTCTGTTTTTACAAATAAAATGGACTTATTTAATATTTTTGTTAATGTGTGTCTGTCTAAACAATTCAAGAAATGAGTTTTACATATGAAGAGAGAAAATTTTGAAAACTTTTTATAAACCTTGTAACTATAAATGCTGTCACCAAATGAAAAGATACACCTCCTGAGTGAGGTATCACACTTCCCATGACCTATTTAACAAACCACAAAACAGCAATCTTTCTTAAATTCCAAAATAAAAAACTAGAAATGCACTAGTTAAGTCTAGCATATCTTTCTTGTAGGCCGGTTTTCTCACCCAATGTATTGGTGATGATGTAGTATATACAGTTGGGGTTGTGTGCTCTTCAGTTTTCATCAGAAATAGAGAAATATTTTTACTCAGTCAACATTCTTAATGATAATTATAAGATGGTTAAAGCCAGGTTTTCTAAAGCTAAATCAAATAATTTAGAGGCATGTGAAAAAATATTTATGATAAATAAATAAATTAATAATAAGTTAAATAAATCCCAATATTTATTTGAAGTTTTTTCAGTTTTTTCCCCTGATAGTGTTTCTAAAAGAAAGGGGGAAAAATGAAATGTAGATCTAGAATAAAGTAGCAAAATACGTGAGTCCTCATTTATGTCTGTCTTTGGTGTTTGAAAAATTTACTCTCAGTTTTCAAAAACTCTCTCAAAGGAAGCATTTGATTAAAGAATAAGTCCAAATGCCTTCTCTTTAAACATCTGGCAGTTTGGTCATTTTAATAGCCTTATTTCCCCATTACACCTTCGTCCACTCCTTTGTGTCCACTTCACCATGTATGCCAGGTAATCCACCCGTCTTTCCTAGACCTGGCAAAGAGGTACTTCTCAAACTATTACATGCATGTGAACCACCTGGAAAGTGTGTGAAAATGTATGTTCTTGCTCAGTGTGTCCTGGGTGGGGTCTGACAGTCTGCATTGTTTTAAATAATAAGCAACTTTTTATTAAGGTGTAATTGACGTATAACTTTAGCTTCAAGCATACAACACAATGATTCCGATGTTTGTGTATACTGCAGGACGATCACAGTAAGTCTAGTTGACACTCAACACCATATAGTTGCAATTTTTTTTTTCTCGTGATGAGGACTTTTAAGATTGACTATCTTACCAATTTTAAATATGCAGTACAGTATTATTAACTATAATCACCATGATATAGGTTACATCCTCATGGATAGTCTGCATTACTAATGAGTTCCCAGGCAATACATTAGGCACCACACTTTGAGTAGACAGGTTTTTAGAGTATTGTATGAAATAGGTGCTCCTCCTCAGCCTCAAAGACTGTTTGATTCGATCTCCTCTGCGGCTGTATGTGAATGCCCATTCCCAGGCCGACTGAGCCTCTCGCATCCGATGCTCACAGAAAATCCTATATGTGCTACTTGAGTTTTAGACAGCACCTTTTAGATTGTGGTTTCACCAAGGGACAGGCAATCACAGCTAAAACAAATGCTTTACATTTTATATTTACCTCTGATCTTAGGATTTAGCAAGAAATGCACCGGTACCACATTTGAAGACGTACTCAGATACAGATACTGGCGGATGTGTGAGGTAGTCATCTATATAGAAATCTTCCTTGTTAAGTGAATTATTTTACTTCAAAATGTTTGCACTCCTACTAATTACAAATTATTAATTACTTCTTTGCTGACAATAGTATACTTTATTTTTTTTCTTTCAGGGTTTGAACCTGAAAAGACTGGAGGCAGTACAAGGAGGGAGAGAGGTAAGAAAGTCTGAGGGCGAGGGCAAGGGAAAAAGACAAAGTGCTTACAATGCTGCAGTGATGTGGTGGGTGACGGTGACCGATGATCATGGTGGTGATGATGATGGCAATGGGAATATGTAGAGAGGAAGTTTGTGTACATATAGCCCATTCAGTCTGGTCAAAGCACGTTTTACACATCTACATAAATGCATTGTTTGTGCTTATTTCTCTGAAGCTAGACAAAGTACTGTTTCTCTGGTTACGTAAGGATCGTTTCTGTTATAAAGGATTTTTGCAGCAGCAGAACCCTCGAGATGGGGTAGCAAAGCCTTTTAAACCAACATTACAAGGCAATATTTAAAATGCTTTACTGAGAAATTAGTAAAATTCGAACAAAGCAAACATTTTATGACATTTGGGATTCTTCGCTCTCCTATCCAAGGCCATTGGCATATGCTAGAAAGTTGGCATGCATTATTTGATAGTGTAAAGTTGCTTTGGTAAGACTAGCACTTTTAAAGCTTTCTTTAATTATTGTTTATCCCAGATGCTTTATAAAGAGGGGAACTTTAAATAGTATCAAACATAATATTGTATCATGCACATTATATATATATATATTATGATTTTCTAACTCTCAGTGAATGGGCAGACTTAACTTCGATTAAAATTCTTTCCATGCTAAAATGTGTAAATGCTATACTTTGTGATTCGGGTTATTGGGGGTAGGGGAGAGTATAATATTTAATTCTGTAAATCAGTATTTTCTTGTTGCCCAAAAGGTAAGTTTATTTTTAAATGATATTTATTTAATAGTTTTTTGGTAAAAGTGAAACTATTTCATTTTACAAAATGAGACAATAAATATTACTCCCTTTCCATCTGTGGCCTCTCTTCCTGTAAAAAGAGATTTCTTCTGTATTGAGTTACAAAGTATTTTCCCCTTCTTTCTTGCTGTTTTAATTTCCAGTTGTATGTTCTTAGTATTTGGCATTTTAGATCCTTGTACACTTGTTATTTAGGGCTTCTTTCCTATTTATTTGCTGTTTCCACCCAGAATAATCTATTCTTTTTAGTGACACGTAATAATTGGCTCACATTGGCAGAAGAGCTGGAGAAAGTGAAACATAAAAAAGTCTTTAGATATTTTTCATGTTGTAGGAAAGCAAGGACATAAGGATATGGTCATTTGTAAAGAGAGAATGAGGAGTAAAAAGTGTGTACTGTGTAAGGAAGACCTCAGAACCATTTAGTTTTGGGAGGGTAACTAATCCAGACATAACCAAAATGGATCTACTTAGAGAAAGAATTTAGCTTATCACCTCCTAAGTGGAAAGTTCACACCCAAGCAGGACTGCCACAATTGATCTCTGCTGATCCAGTGCCTTTAAGGAAATAGAATTTGGAGTTACCCAGCTTCTCCCTGTTGTCTCCTACTGTAATAGTAACTATGTGTCCAAAAAGGTAAACTTAAATCCATTTACCCATATAATGGCATTGCTAAATGGTAGCAAAATTCATTTGTTTTATCAAGCTTCTGTGTTTTTTTTCATGTTATTTTTAAAAGCCGAATGACTGATTTTTATTGAGCAGTTACTGTTAAATTTTATTGCTTTTTCTTTTCATTTTCTGTATTAGAAATGAAACTTGTGGATAAAGAACATGTTGATAATGTGTTTTAAATTATTATTTTTTCTTAAAACTATTTTATGATTTGCGGGGAGGTCAAAATTTTAATGATCTACAGTATGATATATACATCTGTATAGAGGGGACAACATGATTTGGGTCTCTCCCTGAGGTTAGTGGAGTGATTCTGAAGAAGGTAAGTTCATCAGATCAGTGAGAGTCTAGTATTCTCTTTGGCACTTGATACTCCTGATCCAGAATATAAACTAAATGGTGACTATTAAAATTCAAAACAACCACTTCACTTGATCTCTGTGCAATACTGGATTAAATGGGCATATCTCTATTTAACCTAACACTCACCTTAGTTTTCCCCATGTTTATAAAACCCTATATATTCTATGGTAAGAGACTTTGGAAGAGTTCAGACAATTAGGTGAAATATTTGTGAAAACTGTTCTGGCAAGTCTCAGGGGTAGGTGATCTATAAACAAAAAGTGCAATGACTGTGTTAAAAGCCTTCTGCTTTCTCTTGCTTACAAAATGTCATGTATCTTTCTGATTCCTATGCACTGTGTTCTATTACGTGTGCTTTACAATGATGTATAGTATACATCCGATTATGTTAATTTGAAATGTGTAAATTTAGAATATTCTTACTCAAAGCCTTCTCTTAGAATTCTTTATCCTAATGCTGTTGTGATTGATGAAAATTTAATAGCAATGATTACTTCTTAAGATGAATTAATTTGTCTCAGTTTAAATGACAGATATTCCCACTAGGTGTTGATGGATGTAATACAGAGGGCCCGTTACCAAATATTTATAAGAAGGTTTAACATTTTAAACAACGTATTGTTTAAAATGTTCTGTTTACTTATTTGAGATAATGACAATGGTTAGAGCATGCATGGAAAATTGAAGTAGGCAGTAATATCCTATTTAGCTAAGTGGTAAATACTATTAAAAAGCTAATTGTTACACAGGAAGACCACATTTAAACACTACGTGCTGTATAACAATATAAATTAAGAAGTGATTAAAATATAAACTACTTTTCCGAAGGAAATGGAGATGGGCGGCACCTAAATCACTTGTATTATTGTGAAATATTTGAAAATAGATATTAGTTGGATAAAAAAAGTTACAAGAGTATTTTTGCATATTTATACATGCAGTTTATACTGTGTATAAATTGAGGGGGCTAATCATAATAGATGTTTAAAAAGAGAGATTAGTGGAATGTTGTACAAAATGTGATTATTTAACCGATACTTCTACCTGATCGTAAATGAACTTCCTGCCTCTAGTGAGATCTTGTAACTTAGAGAAAAGCCTCAGTGAAAAGTCATTGGGTATCACACGCAGATAAATCAATGTATCTCTTTTCTCAAGGAACTTCTGTTATCCCACACAATGCTTTTGCTGTTAAATGTAGATCGAATTAAGTTACTACCAGTTTTCTTAAAAGAATGTATACTTTTGTTATTTCAAATGGTATCATATATTCCAAAGTACAGTTTTTGTTTACTAAGTAAAGATTTATCTGTGCATGTATGCATACATTACTAATTTTTAATGGCAGATTGTCTCTATTTCCACCCTACCTCAAAAATACTCAATCATCCATATTCTGGGTATTTAAATCACAAGTCTAATACACATAATATATGACTTTATATCATAGATGAAGATAACTAGTTATTATGGTTAGATATCTAAATCATGGTTGGACATTTAATTTCAGAGATTTTACTGAACGTGGTAAGCTAATATGAGATAGATACAATTGAACTTTCGGGTTGCAGCTGTGTTTTGAAAGTTACAGAGATTTCTGAACCATAGAAGGATTGAAATAAAGTACAAGTGTGTAATGATCAAGGATCACTTTTACATAATTTGAAGACCTCAGACCTCCCAAAGTGATGAACAGAATAAGCAGAGATCATGTTGCCATTCTTTATCTGGAGTTCTGAAAACAAGATTAATAATATTGGTGTTCTTGAAGATTTTGAGTAAATAGTTTCACACTCTTAAAAGACAAATCATGAACATCCTTCTCAAATATCTGAAAGAAATTTAACACTTTAGAAAATTCCTAAAAGCATTCCTTAGGAATATGACCAAAACACATTATAGACTTGTTCATCCCTTTTCTAGAAAAATACCCTGTTGTTTGGAAATCTTTCAGTGAATTATATTTGGCAATGATATAAAAAATCCCACTTGGGGGGATGCAATTACATGCAGATAGATTCTGATAGACACATTGTTAGGAAAAAGTAGACGTTTCAAATTATTAAAACAGCTGATTCGTGAATATGTCATTCTCAAAAAAAACAAAACAAAACAAACATGAGCATGTCTTGCAACGTATCTGTTTTATAGTCCACGATGTTTCATCTTCTCTATTGAACTACAGTATTCCCAGTCCTCTGTCTTTTTGTCTATTTTTGTTTTTGCCAAAAACCATGAATAGGAAATTATGGATGATATGAACTTCCAATATTTAAGAAAACATAGAGACATTAAAAAAGGTAGACTGGAAATCAAATATTTAGTTAAATACTATTTACCCAACCCTACTTTATATTTAAATGCATTATTCATTTAAAACAATAACTTAAGATTTTCTATTCACTTAATTTGCACTTAATCATACGATATTTCTAAAGAAGGTAATTATTTTATTCTGATAAATTGTGGATGTTATGCCTTTGTAATATAGTTGGATAGACTTTGCACTGTTTATCTCTTGGCAAATTACATATTTCTACTTGAAGCTGAAAGTCATTTTTAAATTTGAGCCTTAAAAGGGAGAAAATTTAAAGAATGAGATAAATGATACTCTAGATTTGAAAATAATTTATCTACCTGGAATATTAGCACAAACATTATTTCAAGCGTAACAAAATAAAAATCACTTTGAATTTTCTTTCCATACATAATTTAATTAGAATTATTAAGCAGATTATTTGAGGTCTAGGTTATTGCTTAAGTTAAGAAAACTCGATATTACTTCTCCTAGGTCCAACAGACCTCTGGAGAGAGTTGTTTTTTAATAGAATAAAAGAAGGTAAATATATGAGCACTAAGATTGAACTACACTTGAAGAAACTGTATTGTTCTTGGAAATAAGAACAGCAAAGAATAGCAAATAGTGTTGAAGCTCCATTGTTCTCTTAAAATCTAATATTTTATATAATTTTGAAATTATAGAAAATAACTACTTTTTGTAGCTTTATTTTGTAGCGTCAAATAATGAATCTTTACCAAGAAACAGATCTTGATTACCAGTTATCTTTAATAATTTTTTCTTGCAAAACTCTCTTCCATTAACATGTTTTCTTCTGTTCAGTATTCAGAATAGACTGTTTCTACTTTTGTTCAACTTCAGCTATCCCATTCTTGGTTGCTGTAGAGTTTGGTAGAATGAGAAATTCTTTTATATCCTCAGTGATAACACAGTTTTGGGAAGGAAATATATATTGGCTACTGTTGTATTCTTTCTTGAGATATAAAAGCTGAGATGAAGATAACTCTTCCTTTTATATCCAGAGTTATTCAGTGGTTCAGTGCTTATAGTTTGCTGTTGAGGAATAACTGATTTATAATTTGATTTTGAGTTGAAGAGACCTTTAAGAACTCAGTAAAAAATAAAATATTCCTTTTGTTCCCCTTCTCAGAACTGACAGAAAATATAGGAGGTGAAAGATCTTTGTGCTTATAGATACTATTTAATTGAAAGAATTACATGAGACCTTAATAATTATTCCTGTTTCAAAAGGTGGTTGAAATGATAAAATGAGCTAATATGTACAACATTCTTTGCACAATCCCTGCCACATAGAAAGCACCCAATAAATGGCAACAATTACTGTTATGTTTTTTCATATTATCTGATATTCCCTTCATTTATTCTTCTGTCAGAGACAGAGGGTCATGTTGTTGGAAGATTTTACTCTCTACATGAACTAGCCTACTCCATGGGAGTCAAAGATATTCAAGGCCTAGCCTGACACTTAAAGGATTTTATATTCTAAATTGGTTCTGAAATGACAAATTACAAATAGGACAACAAAATCTACTTGCAATCCGTTGTTTGACCTCAGAAATTCTTTTTTTTTTGAACCTCAGAAATTCTTAATTTCATATTTTATATCATAGATGAGAGAAAAATGGATTTACATTTTCCACTTAGCATTGTTTGCGGGGAGCAAAAATAAGGCCTGTAAGTTTTGGAAGCTATTTTTCATATCCTTTCTATTCTCTGAGTGACCTTCAAATTGGAATTTGAAGATCTCTTCTATGCTTGTAGACTGTTGATATTCCAAGAGACTATCCAAAAGAAACCTGTTGATTAAGCATAACTAAACTTATTAGATATACTTCCGTAAGAAAGAAAACATCCTTAGTAGTACCTCAGATGAGGAAGAAAATCCAAAAGAGATACACTGCATATATCACTTTCTTTTGGATATATTTGATTAGCTAGATTAGATATTCCTTGAGTATCTGGCAATGACAAAACAATATTTCCCAAGAGAAGCAGAAAAAAAAAAAAGTGGGAGGAAAGGGGAGCAGTGAGAAGAAGCCAGCTTCAACAGGCATGAAATCATCACCATGGAAAGATAAAGGAGGCCTTACATATAGGAAACCCATTGCAAACATACACAGAGAGCCACACTAGAGAATAGTCACAACATGTTAGAATGATAATTTCAATCCTAGTGAATTTCATCAAGCAAAATCCAACAATCATGTTCTTGACAAAGTTTCCCAAAATTGACTCTGTAATTTCAGATTGTACTAGATGGAATTATGCCAATTAGAGACATATGTATGAGTTAAAATAGCAAGTAATCAGGAATTTGACCTAGAGAGCCAAATATATTGAGAAGACCACATGAAAATTTTGCCAGGACAACTTTCTGTCTTAAGACCCTGGCCTAAGCCCAGGTAGAGAACCTAACAAACCCTGTAACTCTGAGCAAAATTAAACTAAATAGAACCAACAAAGACAAGACTGAAGAAAGTCCTTATAAAATTGGAAAGGATACTCAAGAGCTTTGTCTAAAGGGAAGCAGTACGTCAAAACCTATACTCATGAATAGCTTGTAGCTAGACCTCTTCTTCTTGACTCACGATGGAAAGCCATGAAAACAAACTGCAGATAGTGTTTTCATTCAGGGTAAGACCTTTCAAATTTGATTAGATAATGAAAGGATTATGAAAAAAACATTCTCATTTCTAGGAGGCAGAAACTCTGTGTTTAAGAGGTTGACAAAAAGAACTTAAATGTTAGACCCAATGCAGGGTTTACCTCACTGTTGCTGTCAGACTTCAGTAGCCTCGGAGGATCATGTTTCAAGTAGAGGAGCTTAAGTCAGGTTACACAGAAATTTCAATGAGACCAATACAATTTTTTACTATTAACCTACCAAAATACCACAAAGAAATGAATCTTTTCATCAAGCAAAACTGTTAGTTCTATTACAATTAAAAAGAACACTACATTGACAGTTTTAGTAGGTCTCTAAATAGAGAGGTTATGGAGGATGGGGAATGTGGTGGATATTTAGAAAGTGGTAAGATCCAGGCAGGATGCTTCTAGGCAGAGTTTATGACATGATAGCTTTGCATCAATGTGCACAATAGGTAAAATAAATGAAGGTTCTGACTTCAGGGTTCATAAATGCAACGTATTTTCTTTGTTAAATGTACCATATTTTCTTTGTTTATGAGTCTTTGTTTTCAGAAATATTTGGGTATTTGTAAAGATTTATAATTTTAAAGTGGTTTTTACAAAGAGATGAGGACTAAGAAGAATTATAGTATAAGGATTTGACTTTCTAGTTAATATAAATTTAGATACCTGTTTTTATAAGGAACATATATTGGTTTTAGAATCAGTTTAAACCTGGGGATGTCTTCAGTTGAAAAGATAAAAACAAGTTATGGTTTTATTTCACTGCCTTATATATATGTTTTGAAAGTATATTCTTAAACTCAGGAATTTTTTTTTTGCATTGTTGTTTTTATTTTGTATGTAATTGAATATACAGTTATTTCTTGACCTTTACTTATGTCAATTGATACAAAAGAAATATTCTACTCCAGGTGGTCTAATTAAGTCAGCCTGCTTCCATCAGGGAAGTATTTATTCATATATAAATAAGGAAATCACTTATGATTCCTTTCTTAATTATAAATAGAAGCCAATTGCCACCTCAAAAATCTACAGAAGAAAATAAACATTTTTATTTTTATACTTAATCGTAACTTAGTAAGAGAATATCTTTTGTGTCGATTTATATTTTCATGGAGAACAAATAATCCCCACATAAATGTTCAATTGCTTTTGCTGACTAATGTATTAAAATCTTGTAAAGCTACAAGAACCCACTGCTTCTGTTTTCTGGAGAACTCCATGGCCTTCCTTTTCTCTACTTGGAAGTAGATCCCCAAATTTCTTTCCATTCTTTGGTCATCCCTTCAGTTGATGACAGTTATTTCACATTATGTCTACTTTCTGTTTACATCGTTTGCCAAAATCTGTCACTTTAACACAGTTCTCTAGACATTAATACTCAGCTTAATGGAACGGAGAACTCCTGATTAGTTCCATTGTTGTCCTTTAATTGTATCACAGGACCTCCCTCTGTCCTGAATCCGTGATCACCACATTGTTACTTGATATGTAATCTAAAATTTTTTAAGTAAGATTTCCAATAACAAAATCATATATTTAGAATTCTTTAGCTTCTAAGAAACATTGTGCTGTCAAAATATTGTATGAGCAATTGTTTTATTAGATTAAAAATGTAAAGATTAGAGAACTTCAGACTCATGCAAATGACAGTTGTTTTCAAAATAACAGCTTTCAGTAAAATTGCTATGACACACTCTATTAGTTTGCTAAGGCCATTATAGCAAAGTAGCATAGACTGGGTAGCTTTGACAATAGAAAATTTCTCACAGATATAGAGCTAGAAGTCCAAGAGCAAGGCGTTGGCAGATTTGGCTTCTTCTGAGACTTCTCTCCTTGGCTTGCAAATGGCATGGTCTTTACATGGTCCTTATATGGTTTCTCCTCAGGGTGTCACATCCCCCACTGTTTTGTGTGTGTGTGTCCAAATTTCCTCTTATAAAGACAGTGATATTGGTTTGGGCCAACCCTAATGGACTCATTTTACCTTAATTACCTCTTTAATGGTCCTTTCTTCAAATAGTCACATTCTAAGGTACTTGGGATTAAGGATTGAGCATATGAATTTTGGGGGGGACACAATACAGCTCATTACACATACTAAAAGTAATACAACTGCACCATCCATTTCCCTCAGAATCTTCATTTCTGCCTTTCACTTACTTACTCAGGAGCCTCTTGTTCTATCCTGTAACCTTGAAATTTGATTACATTCAAATTCCAACCATCAACAGTAAATAAAAGTAAATAAAAACAATTCCTTTTCTGCAATGTTAATATTAACCCCAAAGGTTTGAAAATGGATACCACCCAAAGGGGAGTTAAAGCTCATTTGCTGACCCAAACCTGACCTGAACTAATACAAGCCTGTTTATAGTCTTTTTCCCCCCCACTTAAAGTGGACATTTATATTTTGCTACAAAAATATCAATACATTTGTACAAGTTACTGCTCCAAACCCTACTTAGGATATGCAAAAGATATGGTATATGCTCTGTATTACTATTTTAAAATTGGAGCAATTCTGAATTACCAGATACATCTGACTTTAAGAATTTCGGATAAGGGACTGTAGATCTACTGTAGTGTACATTTCACTCTAAACCGCTAGAAAAATAGAGTCCTGTGTATTCACCATAAAAATATTTGAATTAACACGTGGTAAGTGCTTATTATGTGTTTATTAAGTATTTAACATTGTTGTAAGCACTTTATACATATTCGCTCATTGAATCCTCACAAACTTTTGAAATAGCCACTACTATTCTCATTTCAAAGAAGAAGCAAAATAAGAAATAATTCAAATAACTGGCTCGGAGTCTTACAATTAGTAAGTGGTGAAACTGGGATTCAAACCTAGAAAGCACAACTTCAGAGTAAAACTTCAACACACCATGACTCAGGAGCAGTGAAATGAGAGATTTACCACAACTGGACATTTTGACTCCTGGCATTCCTCAGAAGAGTTATCTAGTTTTCACTTGCTGAGCAATCATGTTCTCTCTCCCTTTCTCCTTCTCTCTCCCTCCGTCTTCCCCACCCACTGATTGCATATAGACATCATCTTATTGAAGATCGTGACCTCAGCTACTATTTTGTTTTGGTTAGGGATTGGTTAAGTATAAAGAATAGAAATCTACTTAAAATTTATGTCAAATTGAATAGTGTCAGGTGCATCCATTTGCCGGGAATGTTCCTTGATTGCTTGAAAAATGAACAGTAATCAGTTCTTTTTCTCTATTTCTCTGTTCTCTAATTCTGTCATTCTTCTGTGCAAACTAGGTTGCTTCTTTACTTTTTTAAATTATATTTTGCCCCCAGCAACACTACCCCTAAATGATGGTCTCAGCTATCTGTTTTATAGCTGGACAATCACCTTTAAATATAGACAGTGTGGTGTCATTTCCCCCAGGTCATTCACATCCTTCGATCAAATAAATACATTTAGCAACAGGAACTAGGGCAAAAAAAAAAAAGTTTTTTTTTCTTTCTCTTTCCTTTTTTTTCTTTTTTTCCTTTTATGATATTCAAATGATAAAAGCACCATTTCACTTATCCTTTGAGTTTATCACTGATGGTAAACTCATGATCTGGATGTTCTCCATAAGAGAACACCTCATTGTCATTTCATTTTCTTGCATTATTTTTAAATCAGTAAGAGTTAGGTTAGGAAAATATAAATGCATCTGAAACAAGTAGTTTGTGCAATTTTCTTCTTGACTGGGGCTGTCCTCTTAATTAGTTCTTGATCATCATTGCAAAGTGAAATTCTCAATTGTCCCTCTTCTCTATATCTATTACATCTGGAGTCGGGGGGGGGTTATCTTTCACTGATTAAAAATAATATATCCTGTAAGGGGAGATAAATCTTGGAAATACAGTAAATTAAAACAGTTTTCTATCCAGATATTACTGATTCAATGTAGATCTGATCCATTGCATTTCTTAAACCAAATTGTTGCTGATATGTGAATGTGAACATTAGCATGACATGTTCTTCTCTTTTATAAGCTAAAGGGAGGGGGACTAGACAATATTCTCCATAGGAAAATTCACAATACACTTACTTGTTCATTTCTGCATGGCATCAGGGGTAGACAATCACAAATAGGACTTAGAGGAATATCCTGTAAAACAGTTGAGAGAAAATAAAGACTTGTGGGAGTTTGCATTCTTATTTGTAGGTACTCAAAAATATTAGATTCAAAATGAGTAAATCAATAATATTTAGAAATTTTAAATCAAATCATGAGTATTGTCCTATACTTGGTTATATAAAATCACTTGAAATATAGATTTACTGGGGCGCCTGGGTGGCTTAGTCAGTTAAGCGTCTGCCTTCAGCTCAGGTCATGATCTCGGGGTCTGGGATCAAGTCCCATGTTGGGCTCCCTGCTCAGCGGGTAGTCTGCTTCTCCCTCTCCTGCTCCTCCCCCTGCTTGTGCTTGCTCTCTCTCTCTCTCCCTCTCAAATAAATAAAATATTTTGAAAAAGAAATATAGATTTACTTAATATTCTAGCAGTCTGAATTCTAGAAATTAAACACATTCGTTGAAGCATGTGGAATCAATTTTAACATTCTGTGTATGCTGTATGTAACCTTTTGGCTACTTTTTACCAAAAATGGAAAAATGGTTTATTTTATCTTCCTTGCTTCCAATTGTGGCCTATCAAAGATGTTGTTGTTTTCTCCTCTAACAAGTTATATTCAATAATGTATTTGTTCTAGTTTACTCTCTGGAACTAAAGGTCACAGGGAATGCTGAGAGTAAGTAACGCCAAGTAAAAAAATGCCAAAAGTGGACAAAGGTCAAAAGCATCAGGGAAAGCAAACGACCTTCCAATTTTGCCTTGAAAAGATACTGCTGATCTTAATAAACAACTTTTGATGAAATAAAACAGGTGAGAGCCATGTTGAAAAGAGTTCAAGAGTTGGCAACAAGGAAAGGAATGTGAAAAGCATTTAAGAGAAACAGTGAGGTGATGCCTGGAGAACATAGTAACTTTAGTATTCATTTCTGGGAGTAATTCACAGATGCTCTTGTATAGACCTCACACAGTTTGAGGTCCAAGAAGACTCCAGACAACTTCGATGTTAATGGAGCTTCAACAGGATTATAAAATAATTTATAAGAATTTTATATATGTTTTGTAGACAAAGACATCTATGGCACAAAAATTCATTAAATTTTCTCTAAACAAGAAATGACTACATAATAAGAGGCAGCGTAAGAGAGTTGGCTTTTTTTTTAAATTTTTTTAATGATTTTTTATTATATTATGTTAGTCACCAAACAGTACATCCCCGGTTTCCGATGTAAGGCTCGATGATTCATTAGTTGCGTATAACACCCAGTGCACCATGCAATACGTGCCCTCCTTACTACCCATCACCGGCCTATCCCATTCCCTCACCCCCCTCCCCTCTGAGGCCCTCAGTTTGTTTCTCAGAGTGCATAGTCTCTCATGTTTCATTCCCCCTTCTGATTACCCCCCCTTTCTTTATCCCTTTCTTCCCCTACCGATCATCCTAGTTCTTAGGTTCCATAGATGAGAGAAATCATATGATAGTTGTCTTTCTCTGCTTGACTTATTTCACTTAGCATTATCTCCTCCAGTGCCGTCCATGTTCCAGCAAATGTTGAGAATTCGTTCTTTCTGATAGCTGAGTAATATTCCATTGTATATATGGACCACATCGTCTTAATCCAGTCATCTGTTGAAGGGCATCTCGGCTCCTTCCACGATTTAGCTATTGTGGACATTGCTGCTATGAACATTGGGGTGCATATGGCCCTTCTCTTCACTACGTCTGTATCTTTGGGGTAAATACCCAGTAGTGCAATAGCTGGATCATAGGGTAGCTCAATTTTTAACTTTTTAAGGGACCTCCACACTGTTTTCCAGAGTGGCTGTACCAACTTGCATTCCCACCAGCAATGTAGGAGGGATCCCTATAAGAGAGTTGGCTTTTTAGAAAACACACATTTTAGAGCTTCCAATACCAGTTCTGCCCTATGTCACCAATGCAATATTGAGCAACTTGCATAACCTTTCTGTATGTCAGTTACTTCATTTTAAAATTAACTTACCTCATGGAATTGTTATGCATAAAGAAAATGAGAGTGCAATATGAAAAATAATGGAACTCAATGTCTGGTGCCAAGAAAAATACCCAATATGGAAGGCTTTTTAATACTGTTATTGTTACTGTCACTGTTACTTTGAATTAATAAAGACAGACATTCCATTCCCTCGTATAAAGCCACTCACTCAGCACCACATCTCAGGTGGAGTGTTACCTATTCAAGGAAAAACTTCTCAGGGATTCCTACTTGCAAAAGTTGTATTTGATGCATAGTAATGTTTATCATATTATATCATGACTCTTTGTTTCCCCACCAGTCTGTCAGGTAGACAGAGTTCCTAGAGAACAGGGTATTATACAGCTTGCACTCATAAAATTTTGTATCATTCCTGGATACAGTAATACACCAATAAATATTTGTTGAGTTGAATATTGTTCCTTTTTAGAATCACTGAGAGTTGGGTTTAGAACATCTATGCTAGTTCCTTTCTATATCGGTCACTCATTTATTCCTCTTGATTTTCACGTATTTAATTTATATATTTTGGTTTCATTTATAAATATTAAAGTAAAATTAATAAATATATTACATTTCATTTATTCCCATTATATTCTAATTAAAGAAATAGATGCTGATAATGGTTGATCACAGTTTAGGTGAATTGGAGGTATAAAAAATTGAAATTGTGAGAAAAATAAATACTTATAAAGCTTCAGTTGTGGGGAAAATTTTTAATATAGTTGATTTTTTTTTAATTTGCCAAGTTTCATAATTTCAAAGCTGTTGATCCAAGTGAGTTCTAAAGTATGTTTATGCTCTTGTATGGTGGGGCTAATTCAGGTGTTTAAATTATCCATTCTCCTTTGTCAGGATTACATTATGCAAGGTCTTCAGGCACTCATCCTTTTCATCTAATATGACCATCCTGAACTGTAATCCCCTTTTGTACAAATAAGGCTGATTCAGGTGCAGAGAGGATTAACGGCTGGCCAAAAGTTAAATAATGCATACAAATTCAGTACAGAGATTTTTGAAATGACATGGTTAAATGGTATTTAAACTAATCTATAATAATTAAGGAAGGATGCTCTGTAAAATGAAGTGATAAATGAATGTGAAGACCAAGAGATTGAGATATAAGCAGAGAGAAAATATTAGTCTTGGGTCAGTAAAATTAATTGACAGAATGGTATTTTTAAAATCACTTTTTTAGGTCCTTTTTTTAAAAAAAAATTTTATTATGTTATGTTAGTCACCATACAGTACATCCCTAGTTTTTGATGTAATGTTCCATGATTCGTTATTTGCGTATAACACCCAGTGCTCCATGCAATACGTTCCCTCCTTACTACCCATTACCGGGCTGACCCATCCCCCCTCCCGCCTCCCCTCTGAAGCCCTAAGTTTGTTTCCCAGAGCCCATAGTCTCTCATTTCTACTAATGTGATAAGCAATTAAAAAGTAAGGGAAGAATTTGAATTTTAAAAACAAAATAAAGTCTATATATATTTTAGGTATTTAACGGACAAAACAGCAAGAATAATTCTTCTTCAGCCTGACAGCACTGCTAGTGTACAGTTAATACCCTAAATTCATGAGGTAGTCTGTAATAAAAAAAACATTAAATCTGCTGGGCTCTTTTCCCAGAAAATCAGTGAAGCAAGAGCCATACGTATCAGGATAGAGGGGGAAAAAAAGGAAAAAAAAGATGACAATAAAACCAAAAAAAAAAAAAAAGAAGAAGAAGAAGAAGAAGAAAACTAGATGGTCAGATTTAATGGGATAAGTAGAAAAGCTGTAGATTTTATATGCAGTCAAATAAAATTTCCCCTAACATAGGAAGGACTACACTCAAAGCTTAGACCAGAGTTTTCAGTTATGAGAGGAAAATTCAGATACAACTTATTTCATGAAACTGTGAGGAAAGAACTTTATGACTGTGCTTTTAAACCTTAAGTTGAGCTTGAATGTATTTTGAAAAGTTATGTTCTGGTATAACTGAAATACTCCTATCACCAGCTTACTTCCAATCCAGTTGGCAGTCTAAACATTTGTCTATAACTTACTAAGGTATTGTTCTGAACAAATTAAGGGTAAATCCAGTTCCTATTTGAGGCCTACTTACTAAATTATCATGTTCCCTAAAATCCTGATCCTATCCTTTAGCCCTTCCTCTTGACATATTTTTCCTAAGTAACCACATTCTCTCTGGTGGCTGTAACATGGACAATTTGCTGATGTTTCATTCCTATGTCTCTGTCTCTAGCCCAGGTCTCTCTCCAGACCCATGTGTCTGTTCACTTATTGGACATTTCTACTTAAATATTCTTTAAATTTATAGATATGTACAAACACACCATTATCTTTGTTCTTCCCTCTCCTATAAGCTAGTTCCTTCTGCTCTGTTTTCTATGGCATTTAATTGCATGATTTCTTGACAATCTCCCATCCCAGGAAATATAGAACCAACCTCATTTCTTCTTTTTTCCCTAATGTCCCACATCTTCAAGGTTATTATGCAGTGTCTCCTCTACCAGCTATCTCTTTCAGTTGTATTTTCTCATATCTAGCCCAATTCCATTGAAGGAATTTGGATCTTCATCACCTCTCAAGGGAAATATTCTAATAACCTCTTAACTCTTTTTCTAGCCTCTGTGTTCTCCCATCTCCAATATGCACTCTACACTGTTGCCTGAATATAATTATGAGACTTCCTTGCTAAAGAATGTTACTATTTTCCTGTCACACAATGATAAGGGCTAAACTTCTTAGCACATCAACCAAGACTTACCATTCTGGAAATCTTTACCGTTTCTTCTTCAATATAATACAATACCCAATACAAATGGTATCTCCTTTGGCAAACTGAGTTACCCATTCTATAGTATATTTGCACTTTTTCTTATTGCTATGGTAGAAATAATTACATTGTATATAGTAATTGACTAGCATGATCTGCTAAAGCCAGAGCTTCTATAAAGCAGGTTATGTCTTTTACGTCTTTGAAATCCTCAGAACTTGATTTAAGAGCCTAGAACACAGGAGATACTTAATAAGCATTCACTGATGGAATGTATGCATGTGTCCAGAGACTGTTACAAGGGTGACCTTCTTGAGTTTTGCAAGAGTTACCACTAGATGTCACTAGCACATTTCCAATAGCAATTTCTGAGGCAAGGAGCCCTAACATTTATTAAGCACCTACTATGCTACAGTCCCTTTCTAATAATTCTGAGAAGTAAGTATTTTCATCACAAATCTACCTGGAAACAGATACTTAGAATGATGAAAAGAATATACAGCTACTATTAGGTAAAGGTGGGATTAAAATCTACAGCTGTCTGACATCAAAACCCATGGTTTTCTCACGAAGCCACATTGTTTCTTTTCTGATGATTGTTCCTCTGGCCTCCAAATGACAAATACCATACCCCATCTTTTCTTTTTTTTTTTTTTTTTAATGATTTTTTATTATATTATGTTAGTCACCATACAGTACATCCCCGGTTTCCGATGTAAGGCTCGATGATTCATTAGTTGTGTATAACACCCAGTGCACCATGCAATACGTGCCCTCCTTACTACCCATCACCGGTCTATCCCATTCCCCCACCCCCCTCCCCTCTGAAGTCCTCAGTTTGTTTCTCATAGTCCATAGTCTCTCATGTTTCATTCCCCCTTCTGATTACCCCCCCACCTTTATCCCTTTCCTCCCCTACCGATCATCCTAGTTCTTAGGTTCCATAGATGAGAGAAATCATATGATAGTTGTCTTTCTCTGCTTGACTTATTTCACTTAGCATTATCTCCTCCAGTGCTGTCCATGTTGTAGCAAATGTTGAGAACTCATTCTTTCTGATAGCTGAGTAATATTCCATTGTATATATGGACCACAACTTCTTAATCCAGTCATCTGTTGAAGGGCATCTCGGCTCCTTCCACGATTTAGCTATTGTGGACATTGCTGCTATGAACATTGGGGTGCATATGGCCCTTCTCTTCACTACGTCTGTATCTTTGGGGTAAATACCCAGTAGTGCAATGGCTGGATCATAGGGTAGCTCATTTTTTAACCTTTTAAGGGACCTCCACACTGTTTTCCAGAGTGGCTGTACCAACTTGCATTCCCACCAACAATGTAGGAGGGATCCCCTTTCTCCACATCGTCTCCAACAATTGTTGTTTCTTGCCTTGTCTATTTTTGCCATTCTAACTGGCGTAAGGTGGTATCTCAGGGTGGTTTTGATTTGAATTTCCTTGATGGCTAATGATTTTGAACATTTTTTCATGTGTCTGTTAGCCATTTGTATGTCTTCATTGGAAAAGTGTCTGTTCATATCTTCTGCCCATTTTTTGATTTGTTTATTTGTTTCTCGTGTATTGAGTTTGAGAAGTTCTTTGTAGATCTTGGATACCAGTCCTTTATCTGTCGTGTCATTTGCAAATATCTTCTCCCATTCCGTGGGCTGCCTCTTAGTTTTTCTGACTGTTTCCTTGGATGTGCAGAAACTTTTAATCTTGAAGAAGTCCCATAAATTCATTTTATCTTTTGTTTCTCTTGCCTTTGGGGATGTGTCATGAAAAAGGTTGCTTTGGCCAATGTCGTAGAGTTTGCTGCCTATGTTCTCCTCTACGATTTTGATGGATTCCTGTCTCACATCGAGGTCTTTCATCCATTTGGAGTTTATTTTTGTGTATGGTGTGAGAGAGTGGTCAAGTTTCATTCTTTTGCATGTAGCTGTCCAATTTTCCCAGCACCAGTTATTGAAGAGACTGTCTTTTTCCCACCGGATGTTTTTTCCTGCTTTATCAAATATTAGTTGCCCAAAGAGCTGAGGGTCCATTTCTGGGTTCTCTATTCTGTTCCATTGGTCTATGTGTCTGTTTTTGTGCCAGTACCATGCTGTCTTTGTGATCACAGCTTTGTAGTACAGCTCGAAATCCGGCATTGTGATGCCCCCAGCTTTGTTTTTCCGTTTCAACAGTTACCTGGATATTCGGGGTCTTTTCTGTTTCCATACAAATTTAAGGACTATTTGTTCCAGTTCTTTGAAAAATGTCCTCGGTATTTTGATCGGGATAGCATTGAAAGTGTAGATTGCTCTGGGTAGCATGGACATTTTAACTATGTTAATTCTTCCGATCCATGAGCATGGAATATCTTTCCATCTTTTTATGTCTTCCTCAATGTCTTTGAAGAGTGATTTATAGTTTCTAGAATATAGGTCCTTTACGTCTCTGGTTAAGTTAATTCCAAGGTAACGTATGGTTTTTGGTGCTATTGTAAATGGGATGGATTCCCTAATTTCTCTTTCTTCGGTCTCGTTATTCGTGTATAGAAATGCAACTGATTTCTGAGCATTGATTTTGTATCCCGCCACGTTACTGAATTGCTCTATAACTTCTAATAGTTTGGGAGTGGCTTCTTTTGGGTTTTCCATATAGAGTATCATGTCATCTGCAAAGAGAGACATTTTGACTTCTTCTTTGCCAATTTGAATACCTTTGATCCCTTTTTGTCGTCTGATTGCTGTTGCAAGGACTTCTAGTACTATGTTGAATAATAGTGGCGAGAGTGGGCATCCTTGTCGAGTTCCTGATCTTAAGGGAAAGGCTTCCAGCTTTTCCCCATTGAGAATAATATTTGCAGTAGGCTTTTCATAGATGGCTTTTATGAGATTGAGAAATGTACCTTCTATTCCTACACTCTGAAGGGTTTTAATCAGGAAAGGATGCTGTATTTTGTCAAATGCTTTTTCGGCATCGATTGAGAGGATCATATGGTTCCTGAGTCTTTTCTTGTTGATATGATGTATCACGCTGATTGATTTGCGAATATTGAACCACGCTTGCATCCCAGGTATGAATCCCACTTGATCGTGATGGATAATCCTTTTAATGTACTGTTGGATTCTATTAGCAAGTATCTTGTTGAGGATTTTGGCGTCCATATTCATTAGGGAAATCGGTCTGTAATTCTCCTTTTTGAGGGGGTCTTTGCCTGGTTTGGGGATCAAGGTAATATTGGCCTCATAGAATGAGTTTGGTAGCTTTCCTTCTGTTTCTATTTTTTGAAATAGCTTTAGGAGAATAGGTATTATTTCTTCTTTGAATGTTTGGTAGAATTCCCCAGGAAAACCGTCCGGGCCTGGAGTTTTGTTATTTGGAAGGTTGTTTATCACTGACTCAATTTCTTCATAATTAATTGGCCTGTTTAAGGAATCAATTTCTTCCGGTTTCAATCTTGGTAGTTTATAGGTTTCCAGGAAGGATTCCATCTCTTCCAGATTGCTTAGTTTATTGGCATATAGCTGTTGATAAAAATTTCTAATAATCCTTCCAATTTCAATGGTGTTCGTCGTGACCTCTCCTTTTTCATTCATAATTTTAATAATCTGGGTCCTTTCTCTTTTCTTTTGGATAAGTCTTGCCAGTGGTCTGTCAATTTTATTGATTCTCTCAAAGAACCAGCTTCTAGTCCTGTTGATCTGCTCTACTGTACTTCTGGTTTCTGCTTGATTGATTTCAGCTCTAATTTTGGTCAACTGCTTCCTCGTGCGTGGATTAGGCCTGTCCCTCTGTTGCTGTTCCAGCTTCTTGAGGTGAGAATATAAAAACTGCATTTTAGATTTTTCTATTCTTTTGAGTGAGGCTTGGATGGCTATGTATTTCCCCCTTAGGACTGCCTTTGCAGTATCCCATAGGTTTTGGACTGTTGTATTTTCATTCTCATTGGTCTCCATAAATTGTTTAATTTGATTTTTGATTTCCTGGTTTATCGAGTCATTCCTGAGCAGGATGGTTCTTAGTCTCCAAGTGTTTGAGTTTCTTCCAAATTTTTCCTTGTGGTTGAGTTCCAATTTCAGAGCGTTGTGGTCTGAGAATATGCAGGGGATAATTTCAATCTTTTGGTATCGGTTGAGACCTGTTTTGTGTCCCAGAACATGGTCTATTCTTGAGAATGTTCCATGGGCATTAGAATAGAATGAGTATTCTTTGGTTCTGGGGTGTAGTGTTCTATATATATCTATGAGGTCCAACTCGTCGAGTATGGCATTCAAAGCCTTTGATTCTTTGCTTAGTTTTTGCCAGGGTGTTCTGTCTATTTCTGAGAGTGGAGTGTTGAGGTCCCCTACTATTAATGTATTTTTATTTATATGTCTCTTTATTCTGGTTAAGAGTTGGCTTGTGTATCTTGCTGCTCCCCTGTTGGGGGCATATATATTTATAATTGTCATATCCACTTGTTGAATACTTCCCTTAAGAATAATATAGTGCCCTTCTGCATCTCTAACTATAGTCTGTAGTTTAAAATCCAATTTATCTGATATGAGAATTGCTACCCCAGCTTTCTTTTGAGGTCCATTTGCGTGAAAGATGGTACTCCATCCCCTTACTCTCAGTCTGAATGCATCTTTGGGTTCGAAATGAGTCTCTTGTAGACAGCAAATGGATGGGTCATTTCTTTTTATCCAATCTGCAACCCTGTGGCGTTTTATGGGATGGTTCAAACCATTTACATTAAGACTGATTACTGAGAGATATGATTTTAATGTTGCCATGTTGCCAGTAAAGTCTTTGTTTGTATTGGCTGTGACTTTCTGTTCTGTATCACTCTTGGGGCCTTTTTACTTTTATAGAACCCCCCGTAATATCTCCTGTAGGGCTGGTTTCGTGGTTACAAAATTGGTTAGTGACTGGCGATTCTGAAATGTCTTTATTTCTCCATCAATTCTGAATGACAGCCTTGCTGGATAAAGGATCCTTGGCTGCATGTTTTTCTCTGAAAGAGCTTTAAATATGCTCCCCCAACCCTTTCTCTCATTCCAGGTCTGTGTAGACAGGTCTGACGTAATTCTGATGCTTTTGCCTTGGTACGTGAGAAATTTCTTTGCCCTGGCCGCTTTCAATACTGTATCCTTGCATCTAATATTTGCGAATTGCACTATGACGTGACGTGGCGTAGGTTTGTCGTGGTTGAGCTTGGGAGGGGTCCTCTCTGCCTCTTGGACACGAATGTTTGTTTCCCTTGCTAGATTAGGGAAGTTTTCAGCTACAATTTGTTCAAATATCTCTTCTAGACCTCTGTTTTTCTCCACCCCCTCGGGGATGCCGATGATTCTAACATTGGATCGTTTCATTGAGTCAGTAATCTCCCGTAACCTACATTCGTGGGCGTGGATTTTTTTAAGACCATCTTCTATTTTCATTTTTTCCTCTATTAACCCATCCTCCAATTCACTAACCCGTTCCTCTGCTTCTGCGACCCTGGCCGTCAGAGCCTCTAGTTTTGCCTGCATTTGGCTCATAGAATTTTTAATTTCTGTCAGATTCGCTCTCATTTCTGTCCTTAGGGATTCTATATTCTCAGTAACCTTTTCGTTAATAGTTTTTTCAATTCTACTCATCATTTTGACCATCGTTACTCTGAATTCCATTTCTGATAATTTGGTTACATCCATATCCATTATTTCTGTGGCAGAGGCCACAGAATCACTGTCTTTTCTTTGCTGGGGGGGGCTTCTCCTTCTTGTCATTCTGATGAAGAGAGGTTGCGGGGTTTCCAGAGCCCAAATTATTGACTGGGTCCCAGGCCGTGCCCCTTGTTTTATAGGGATCTTAGGGATGTGGGCTTCTTCTTTAAAGATTTTATTTATTTATTTATGTGGCAGCCAACCAGCGAGAGAGGGAACAGAAGCAGGGGAGTGGGAGAGGAAGAAGCAGGCTCCCAGCGGAGGAGCCCGATGAGGGACTCCTTTCCGGAACGCCGGGATCACGCCCTAAGCCGAAGGCAGGCGCTCAATGACTGCGCCACCCAGGCGCCTCGGGTTGTGGGCTTCTTGATTTTTCAGCCTGCCTTCTGCGTTCTGGGGGAGGGGCCTGCCGCGCCAATACTCAGGCAACCCTGTTTGGGTAGAGTCTCCGCGTTCCCTGCGAGGGGGGATGGGGATGGGCACTCTCTGAGCCGGTATTTCCAGGCTTTTGTTCTCTGGCGGCTTTCCCTGGCGGTTTGCTGTGCCTCTTCTGAGAGTCAGAGCAGCAGCGGCCAAATTTCAGCCTCTGTCACAGAACAGAGGGATTGCGGCCCGTTCTCTACTAATGTTCTGGCCACTTTAACTCTGTTTCTGTTGGTGCTGCTCAACCCTGCAGCGTCCCGGGATGTGCGCCCCACACCCGGCGTCCCAGCCCTCACTTCCAGGGCCGGCGCGTCTCTGTCCTTTGTGTTTCTAATGCCGCCAGCCACCGGCCGCCCCGCGCGCTCCGAGCTCGAGCTCCGTCCCTCAGTCTGGTGTCCCGCACTCCCGGCTCACGGTCTCAGTCTGCTCTCTCTACCGCTTCCCGGCGCCCGAACGCGGCGGCTCCCTCCCCCTTCCGTTTATCTTCCGATATCTGTGCACAGTTTCATGGCTCCCCTCTTCGTACCTCAATACTCAGCGCTGGAGATGTTCATTTGTAGAGATCCAGATGCGTCTTCCTGCGTCTCAGGCTGGTTCCGTGGTTGTTTAGGCTGGTCTGGTACCCATCCAGCTCGACTCGGAGGACCGGCTGAAAACAGTGTCTCCTACTCCTCCGCCATCTTAACTCCTCGATGAATCCTACCCCATCTTTTCTAACAAATTAAATATTTTTGACAAATTAAGCTATTATTGGGCTAGACACTTTTTAAGACCCTTCACGTTAAAAGGCAGTGACTTTGCTACCCCATCTTTTCTAACAAATTAAATATTTTTGACAAATTAAGCTATTATTGGGCTAGACACTTTTTAAGACCCTTCACGTTAAAAGGCAGTGACTTTGCTTCACTAATAAGCTTTTCCTGAATATGAAACAATCATTCAGAAAAATGTTTTTTAATCAAAGATAAAGATATAGGTTTTGAACAGGTACAGTTAGATTTCTAATATACTACTATTTTTCCAAATACCACATGAAAATTGATATCTACTGTATAAAACCTAATTTCTTATTTTAGTGCTACAGAAAGAACAGAAGAAAATATTATCTGTAATTTATATCATGCTTATTTAGTTTCCAGCAGATTTCAATGACCCCTTCTCTATTATCTAGATTTTTAAGTCTTGCCATCTATGATATTTTAAAATATAGGCCAAAACTCTGTTACAAATTATTTTATAGTTACATGGTTCTAAATTTTATGAGGTATCAGATAGCAAAACACTAGCATTATAAATTCCCCATAAATATTTGCGTTTCCTGTTGATATATCCAGTAGTCAATATTATTTTCTAAACATTAATACTATGCTAAGGAAAGATGCATGCAACAATATGTATGTGTATGTATGTATGTAAAAGTACAAATGAGGGGGCGCCTGGGTGGCTCAATCAGTAAAGCATCTGCCTTTGGCTGAGGTCATGATCGTGGAGTCCTGGGATGGAGCCAACATTGGGCTCCCTACTCAGCGGGAAGTCTGCTTCTCCCTCTCCCTGTGCCCCTCCTCATGGTCTCTCTCTCCCTCACTCTCTCTCAAATAAATCAGTAAAACCTTTAAAAAAAATAAATGTACAAATTAGAAAATATTAACAATATATCTGTTATCCGTCTCATTTGTAGTAATCTGTTTATGATAGAAGTAACAATTGCAATTATAGAGAATAATCTTAAAGTTTCTTTTGAACTGGGTAACTTCATAGGAAACAACAGCACTGAGTGGAAAATACACTTTTATGGATAAATACCTTTTTATACATCTCCAAAGAATGCCTTCTGTTTCTATGAACAAAAGCTTCATTCATAATTATATTCCAGTGTTCTTTCTATTTTGCATAATATCCAACTTGCAGCTTTCTCATTGATATAAGTGTTAGAATATGTCATTTTGAAGATGAGCATTATGATCGACTCTAATAGTTTTTTTGTAGACTATGTTTTCTGTAGTGAAATTCAGGTAAATTTTTCAAATTTAGAAACTTTAATAGCATAGCCTCATTTCCTCCACAGGCAGTCTAGGTAAGGAAAATATGCTTTAGGATTCTCAGTGAATGCGCCAGTCAGTGTTTAAAAGATAACTTAAATTTCCTTCTTCAGAAAAAATGGAAAGAAGTGAATTATTGAAGTTGCAATCTGCAGTTTTGATAGTCATGTGTAAAAGGGGGCAGATGTTCTTTTCTGCTAAATCATTCCCATAATACACTTAGCTGTACTCAGAGACGAATATGCTTACTGCCAAGCCTTGGCTGAGGGTTTCAGGGAAACACTGATTAAACTCCATCAGAGGACAAAGTAGAGAAGAAAATTAGCCATTCAGAATGTAGTGTTTCTTAGCCTGTCCCCTCCTACAAACTTTCTCTGACTCATGGTAGTAAGCTTAAAATGAACCATTATTTTAAACATATTCTCAGACAATCAAAATTTGTATATGTAGTATACTGGCCAATACCAAATCCACGAGAACTATGGACTCGGAGAACCAAACTGAGGGCTTCAGAGGGGAGGGGGGTGGGGGACTGGGATAGGCTGGTGATGGGTAGTAAGGAGGGAACGTATTGCATGGTGCACTGGGTGTTATACGCAACTAATGAATCATCGAACTTTACATCAAAGACCAGGGATGTACTGTATGGTGAATAACATATAATTTAAAAAATTTTAAAAAATTTAAAAAAATTAAATTAAACAAAAACATTCATTTTTCACTCATTTATGGAATTTTCATAGCCTCTATATTTTTTGAGATGTTAAAAAGAGAATGATAGTTAATGAACAAATTCAAAGTACAGTTTCTATAATCAAAATAAATGGTTGGTTAAGTCAGTTTTTCAAACTGGAGGTAACTCTAGATTGCTGGCTAATATATCATTTGAACTGGTTATGTATAAATAGAAAAAAAACAACAAATTTATGACTGTTTACTATTACACAGTAGATTACTAGGGCTGTCTTCAAAGTTTATAGAGATACAGAAATTAATGAGCTAATTGGTATATAGTAGGTAGGTAGATGAATAGTGTTCATACATGGGGCATATTGTATAATTTACATTTGTAAATACGTGTATATGGCTTGTTTTTAAAAATAATTTCTTGTTAGTATATGATGTTAAGAGGATATATTAAGGACTGGGAAAGTTTAGAAAAGTAGAGAGTTTCCAAACTTAATAGTGTTTTAAATTTTCTGGTTTCACCTCCATAATTTCAAAGATTTTAAATAAAACTGACTTGTACAAGTGAACTTACATGAAGACTAAAGCAGTTTAAATTTGGCCTTAATATAGGAGATATTAATTATCAGAAATATACTGAAATGGGGAAGGTATTTACATGATTTAATAACAATTTGCATCACAATGACTTGCATATAATATTCAGGGTTCAATGACAATACCAGTTTTCATCCATTAATTTAGGATTTACTAAATTCTTGTTATAATCAAAGAACTCTATTTGAATTAAATAAATCTTTGGACATGATACATGATTGCAGTGAAGTACAGTTAAAGCAAAATTTGGCTTTGGCTTGTGAGGTAATTGCATGAGGCACAGATTTCAGAAGAGACAGAGCTCCTCTATGTGATTAGCTACTTATTCTTCTATTGAAACATGTGACAATGAAAATTGAAAGACAGTGAGGGCAGGGTTACTATGAAAGATGATTTGACTCATCTTAGAAACCAATTCAGTGTTATTTGAAAGGAAGAAACAAAGGTGATTTCATGGTTTTAGGTCTAACGGGGCGAACCAACTCTGTGGCAAGTGTAAGGGAGCTAAGAGGAAAGCTGAACTATGGGATGGTAGTTTCATTTTAAACTTTTGTTTATTTATTTTCAAGATAAAGTATTTGTGAAAATACTCACTGCTTAGTTCATGAGAGGAATCTGTCCGGAGACAGAATAATTTGGGGGACGATGCTAGAAGTCATCTTCAGATAGCGGATAGTTGAATCCAGGAGGGAAATTGAGATCTTCAAGTTGTAAAGGAAAATAACCAGATCATCCAGGATGATCAAGGAGAGAAACCTGAGGTGGAGATAGAAAAATAACAGTCAGAAACAAACTAAAAGCAGCATGTTATAGTGATCAGGGATAAAGTCTGAAGAGGAAAGCATGAGTGCCTCGGAAATATCTGCTTGCTTTTTTTGTATTCTAAACAGGTAAATCTCTCTCTCCCTCTCCCTCCTTCTCTCCCCCTCTCCCTCCTTCTCTCCCTGCACATTCTGACTTGGGCCATTCAGGAATGGGTGATTAATAAAAGTGTTGATGTTGTAATTTGAACATTTGGGCTTTTAAACTAAATTCTGCATATGTAGTATATAAAGTATTTACTAACATCTTTTGTCCTCCTTTGGAGACTTTAAACATCTCTCCTCACCTCCACTCCCTTCCCGCACTGGAGATTTATATTATCATTGAGCTCAGTAATGCAAATTATCACTTGAACCTTTTTCCTGCTATTAGCAATTTGATGATTGGTTTCATGATAGCAAAATAATAATGAAAAATGACTTATTTTTGTTTCTAGTCCACATTCCTGACTATTAATAACATTACTAATAGATATCAAAGATTTGTCAATGTTCTGACACTTCCAACTGAGTCTACCATTAAGAATCTATTTGCTGTGTCAGCTGAGGATGTTTTTAGCTAAGAGAAAAGTATTCCATACTTTCTCCTTTTTATAGTAGAAGGGTATGGCTATTAATTAGTTTTATTATTTAATGGCAGTTGATGCAGCGTATGAATAAACTGAAGATATTTCACGTGGGTTATGTGCTAAATCTCTATTAATTGAATGAAAATTTCTTTCTCTTATTTTCAGAATATGCATTATTAATTTTAGTATCTAATCATAAATAATGGATTTTGAGTATATTTACTCACTTTTTCAACTTTTAGGTAAATTCACACCAATATTTTTTAAATACAATCTTTACTTTTAAAAGGTGTTTTTTTTTTCCTTAAGATTTTATTTATTTGAGAGGGAGCAGGGAGCCCAATGTGGGGCTCAATCCCAGGACCCTGAGATCATGACCTGAGCTGAAGGCAGACGCTTAACAACTGAGCCACCCAGGCGCCCCGCAATTTTTTTTTGTTGTTAAGTTACGCTAGCAATATCATTACTTTTAATATTGAGAAAATTTTAGTTATAGTATCTATTTACTTCTTCATAGTTTCTTCCCCAAAGCTATCACTTGAGCTAGATATTTTTAAAATTTTTAACTTTCTGGGCAAAAATAAGTTCTCTCAAAAAAGAAACTATGTGTAGTTCACTTTTAGGTCACAAAACTAACATCTAGAGGAGATCAAAGTAACTGAATGAGTAACCAAAGTCTTTGTTTTTCCTATTCTGTACTCTGAAGGTTAACATAATCCACAAGTGTTTTATTTTCTCTTACACTTTTTTAGGGTAGAATGTAGACTTGTTGCATACATTATATTTATACTGTATCTGGTAAAAGCAGGCATATTTGAAATGTGAAGTGTTTCCAAACTTACTTTTAGTTAGAACTAAAATACATGTATAATTGTTTCTGCTTGATATTTATTTAAAGCTATAATAAAAAAGAGAAGTACTTTTTACTTTTATTCTTAGCCTTTTATAATCTTTTGTATCCCTGGTTTTTTTGGTCATGCATTTAAATATGGAGTATTCTTTCTTCTCAAAACTATTGGAGAGACTTATCTGGAAAATAACTAAGATTATCCCACCTGAAATAATTACTATTGATTTGTTTTGATATCCGCAAATAGATCATTTATTTCATCATGATTCACCATATGTATAATATTATTACTCCAAATCATTTTATGTGTAAAAAGTTATTTTAGGCAGAAGATTCTCTCATTTCAGAGAGAATGAAGAAGAAATTACTTGTATGTTTTGTTTCTCCCCCCCAAATTTTTGAAGTTATTTTGTAACATTTTAAAAATAGCCCATTTTGGTATTTGGAGTGGAATTTGGATTCTGAGGGACTAATCCTGATTCAGGAATATATGCATGTTTTTTTTAAAAAAACGTATTATAACAAATGAGTCCTGATTGCTTAAAATTTGGATTCAAAAGTCAAAAGTAAATACTAATGGGTCCCTGGAGACTAACACTTGAGTCTCAACCTGATTTCTGTCAACTTTACAGACTTGTAGTTACAGAAAGTTATTGACCAAACTTAATATAATTTACTGTGGACACTCATTTGTTGAGCTTAATGGTCAACATTTCTTTAAAGGTAGATAATTTGTTATTAGTGTATATTTCAGTAATTTGATGGGTTTATTTTTTCAGACCCTTCCACATATTTTGCTGCCTCAGTACTGTACAACAATATGCCAATGTCCACCATATTTTCTCTTATTTAAAGATGATTCTCAAAAGATTCCTATTTTTAAAATGACACAAGCAAAACTAGAAGGAGAAACTGTATCAGATCTGGAGCAAGTGATAACCATGACCCATCACTGTGTAAATATGAATCATATTCCTTTGGGAGAGTTTTTTGCTTTCTTATTCCAAAGAGATAAGTATTTAACTCATTTACCTCATTTAACTCATTACCAAGAGGGTTAAAGACAAATAATATTTTTCTCTGTGTCAGACCCTGACTTAGCATATATATTAGGGAAAAGAGCATATATAAAAGGATTAAGATCTGACTGCATTATCCTTCTCCCCCAGTGCCACGTAGTCACCAAATGCAGGCCTGATCTGGACATGTGAGAAAATTTTAACTTGAAGGAAGACTCTACTATTGATTACCGTCTCAGAATGGACAATTTTAATTTTTAAATAAAGTCTACTTTATTATTTCCAAAGACTATCTAAATGTGACCAGAAAATTCTTTAGACCTGGCTAAACTCTCACACAAGGCAGGCAGCTTCTCCACTGAGTAAATATTAGAGGAGAGTGAAATCAAATTATAGTTGGGTCTTTATTATGATATAATTATGCTTATTAAATGATATCTTTTTAGTAAAAGCAAGTATATTTTATTTCAGCCATTTTACTATATCTACGCCAATGAATACGTCCATGAATTTTAGGAACAAATTGATTTTCTTTCAAATAGCACAGTTTTCATTAAATATTTCATTTTGTCTCATTCCTCACTTTGCAGTTTGATTAGATTCATTACAGCACTGCTACTTAAAATATTTTTCATTCGAAGAATTGCTTATGATAAAAAATACAAAAAAGATCAGTAAAATATTTACCAAAATACTTTAATTCTTTATTGTAATCTAAATGCCTTTCTAGGAATCAGAACCGTGACAGAAATGAGTGTCATTTTACTAATAAATGTAGGAAGTTATTTAATATAAAATGAGATATTCATCTTTATATTGCAGCAATTAAGACATTCAAATGTCTCGTTATAGAATAAAGGCAGGACGCTTCGAGTCTGACACAAAGTCTGGCACAGACTAGGCACCCGCTTAATACTTCTTAATTTTGTCAATCTTGACTTTGACTCTGGGCAACTTGCTTCATCTCTCAGTGACTCACTTTTCTTATCACTAAATACATTTGTGTACTATTCTTTCCCTCAGAATAACTATATAGTATTTTTAGTTCACTTCCTTTGCAGTTGCTTTTGGATTATTGGAGGGAGTTAAAATTCAGGTGTTTAATTTTATCACTATACAGTTTACAAAAGGAGGATACCTTAGAATTTGCTGTATATAACAGGAAGATTTATGTATTTATGAAATTAGAGTCAGTGTTTTGGAGCTAACATTGATATAGTGTCAACTTAATTTAATTAAACCCAGAACTAGTGTGCTGGCTTTTGTTTATCTAATTATATGCCATTATAAAGAGTTCATATTCACTGTGAACAGAACACACTGGCAGATTAAGTGCAGTAATAGAACTGCTCTCTATGATGGTGTCCATCTGTTCCATGACTCCTGGGAATTTCATTCCTGGAACATATTACTAAAAAACAATATTTATATTATTCTAAAGTAAAGTTAATGCCTTTTTCTGATGCACACATTGTTTACTAATTGTTAATGCATTTTCCCTTTCTAAATGTTATTAAACTGTAAGAGAATATTACTGCCTTCAAAAAATTCAGATATTGTCCTTAATCCTCATAAGAAGGGAGATACATCTATGCAACTGAAAATACAATATAAATATAACACTATGAGAAAACCTACAGTGTTTATTTTAAAAACTGTGCATCTTTAAAAAAGGATGCATATTTTTCCTGTGAGACTCATCCTAGTGAACTGAATGTATCATTTCTCATACCTACATGTTTTTACACATGCAGCTATTATTCTGCCCAAAATGCAGCACATTTGTCCTTTTCACCTCATCAGCATTTTCCTACTGGCTAACTCTGAGGAATGCTTTAAGGTTGATGCAAGCATCGCCATCTTCCTCGTCTCATTCAGACTGACCCAGCTGCTGTTCCTCTGTTCTCTCACTCTGCTATACTCTTGTCTCAGTCATGGCACACACCACAATATATAATTAGCTGATTTAGCTCATTGTCTTTTCATAATTTGACAAACTCTTTCAATTCAGGACCCGTGTCTTATTCATTTTTATATCCTAGCACTTAGAACAATCTTTGCCATAGAAGTAGACACTCATTTAATGTATGTGAAAGGATGAAAAAAAAAGTCAGCATAGATTTTCATGGTTGGTTTACCTAGTCTCAGTAGCCAGATTTGGGAAACGTCGCATGAACTTTAACGTCATGAGCTGAGACTCGGAGTCTTTCCTAGATGGATTTGAAGTTTATGACATCAAAATTTGATCTACCTTAAACTTTTTCACCGACTTAACTTGAACAGAAGAACAGCTTCTTTTATGGTTTAACCTAATTCTGTTATCCTCCTTTGAACTATCTTTCTCTACATGCTACTCGTTTTAAGGGAAAGCAAGGTTAATATATTTTTAAAACTTCATGGAAAGTAAGTCCTATGTGAATTAAAAATGCAAATAGAAATACTCAATTTGAGCTAAATTCTCTCTAAAATAAACTTATAATTTTATTTCTTCTATACTTTCAAACTATTACATGGGATTAAACTTTACTTCTATTTCGATTAATATATTGAATTAGGACATATTTTTGAAATGCACAATTTTATTATACATTTAAATTGTTTAAATTAGTATAATCTTTAAATAATACATTGCATCAGGAGTTATGAAATAATTCCTAATTTTATATAAGTAATACATGCTATATTTTAATTTCTATATTATTTGCATGAAGCATCATGTATAGTAATGTATATCCTGGGGAAAAATTCTCATTAAAACTAGTTTATATATGGAAGCTTGCTTTGCAATAAAATCTAACATTATTCTTGGTAAAAAAAAATATCTTGGCAATTTTATTGTTATTAGTGTTATAAATATTACATATCAGGAGATCCTATAGTAAAAAGTATTACCTACACAGCGTTACATATCCATAGACACCCTGCATTGAAAATATGTAGAATATGAAAATTCATATTTGTATATAAAATTAAGAAGTATCTGCTTAACAAGAGGATTTTTTGCTTTAGAATCTATTTCCTACCTAACTAGCTTCCCTAGTGCCTGTAAATTTAAGAAAAATGTCTTACACAAAAAATTCAGAAATTCATCTGTTACATCATACAGATGTATGGTTAAACATAGCCTAGGGGATTCATCCAGAAGGAATCTATTTTATAGTTTACAAATAAATATAAATTAGAAAAAGGGAATGTATTTTAAGTTATAACCTAGAGAAATGAGAGCTTCTGTACGTTAATTATAAAATTAAACTGCATACATAGATTTTTTTTAAAAGTCTACCTAACCAGACATGAGAATTAGCTCTTTTTGTTTTATTTTATTTAAAAAAATTTTTAAATTTAAATTCAGTTTAGTTAACATACTCTATATTATTAGTTTCAGGGGGAGAATTAAGTCTTTTTAAAACATATTTTAATTTCAGAGATCCAATAAGTCACAAGAGGGCTAACAAAAGTTTGAATTTAAGCCTGGAAAATATGAAAACTATCTTCTCCTTTCAAAAAAAATTGCTCTCATGTAAATTTTATATAGTAAATAGACTGTGAAGGTATATTCCAATATTAGGCACTTGATATCTATCTATTTATTTTGATCATGGAGGAAAAAAATTATGAATAAATTAGAGTGAGATCTCTGCCTATTTTTCTATCTGAAAATAAAATTTCCATACATAATGTCTTAAAACTACTTTTCTCTAATAAGAAAAGCAATGCAAGTTTATTGTCATGAGTTTAGGAAGTACATGTAAACAAAATGAATAAAATAAATATATCTGTGAAATTCAACATCCAAAAATGCCTCTGTTAACCCTTCAACAAGAAAGATTTAATCACTGTACACATTTCAGAGTTTTTCTCTAAATATTTTCCTATTTTTCTACTAGTCTATTTTTGTATTAGGGCCCCAAGATATTTGTATTTTTATATTTTACAAGGATAAAAATTCCTAAACATATGTCAGTTTCCACATTAAATTAGCAAAAATATTTCAGTAGCTATTATCAAAAAATATCTTAGGTAATCATAGGAGAAAAATAGGAAAAGTTTGCAAGCATGAGATTATATGGCTGTAGGGTAAGAGGGAATACATGCCACTTTATTTATTAGGAGATAGTTATATTGTAGAATGATACAGTCCTTTTAAAGCTATTTCACATATTGAGTTATAGACAAAATGAGAACGGACATTTTCATATGAATTTTATTGAAGAATGGCTGAAACAATTGAGATTAGAACAACTATTCTGCCACAAGTTTGAGATTATCAGGTATGCTGTACCTATTTACAAACTATGTAACAATATGTACTTCACACCAAAGTATGTGACACCAATATGAATGCTTGTAAAGTAAAAATAATTCTGATATTGAAGATATAGTGCCTGTATACAAAAACTCGAAGTGTACAAAATAGGTTTTTCGGGATATATTTTTGCTGTCACTCAGAAGGAAAATAGAGTCAGGAAAGCAAGACTGTCTAGGAAGATGCCTTACAACAAAGACCATTTATCCTCAGTTTGGAAAGAGCTCTTTGTAATTGACTTAGTCCTTGCTCTGCCATCATCCCCCGGATAGCAACAAGTTGAACCATGTGTCATCTCATATAAAGTACAATCAGAGGGATGTGTTGCCCAAAAAGCTACAGTGGTTTCAAATCGAATCTGCAAGTAATCCACAAATCCCTATGATTTCTCTCTGAAATTACCAAGGGCACTGTATGGATGAAATAAGTCCAGGTAATATATGAGATAGAATTGAGAAATCCTGAAAAATATGAATTTAATCATTCCTATTCAGGAGCCTCTGATTGTCCTATTTCAAAACAGGTTCCTGTAACCATCCTGACCATGTGCCAAATAATCGGCCTCCCCTCGTTTGTCATTCTGCCGCAGGTGCATTTCCTCAGAAAGGCCATGAGCTTAAGTATTATCATTCACACAGAGATCAATTTCTTTTGACAGCAAAGTGTTGCAGGCACAAATTTGCATTTGCAGTGTGGTAATTTTTGAAAATTCGACAAAGTAGAGATTTTGAGTGCCCTTGCTACTCTTTTACTACCCCTTATACTCATTGCTCCTAAAACAAACAAAAACCTCTGCTCAAGTCTTTTATTAGGCATTATATTGTTGAATTTATTTTGTAAAATTATTTTGAAGTTAATAAAATATTTCCCAACTCAAGGTAGTTCTGCCTTATGAATGATGACCAAGGATGTACTTGACTGGTCATGGTTAATCAAAGAATTAGACAAATTTATATTGTTCATTCAACCAAATAGTTATTGCCTATCTACTAGGTATAAGGTATTGTTATAGATGCAAAAGAATATGGATGTGCCTCGGATGTCAACAAACATATTGCTTTTGGGCACATATAAGGTCACATTAACATAAATGCTCAAATTTCCCAATAGGAATTACAATGCTCCCAGACCCTTACCCTTCTGAAAAGTGCCCCAATAAAATATTTCTGGCAAGCCCCAGAGAGTCTAAAGTGTCCAACCATGAGTCCAATCCTGCTGTTTCTGTTACTGTTCTCCCACCTGAAGTCATGGGCCTCTGCTATGTCTGTCATCCGGACTTTGCTGCAAAAATGGTGTTCAGTGTCATCTTCCACTTAAATCTGCTTTGACCCAGTCCCACACATTTCCTCCTGCATCACTTCTCTCAGTTTCTGCCTCTCTAACCAATTCCAAGGTGAAATGTGATTCCCAGAGTCCCCAAAATATGAGATACCCAATATTGGAACAAATCAGGGTTGTATTAGCAAGGAAGAAATTGGAAAAAGGATAGATAACCAAGTATGACAAGGAAATAAGAAGATGAAATTCCGCATTTTAGACCCCTAACTACGGAAATAGAGTTTGGGATAAGAGGGTGTAAAGACAAGAAGCAAAGAAATCACAAGAGTTTGATGCAATAATGATGTAAGAGATAATGGAAATCTAAATTAAGGCATTAAACCAAAATAAAAGTGAGCAGAGAGATTGGTTAAAGAATTTCATCAAGATAAGAAGCTTTTGCACAGCAAAGGAAACAGTTGACAAAGCTAAAAGACAACCTACAGAATGGAAGAATATGCTAAGTGAAATAAGTCGATCAGAGGAAGACAATTATCATATGATCTCATGGATACATGGAATTTAAGAAACAAAACAGGATCATAGGGAAAGAAAGGAAAAAAATAAAATGACAAATTCAGAGAGGGAGACAAATCATAAAAGACTCCTAATCATAGGAAACAATCTGAGAGGGTTGCTGGAGGGGAAGAAGGTAGGGGAATGGGGTAACTGGGTGATAGACATTAAAAAGGGCTCGTGTTGTAATGAGCACTGGGTATTATATAAGACTGACGAATCACTGCCTTCTACCTCTGAAACCAATAATACATTATATGTTAATTAATTGGATTTAAATTTTTTAAAATGGGGGGGGAGCTAGAAAGGCTTGGGACAGGACAGGAGGTTGCCAACATGATCGGACTGGTGGCTGTACTAGACCCTGTGGAACCAGATAGAATGCCATGAATTTATACATGGTAAGTTTTGTGAAGTCAACTTGCTGACAGAATGTAACAATATTAAGAATAGGACACGCATCCCAAACGCCAAATCCGACTGACTGGGATGGATCCACGGTACTGGTAAGGTTTCCAAGGCTGAGTTGACAGAAACGAGTGCTAGGATCAATTAACAATGTCTGTTATGGGTATGGAGAAGGGAAATGACAGCACACATGTCAAAAAGCTGTAACCTCATTATCCTAAGATTAAAAACAAAGAACTGTGTTTCATAGCCTAAAAAAAAGAAAAAAAAAAAAAAAAAGGAGGGCCCTTGAAATAATGAGCACTGGGTAATATATGCAACTGGTGAATCACTATCTCTATCTCTGAAGCTAATTTAAAAAAAAAAAGAATTTCAAATGAAGTAGAGACATCACCAATGGTTTCTTCTATTTGAAGAGTGGGGGAAAGACAAAAGATAACTCCAGGGTTGAAAATGGAAATTTAGGGATAACCAAGCTGATAAAGAAAACTAAAGTAGAATAGGGAGAAATGGTTACTATTCACATAGTAATGTGCTAATCTTTACTTTGAGAAAATGGATGATGAGTCCATTCTGTTTTGTTTATGTGGAGAAATACAGCTAGAGTGTTTACTGATTAAGAATTTTTAAGTTCTGGGGGCGCCTGGGTGGCACAGCGGTTAAGTGTCTGCCTTCGGCTCAGGGCGTGATCCCAGCGTTATGGGATCGAGCCCCACATCAGGCTCCTCCGCTATGAGCCTGCTTCTTCATCTCCCACTCCCCCTGCTGTGTTCCTTCTCTCGCTGGCTGTCTCTATCTCTGTTGAATAAATAAATAAAATCTTTAAAAAAAAAAAAAAAGAATTTTTAAGTTCTGGACATTAAGTTTTCCCTGAGAAGTTAATTTACTCTTTATTTATATGTTGTCTTTTTTTCAATATTTCTTCAAACTCAATTCAAGAAACATTTTATAAATAATATTTTAATGTTACCATATAAATAGAGCTCTGACTCTTCTCAGGTATATAGTTTCAGCATATACTTTTGAATACAAATTATTTACAAAAAAAGGTAGCATGCTAGCAGTACCAAAAAAAAAAAAAGAGAGAGAGAGAGAGAATGCAACTATGTGATATTTAAATTCATTTTCAATTGATTAAAAAAATTATCAGATCCTATGTCAGCAGATTTGGAGAAAAATGTTTCATAAAGAACAAACTCCAAATGGCTTATTTCTACTTACTGTTTTAAATACATTTTCAGCAACGAAGAATCACTGTTTCAATCAAGACTTTATAAATATAATTAATGAACATTCGTGGTATTGTCCAACTTGAACTTATAACTCTCCAACCTACACCCAAATTTCATTATATTCCACACTATGCAACAAGATAACAAAGGAAATTGTTTAATACTTGAAAAGGTCTTTGCCAGTTTTAAAGATCTGTTACGGTGATTTGCTTTTCTCCTGTTCTTTGCAGTTTCTCCCCTACTTGGTCCTCATGGTCATTTCTCTTTCTCTCTTATATAGGCTGTCATCTTTAAATTCTAATATATTTTATATAAATTCATTTTTAAATATATGTAATGCTATCAGCAAAATAAATTTGATACGTTTAATAATCGCAACCCATAGATCTCTGATTCTTTGAAAGGCTTGCTTTGTATATGACTGAATAGCTGGTCGAAAAGCCTTGTTTATCGTTAGAAAAGCAATTACTGTCCCACTATTGGGAAGGAAATAACCAATTGTCTTTTACAAATTGCTAATGTTAATAATAACTAAGTATCTGAAGGTATTTAATCTTATTTAATCTTATCTGAGCATGAAACAAAGTTTGAGAAATTAAATTACTCTCTTTTTTTCTTCTTTAGTTAGGCATACCATTTATGTTAAAACATTTTATGTACCTAATCTTTTTCTCCATTGCTGTATCTAAAACTTTGAGGTATTATAAGAAGACTTTTAGACATTCACATTCTATATTTATAAAAAGAGTAAAAAAAAAAGAATAAAAACACGTGATTCTTTTTGGTCTGAATATGTATGTATATATATTAGAGAAAACATAAAAGCACAGTTCTTGTGAATCTCAATATTTACACATACAGTTTTAGAGAAAACAGTGTTATAGGCACACTTATTATTTTCATTCCGAAAAACAGTGGTATGAATAATGGAATGTTATCTAATATGCCACCCATATTCACATTTTTCCCCACTGTCCTCAAAATGTCATTCATAGCTGTTTTTATTTTATTTTTTTTTTGTTTCAATAGAGGATCCAATTAAAACTCATGTATTATGCTTAGTTTCCATGGTACTTTAGTCTTCTTTCACCTAGAACGTCCTCCATCCTTTTTTGTGTGTCTTCTTAAGTTAGTATTTTTAAAGATTCCAACTCTAATATTGTACAGGACACTTCTCAATCTGGCTTTGTCTAATAGTTTCTTCATGTTTGATTCAGGTTAAATATTTGTGGCAAGAATACTGTGAATACTATCAGAATATAAGTTTCTTGTCCTTAGGAGATACATGTTGAATTATTTAAGTGCGAAGTATTATGGTATATGCAACTACTTTCAGATGGTTTAGGAAAAGAAAAAGAGTCTATGTGCATATATGTATATATCTATACTCTCTATTATCTAGAGAGAATGTGAGGAAAAGAATCAGATACAGAGCAAGAGGCAAAGCCAGTGGGACAATTCCTGAATCCAGGTGAAGAGTATACCAATAATGTTTGAACTAGCCTTTCAACTTTTCAGTAGGTTTGAAACATTTCAAAATAAAAAGCTAGGGAAACGATTGGGGTAGTGAAAGGCATGTGATATGGAGTTGATGCACTAAATTGAGTAGTCATCCAGCCACTTGCTGGCTGTGTGGTTTTGGATAAATCATTGAAAGTATCTCAGCTCATATATCTTGGCTTTAAAATGGAGATGAAAATACTGAGTTTGTATGTTGCTTTAAAGATTAAAAAAGATAACTGATGCCAGAGTTTTACACACACACACACACACACACACACACACACACACACTCTATAGCTAGATATAGAATACCAAGACAACCTCGATTCTTTTCAGACTGCAAACCCAATGTGTTCTAATATCTTACTGAAAGACCTGGGGAATGAATAAGCAACATATTCATCATTTTGGAAAATGACAGAAGTATAAATTTGTTTGTTGTTCTATTAGAGAAATGAATTTTGCATAGTTCAAATGACCTTGGTGACTGTAAATAAAATGAAGTTCAAAGGTGAGTAGCATAAAGTTAATTAATTTAAGAAATCAATAAATAAAACCCCACACAAACATAAGATGGATAAGGATTCTTATAGTACACAAAAGGTCACAGAGGGCATTAATGTAAACATGTGAATAATGTAGTGCTGAATTTGATTTAGGAAACCAATTCTGGGATATATAAGTGCTAATATTATAGGAATAGAAAACTCCCTCTAACCTTAGATTGACTTTACAATTGCCCTGAAACTAGAATGAGACCTGAAAAACTGGTTCATTCATTCTGTGGGTAGATATGTATACGGCACATTTTCTTTTTTCTAAGCCTTCTGTTAGTGTTGTAACAGGTAACCATTCCTGCCTTCAAAGACCTCGCGGTCAAGTGGAGCAGATACATATAGGCAATTACAACAGGTCTTCCTTTGGAGTGACTACTGGATTTGGGTGCTCATTTTGTAGAAGCATCTAACCATTTCTTAGAGTACTGGGAGAATTTTGTGAAAGTAGTAATATTTAAGTTGAGATAGAACTTTTACTTTAGATGGCTTCAAATGTGAAAGGGGAAAGATAACACTATTCCTAACCTTAAAATATATGACCTGTTAGGGACTTAAGATTCCTTCACTTTTAGTATTTGTAAGTTCTCGGTCAATAAGTAATAAGAAAGTATATGCTGAAATATTTTTTCTTTCTAATAAACTTTAGATTTGTATTTTTGTGGGGCAGAATCCTTGCTGCCTGATGTGGTTGGGCTTTATATTTGAAACAAATTCACTAGTGTGTTGAAGCTACACCACACATTTTCAAATAGTATTTAAAAGACTGAAGAGTCCTGGATGTTATCTAAGTCAAAGTTTTTGTTTTTATTCTTCCTCTTCCTTGTCTTCTTTCTTTCCTTTAAAAGAAAAAATATTAATTGGTTCCTTTTCTTGTTCTTCTTCCCTTCCTTTCCAGCTCTTTCTTGTCCCTTCCTTTCTCTTTCCTCTCCTTCCCTCCCCTTCCCTTCTTTTGAAGTAAGGTCTGATGAGCAAGGAACCTTGAGGATTAAGGGTTAAGAGGTACCATGATCAGTGGGCCTAAGAAGTTATTGGGGTGAGGAAGCAACGAATGGAGTCGGAGATTAATTACACAGGAAATGAGCAAACATGTAAACACACTAAAGATAATGGGCATTAATTTTTCATTTTTAGTGAAGAGGTTTACAAATATGGATATAGTGAAAGCAGATTGACATCTGTGGGTTGGATTGAACTTGGAGTCATTGATGTGAACTTTTGAGTTTTAACATATAGAAAGAAATTTAGAGACAGAGTCTTTTGAGAGATCCAAGAAGTAATGACATCCAGAAGAAATTATTTCACCAAACATGCAGATCTTAAATATCATTCTCTACTCAAAGACATCGGGGCTCTTGGAGTAACGACTGGTTATAGGGATGGGCTTTGAAAGTCCAAGATGAGCCAGGACTATCCTGTTTTACAAGACATTGTGCAAAAAATGATGGGTTATCCACCCCCGCCCCCCAAAATGTAGAAGTTGACTTGAAGGGTCTTTGCTGAGCAAATCTGCGACAATTTGAGCTCTAAAATAAATACTACTAATAACAGATTATTACCTATTAAATAAAATAGAAACCCTTAAGTATCCCCACTGACATAAATGAATAAATATTAAACAAATGGAGGGGAGGGAAAGTTCTCCATTACAGTAGAATGACAATTAATAAATGGAAAAGGAATTAAGCATTAGAAAATCAGTTTTTGGCAACCATTATAACAATAATTGATTTAGAAAAATATTGTTAACAAATGCTAGCTAGGAAGTTTGTTGAGAATAGACTATTTCCAGAGTCTTAAAATAGGCCCTACCAAATACTTATTAATTACAAAAGGAAAAGTCAATCTTTGCAGGGGTGGCTGAAGACATCATCTTAAATGATCATTAGTAATGGGACAAATTTACATTCTTTTTGTAATATACCTAATAAAAGTATAGGATCTGAAAAAAAAAAAAACATGAAGAAATATCAAACCAGAACTGAGGGGCATTCTATAAACTAACTGGCCATACTCTTAAAGCATATTAAGGTCACAAAAGTAGAGGTAAGATTTAGGAACAGTTCCAGATTGAAGGAGACAAAGGATGTATGACCAAAAGTATAATATGTATTCTTGGATTAGATTCTAGACCAGAAGGAAAAACAAACAAATATCTAAAGAGGAAATTATTGGGAAAATTGTCAAAATTTGAATGGAATGTATGTATTAAATGGCAGTCTAGTTGGTGGTATTGTTTACAATGTTAATTTGCTGATTTGGATGGTTGTACTGGGTTATGTAGGGAGTATCCTTTTAGGGGATTCACACTAAAATTTTTCGCAGTAATGGGATACTGTATCTGCTATTTACATTCAGTTGAGTCAGTGAGAAATATCACACACATACATACACACAGGAATGAGAAAGAGACCAAAAGAAAGAGAAGGAAGGAGGGAAAGAGGAAGAGAAGGAAGTAGGAGAGGGAGAAGCAAAAGTAAATAAGATATTTACAAGTGGGGGCTGTGGATGCTAGATGAAGGGAGATATTTATATTATTTTTACAAATTTTATGTAAGTTTATTTTAAAAAAACCCTCCTAACTAAACTAAATTAATCTATATTTTATGGCCTTGGAAATCATGAGCATGTTGGTGTAAATGTGAATTAAATGTTCAAATAATTAAATTAACTTAAATGCTGAGGTAATAATATAATGCATTAAGCAGCTGAACATTAAGATTCCATCTTTACTGCCTATATTTATTGGTGTTCAAATATATGTGATATGATATTGATCATAGTGATTATTTTTTAGTTCCTCAATCCATATTTTCTTGAGGATAAAATTTAAACATTTTATCATCTAAGATCTCTTAAACCCTGATGTTTTTTAACTTTTCACCCCATTATCTACCTGTATCCCACATAAACTTCTTGCTGCAACTGCACTGAACATCTGGCATTCCACTGAGTAGACATAACCCCTTACACCTCACACACTGTCAATACTTTTTCTTTTATCCACAGCTTCATTATCCTGTCCCCACTCATCCTCATCCCACCTTCTTTATCTTGCTAATTCCTACTTTCCTTTCTTTTTTTCTTTCTTTTTTCTTTTCTTTCTTTTCTTTTCTTTCTTTCTTTCTTTCTTTCTTTCTTTCTTTCTTTCTTTCTTTCTTTCTTTTAAAGATTTATTTATTTATTTGAGAGCGAGAGAATGGGCACAAATGAGGTGGCAGTGGGTGGAGGGAGAGAGAGAATCCAAACAGACTCCCTGCTGAGGGGAGAGCCTGCCAGTGGGGCTTGGTCCTAGGACCCTGAGATCTTGACCTGAGTGGAAATCACTTAACCAATTGGGCCACCCAGGCATCCGTCCTACTTTACTTTAAGGCTTAGTTCAAGCATCACTTCCTTTAAGGGGCATTTCTTTATTCCACCTTTTGTTTGTGTTGTTTCTTTCCCCAAATGTGTCCAACCTGTGCTTACCTCTCTAATAGCATTTATGGTCCTCTGTTTTAAATGAGTTTACTTGGCTGAGCTATTAGTAGTCTGTGAGCTTCTTTAAAAGCTTTTATCTCAGTTTATGTATTCAGCCTTCATCTCTTCCATCTAACCCCCCAATCTACAACAGATGCTCTAAAAATGTTTCTTGCAGTACATTATTTGATTTATAAGTATATGTAAATAATAAGCTCCTTGCCATTAGAAAAATTCTCTTTTGTCTGTATTTTCTGAACATAATGAATGTTTTATTTTTAAACTATGAGGTAGTATTATAAGGTTGCATCTGGAAAAAAATTTAAAGTATGTATCTATTCAAGCATGTTCCCGGATGAGATACCAAAGATAATAAAGAAAGATTTTATTTACTCAAAAACTATTTCTTCAGGGCGCCTGGGTGACTCATTCGGTTAAGTGTCTGCCTTCGGCTCAGGTCATGATCCCAGAGTCCCGGGATCGAGTCTGCTTCTTCCTCTGCCCCTCACCTTGCTCATTCTTTCTCTCTCTCTCTCAAATAAATTTTTTAAAAAAATCTTTTAAAAAAATGATTTCTTCACTGAGTACTACATTTTGCTTTTACAAAAATCTGGGTGAAGTTTGATTTTCATTTGTTGTCACTGTTCATGTCAAATTATTCAATGTGACAAAAACTGAGGTTTCCTTTTTCCATTTTTACTGGCTATCATCCATAAATTTATATTGAAATACTTTAATTTTATAACTAAAAAAATTGGAATTAAGCAGTTTTCTCCCAAACTAAAAACTCAGACTAAAGAGAACATTCCGAAATTCATTTTAAATGGTTATGATGCAATTGCTGATAAAAATCCTTCGTCATGCATATTTCCTTCTTGTAAAGAAGTGATAATTATCTTTTGATTTAGATATTTTATGTGACATAATTGTCATTGGAATGAATTTAGAAAGACTGTCATTTCAGTACCCCTGTTCTTAGAGGATTAGGGGTGTTTCATAGCTAGGCAACATTGTTGAGCATTCTGCTGGAGAGTTTTAAGTTATACACAACCTTTGCAATTTGGGAAATGGTTTTTTTCATTTTATTCTAGTCTGTATTATGGGTGATTATTTTTCCACTCTCTAACCCACACTATTTTGGTTTTAAAGTCCCTTAAAACATAATATTTTCTTCTGTAACTGCCTTTAATATATTGATTGCCTCTCATTACTAACAAAATCTAAATATCCTCTACATTTGTTGATAAAACTTCTCTTGGCATTTTCATAGAGTTCTAGTATGTTCCAAATATTGAATTAGTAAAATTATCAAGATTTTAGGAACAAAAAAAGAGGATGGGAGGAACTTTCCCTTCTCTTCTTACTTCCTTTCATTTTTTCCTCTCTTCTTCCTTCTTTGTTCCTAAAATTTTACTGTTACTATTTTAGGTCTTTCATGCCATGTTATCCTCTGTTTGGCATGAACAGAACTAATCAAGAGACATTTAAAAATATCAAATAAAATGAAAAACTGTTTTCATTGCTAATTCCTAATTCCTTCCTTAAACGTGTATCAGCACATGTGCTTGTATTTGTGTGTGTTCTAACATGATTACTGTCCGGGAATTCAAGGAAATTGAGATTGAGTTTTAATTCTGCAATAATTGCCTACATGTTATTTATTTTCTTTATATTTTAGTTTCTAAAATTTCGGAATATAACTAATGAAATCTGATTCGTTTTTCTCACAAAATAGTCTTATTACATTGATGACTATGAACTTATAAAATATAATCAGTTTTGATTGTCCATGGTAGTCATCTCTTCATTATAAATGAATAAGATTAGGAAAGCATAATTTTGGGAATCATAAGGCCCAAATATTTGATAAATCCCCATCGTAGTCATGAGGCCAAATTTCGAAGAGGCCTCCAAATTTTCAGAGCCAACCTTATTTGAACTCTATGTGTTCATTAAGCTTTTCCACATTAAATTGCAAATTAATAGAAGTGGCACAGGCAGACTCATCATGTCCAAGATTTAGTAGCAGATATCTGATTAGGTGTCTCTTCTTTTTTTCTATCCAATTTGCAAGGATTTGTTTCAAGAAAAAATGTTTCAGTATCTTATTAAATAAGTTAAATTCAGGTAAACAAAAATTTTCATTGTGTGGTGGTAGGTATGTCCTATGAATCTATTCAAATATATTTTACTGTAAGTTTTTTTCTGATTAATTGTAAGATAGTTTGAAGCACCTGCTAGGATACAAATATAAAATTTCAGTTATGCCAAATTTGTATGTTAAATCCCAAGTAATACTGCTCTTTTTTTTTTACATTAAAAAAATTAAAGCAATATTTTATAAAGCAATAGTTTTGGAAAAGAAAGTGTTTGGGAGAGGTAGTGATAGGTAAAAAATGCTGTTAAAAACGTGTGTGTGTGAGCTTCATGTAAATCTACCTGTTATGTGGAGAAGACTTTAGGGAAAGTGGCCAGAAAGACCAACAAACAAACAAACAAACAAAACCCCCCAAGAAGCCACCCCCCCCCCAAAAAAAAAAACTGTTAAGACTTTGGGATTAAATACAAACATAAGGAAAATGATCCAAGCACTGTTTATGGTCTATTTGTGCTAAGTATTGGGATACATGCTTTCCTCAGAAAAACCATTTGAGAAAGACTTATTTTTCTCAATTTGTGGAAGAAGGGAGTTAGAATGAGAAATTTTAAGTCCTATTTCTAAGTGTTCTGTCTGAGATTTGCATTTTTTTTTTTAGTATATATTGAACATTAAGAGTAAAAGACAAGAGGAAGCAGAAGCCAGAGAAGGGCATAAATGTATTCTTTGTAGTGCAGATCTTAGTAAGAGTGGAGTGATGGAGTCCTGAAGTGTTCTGATTAATGAAAGGTATCTTTCAACATGTCCAGCAAAATTCATAGAAAATATCACAAACATTTGAGTTAACATTTAAGAGCAGAGTTGGTAGGTGCAACCTAGAAAATTATATTTAGGAAAGATGTTAAACTAGACACGTACCTAATGTTTAAAATAGATTTGTGGTAGGCAAGAAGAACAGAGATTAAAACTAAGGGCATCGCAATTGATTCCCTGAAACCCTTTTGTATAAATTTGCCAGCTACCGTTTTTCAGCTGGTCTACTGAGACTAGTTTGCTTTATAGCTTCTTGTTTTGTAAAAGGAGAAAGTTCTTGTTCGTGAAAAAGTTAGCTGAGGAGAAATTACATATGCCCTGGGAATAAGTAAAATATTTCTTATTGAAGTTTGTAAAATGAAATGACTCTTATTAAGTAGTTCCTCTATAGATTCACAGAAATAATGAAAAAGTGAGCTTTATTTCTAATAAATAAATGGTTAGGTAGTGTATAGTGTATATGCATATATGAAATTTCTTTAATTTAGACATTGGGCTCTTTTTCATATTAGACAAATTATTTGCCTATTCTTTTTCATATTCTGAGACCCAGTTTCAATGTAGGAGAGCCAGGGTTTCACACACAACACCAAGCAATTCTCAGACATAAGGAGGGTGTATGAGAATTCAGCTGAATTCTGATAGTATCTATCTGGAGAATCAGATTCTGTGGGTAAAGGGCTCAGTCCCACAAGACCATCCTCCACTTCAGATACCGCTTGCAGGCTCAGGTTGTTACTTGTGCTTCTGACTAAGTGGCTACAAATTGGAGGTTCCAACAACCCCTTCCAAATCAAGAAGCCAATTGCAAGTTCAGGTAGTTACCTGTGTATCTGATTGACTGGCAATAAATCAGAGGTTCCCATGACTCCTTCCTCAAGTTTGATTAATTTGCTAGTACAACTCACAGAAGTTGGGAAAACCTGTTTGCTCACTAGATTACCAATTTATCACAAAAGATATGAAAGGATATGTGTCAATAGCCAGATGAAGAGATATATAAGGATGAGGTCCTGAACAAAGGAGCTTCTGTCTTCGTGGAGTATGGGGCCCAGCATGGTTAACAATGGAAGCCTTCTGGTTTCCCAAGGTGGAGGTTCCTCAAACCTTCTCCTTTGGGGGTTTTATGGAGGATTTATTATGGAGGCAAAACTGATTAACTCACTGGTCACTGGTGATTGATTCAACCTCCACTCTCTTCTCTCTTCCCCAGAAATCAAGGGGTGGGGCTGAAAGTTCCAACCCTCTATTCTTCTTTGGGTCCCTTGGTAACCAGCCCCTATCCTTAGGTGCTTTGCAAAAGTGACCTCGTTAAAATAAAGTCAATTGGAGTAGAAAGGGCTTGTTATGAATAGTAACACATCCATTTCACCTTGATGACTCTAAAGTATTTTTTCTGGAACTGAGGACAAGAGACCAAATATTATAACAAAAGATGCTCCTATAGCTCTTATCACTCAGGAAACTCCAAGGTTTTGAGAGTTTGAGCCAGGAACTATGAATGAAGGTCAAATACAGGAGCAATATACTTTTGTTATCTGAATGACCAATATATGTATTTCTTATAAATCACAATATCACATTCCTTGTACCACATCATTTGGTATTTGAAAAACCAGTATAATAATGAGGAAAAGATAATAGAGAAGCAAAAACTTAAAGAATAATATGTTTTATTTTTATTTTTACTTTTTTAAAAATATTTTATTTATTAGAGAGGGAGAGAGAGCACATGAGATGGGGAGGGGCAGTGGGAGAGGGAAAAGCAGGCTCCCCACCAAGCAGAGATCCCAATGTGGGGTTCCATCCCAGGACCCTGAGATCATGACCTGAGCTGAAGGTAGGTGCTTAACTGACTGAGCCACCCAGGTGCCCCAAGAATAATTTATTTTAGAGTACCTTTATCAACAATATTCAAAATATCAAATATATTTGATTTAAACTCTTGACTTAGTGATATTATTTAGTAATGCTCTTTTAGAACTCAAATAATAAAATTATTTTCTAAGCTTTTATTTAGTTTTTCAGATTAGGATGACAATTTTTAAAAGCTATGCCTGTGAATTACACTGTATTTTGGTATCAGTATATATTTAATTGTATTAGCTTTGTCTGAGTCAATCTAAAAAAAATAAAATATTTACCTTTGGGATTCAAATAAGTATTAATCTACATTTTGATTAAGGAGAGAATTTTGAACATTTCATACAATCCTCACCTTCCTTCAAGTGAAAATTATTCAATTGGAGTGACAACATTTCTGGCAATAAAAGTTAGGGACTGCAGATCACATTTTACATTGATTGTTTCTGATGACTATACTCCATCCCTGCATGATGTTCTAATGTAGCTTGTTATTGAGGAAGCCATCTAATTAAGTCCTATTTTAATCCTTCACAAAAAATACAAATGAAAATTAGAAAATGTATCATAAAATAGTTAAATATATTCATAGCAAAATGTGACATCTGCTAAGCAAGACAAAATGCTACACATAGAATACTAAAAATGTTAATTGAGGGGGTATTTTAAAGTTTAACAGCTACAGTAAATTCCTAGGCAGGATACTTTCACATACAACTATTTTATTCCTTAAAACATAAAATTTTCTAATACTCACCATATATTTTCTTTAATAGAGATAGAGTTTATTTGAGGATACAAACAGAAGTATATCTACCTAGAATTCAGGTTTGTTTTAATTGCATGTTTTGCTCTTAGGGTCACATGAGTAATATCACAGAATACAGAATTGAAAAGTTTATTATAATGTTTTTCATAATTTAAGTAAATTTATGATAGTACAATATACATAGTACAAAAATCTTTACCATAGTAACCCTTAGAGATAATTCTTACATCAGTGATGGAACACTCTACATCTTTCGAGGCACTCTAATCCATTTTTATATACCTTTAATTGCTCTTGTTAAGCACAACAATTCAGCTGAGTAAATTTAAAGATCAAATTGGCTTTATTCATCAGTTCATGAATTGGGCAGCCGTCTATCTAGCAAATATAAAGGAGCTCTAAAGAGCTTCAGGAAAGGGCAGGTTTTTAAAGGCAAAAGGGGGCAGAAAAAGGAAGTTTATTTTTAAGGAGTAGATTGTTTCAGGTTTAGGTTTCTTACCTTTGGGGGATAGAAAAGGTATTATTATTGGGGATACCTCACTAGTGCTGACCAGGTAATTCCAGGTCGACTGGTTAAAGAATATATTCCTGGTATTATTACATTCCTGGTTAGGTATTAAGTCCTGGTTTGCTGATGTGGGGCTTAGCACAAGTGACTCCATTTTTGTCCAGTTGTTTTCTTTTTAATAATCTCTCTCCCCTTTAGATCAGACTTTCAACTAAGATATGTAACCAAATAAAAGGTATTAGTGCCATTCTCAGCTACCACTCTATAGTTCTTGCAGCTTTTAAAAAATGTTTGTGTGGTATTGAAGGTCAGGACATTTTTGCTTAGTCTTTGTGATACTAACAGGCCATGACTTCAGGTTCACAATTTTTAAGTCAGTTGTTCTCTTTGTTCCTTTTCTAACATTCCAGTTTTAGGGACATCATTTGTGTGGTGGTTAGCAGCTACGAACGTGAATTTAGAGGTCTTGAGAGAATATAACACACCAGGGAGATTATTCTGATTATGATAAGCAGGATAATTTCCGATATTTTAGTGTACTTTGGAGTCGTGGTCCCCAAGACCCAAAACAATCAAAATCAAATCAAAGACCCAATTGAAGGAGTCACATTTTTAAGCCAAGTGGCTTGCTCAGTGATCTTATGTAACTGAGTTTTGACTTTCACAGAAATGTTAATCCAGGTGTAGCAGATGGAATTGGCCACAGCACAGGCACCATCTTGCTCAGCTAAAAAATAAGGGCTATCTTTTACCAAGGACAACTTTAGCCAGAAAATCTAAGGATTTTTGTTGGGCAGCTATTGTCTTAGCAGTGGATTCTGTAATACTTCCAAGAGTCAAGGAGAAATTCCTTACTATATATAGCCTCATTTGCACTTACTCCTAGACATAGGAGCAGTCATTTACCAAAGGAAGCTAATTTTGAATTATGAATGCCCCTTGTAGATCCTTTCTAACTCAACAATGTAAATTCAAGGGAGTTGACCAATAAGGTGTAACAGAGACACAGATAACTTAGGAGTCATTGCCTGGCTATACACCAGCCATCTAGGCATTCATTGGCACAAGAAGAGTGATCACCACCACAGACAAAGATAAACCTTGTTGGGCACAAGCCACTTCCACTGAGACAGCACTGTTAATGGATTCATTTGCAGGGATTGTTGCATTTGTTCATTCAAACCAGGGGTCAGTGAGGTTTTCTTCTAGCCTGATACAGAAGTTGTTCTAAATTCCAGAGGTTGCCTCCTCTTATCAATGGCCTGGAAAGTGAAGATGATGGTGTTATCTTTCTAGGCCAGAGCAGAGTGAAGAGAGGAAGGGTGTCATGTTCAGTTAAAGAAAGAAGTCTTCATCTGGCATCTTGGGAGGAAGGGGTCTACCTGGATGTCAGCTACTTCTCTTCCTAATTTGATTTGGAGGTCTCTAGTGTTTGTACAGGACCAGATGTCAGGTGGAGCTTTCTTCAGCTATCATGCATGTACTGATAATACAAGTCCCCAAAGTTTGGGAGTTATCTGGGTAGTGTTAGAAAGCTGGTATAGTCCCTTTCAAGGGGATTGAAGGGCAGTCCTTGTTCTTCATGATTCAAAATTAGAAGGGTGACAGAAGCTAGAAGAATTTGGGATCCAGTCCAATTTACAGGCATGTAAGAAAATCTCAAAGACAATTAACAGGACTAGAATCTAATATCTACAAATGTTTTTCTCTAATGTTTCCTACTAATTAACAGGACTAGAATCTAATATCTACAAATGTTTTCTACTAATTTTTCTCTCTACAATTGAAGCAGGAGAGTGAGGTTTTGTCTCAGGGAGTCAAAGAATGAATCTCACAGACAAAGGAGAGCGTAAAGCAATAGAGTTTTATTAAGCAAGGATAGAGAAAAGGCTCTCAGGAGTGAGAGTGGTCCTGACAGGGCTGCCAGTCTGGGCCTCCACTGACAGTCTTTTATTTAGAACTGACCAGGAAGCTTGTGGCCTTAATATTCTTGTGTTGTTAGGGTTTGAGTAAAGACTGGTGGTAACATCTTAAATGGTTTACTTCTTCTTTAGAGTCTGGTTATTCTTTGTTGTTCACAAGGTGACTATCATAAAAAGACCCCACCTCTGATGCCCAGGGAGGGTTTTCTGGTTTGTTTCCTTATCTCTGGTTGTTATGCCCCAGCATTTCTGGGATTTCTGTGAGCCTGATCACATAGCACCCTACCTATCTCTCCCTACCGAGCCCCGTATGTCCCTTACTCAATGAGAGCCTTTGGGTGTATATCGATGGGTCATATACTTGGAGGATGATTGCCAACGTGTATCTTGGGGGGTAGAAATAAATGAAATTTCCAAAGGATTTTTTTTTAAAAGATTTATTTATTTGACAGAGAGAGACAGCCAGTGAGAGAGGGAACACAAGCAGAGGGAGTGGGAGAGGAAGAAGCAGGCTCCCAGTGGAGGAGCCTGATGTGGGGCTTGATCCCAGAACGCTGGGATCACGCCCTGAGCTGAAGGCATATGCTTAACCACTGCGCCACCCAGGCGCCCCCTCCAAAGGAATTTTTATATGTTAAAGTAGACTTACAGGATCCTGGGGGTCAGGCTAAGATTGCCTTTTACCCTTAGCAAAGTGTCAACATCCAGGCAGTTGAGTCCCTAGGGGAATGTCACTCTGCCTGTTTCAAGGACTTGTCATTGAGTTGTAAGTAGTAAGGAAATTTAATAATTTTTCTTCTGGTTTTGTTTCCCAAATCACAGTTATCTCCACAGTAGAGGAAATTTGTTTGCATTAAACTTGGCCTGATTATTTATATAAGTGCAGCAAGACCAGTGATTGACCATACAGGCTCTTTTAAAGACAGCTTTGCTGGATCCTTATAAGCAAGGTACCAGGCTGATTCTTCCAAGGGGTTTTTATTAGCTCTGTAAAGTCAACCATAGTTCCTTAAGCTTATTTGGTCATAAATAAGTCTGTGTACATCTCGTTCAAATATGACATTCCAATCAAAGCCTTGGTAATATAACCAATGTTTTGGATTGTGTCCTTTATAAACAGATTTTTTATTCAAGATTTTATTTATTTATTTGTCAGGCAGAGAGAAACAGAGAAAGAGTGCACAAGCAGGGGAATGACAGGCAGAGGGAGAAGCAGACTCCCCGCTGAGCAGGGAACCCTATGCAGGACTCTATTCCGGGACCCTGGGATCATGACCCTAGCTGACCCAAGCCAAATGCAGACGCTTAACCATCTAAGCCACGCAGGCATCCTGAGGAAACAGATTCTTATTAAACTATGTAAATAACTATTTTGCCATGAAAAGAATATTCAAGATTTTCTGAATTCTAGAGGTGTCAGGGAAGAAGGAACAGTAAATGTTTCATCTTTGTTTACAAAGGTATGCTTTTACCAAATTGTTGTATGTCATACATTACCTTAAGAGAAAAAGTTTACTTAAATATGGAAAAACAAAACATTAAGGAACAAGCGATGTTTCAAACAAGAAGTCATAAAAAATTATAATCATTCTTAGTTCATGTAGTTCTGTGTAATTAATAATTGATCTACTTGAATCTGGTTTTTCCATTGTCTAGAAACTCTTGCCCACTTCAGTTTTGTGATCTTAAAGGTTTTAAGTGATTTAAAAAGTTTACCTATGAACTTTTTATTCTATTTATATCTATTTAGTTTATTTGTTCTTAACAATTATGTTTCAACCACCTACAAAAAGTTTGTGAGACATTAGACAAAGTGAGCCATCATTCTAAGCTGTTTTTCTTGCTGACAAATTTTGTGAGATAACATGAACTTATTTGACTAGGGAATCCAGGTAGAGTATAAGTTTTATTTCTGCATTATATTTAATGCTGGTAACTCTTAACACAAGCCTATTTTAATTAAACCAAACTTAAACTAGTTTTTATTTGCCACAGATTATCCCAGATCAAGTGAACCTGAAAAGTAGTTGGATTAATTTCTGTTATATTTTTATATTGAATTTTTATAAATACTTAATTCATATAAGCACTTTATTTTCTTTAAGCCAATTGAATAGAATTATTTAAAAATTAATTTTGGCAATACCATCCGGTAGTAGAAAATACCACATACCTACAACACATACATATATAGATATACATAAACATATAGACAGATGTAAACAGTAACCTTATAGCTTTCTTACTTAAGATTTCCCATTAGCCTGGGGTGCCTGGATGGCTCAGTTGATTAAGTGTCAGAGTCTTGATTTCAGCTCAGGTCAGGGTCCTGGGATTGAGTCCTGTGCAGGGCTCCATCCCCACTGATGGCTCCCTGCTGAGCAGGGAGTCTGATCTCCCTCTCCCTCTTCCTCTGCCTCTCCCCACAGCTTGAGCCTATTTCCCTCTCTCTCTCTCTCTCTCTCTCAAAAAAAAAAAAAAAAAAAAAAAAAAAATCTTGAGGGGAAAAAAAAAAGATTTCCCCATTAGCCCAAATTCCAAATAGCATTTCCCCACCCCTTCCTTTTTTTTCTTTCGATAAGAATTACCCCCCAGATGTTTGTACTTTAACTTTTACATCTCAAAGGACCAGGAAGAATGCAAGTTATAAGCTTTTTAAGATAAATAGGGGACTAGTAAATAAATAGATTTGGGGACTGGAAAAAGGAATAGGTGAACTTTGAGTTGCCTATACAGCTGCAATTCTAGTTTTGCAAAGATTTGTTAAAATAAATAAATAAAAAGAAAAGGACAATTGCTCTTAATTCCTCAAAGAATTGGATTGCAATTTAAGTGACATCGTAGATTCATCTACCCATAAATCCTTTTATAAGAGCTTTAGCAGGTTTTTCCTTTCCTTCTGGGTGTACAGTTTTATTTTATCTTAGGGAAGAAGGCCTTAAACGAACTCCTATCAGGCTCTGCAATTTTGGCCAATTTCTGACCACAGAGCTATTTTGTAGTTTTTAGCCAAGATAGACAATAGATATCTCTGGCAGTATTGAACAACCCCTTGGGCTTAAGAGATATCTTAAAGAGGGTGCAAAAGATATTATATTTTCCCTTTTCTACTGGGTACTACAGACAGAAATCTGGGAGAGCTGATTCTGGAGAAGATTTAGTACCCTTAGCTAGTTTCTGCCAGTTTTTCTAGGATCCCATCGGTGGCTGTTGTATTTACCAGAATTTGGCAAGAGCTTTCATTATTTAAAATTTTAGTTTCCCCCTCACTATTTAAGGGAATAATGTAGCAGTTTACCAGAAAATCCCTCGAGTCTTATTAATTCTGGGAGGGGCCCATTTGGCCCATATGAGGGTAGGTAAAGGAGTATCATCTATAAGGCCACTAACTCAGCACACTTGTTTATAGTGCGAAGGCAAATGAGACGGAGGATAACTAGAATGAGTACTCAAAGGAGAGTAAAGGGGAGCAGTAGGAATTGTGTGTTTTATAGTCTTTTGTTTTGGGTACCCCATGTGTCTTTAATTTCTCATTATTCTTTTGCAACAAACCTTTCAATGAAGCTATTTTGGAATTTTGAAGTCTTTTGGAGACTCCTGCGTACCTTTAAAATAGATTTTCTTTTTTTTTTTTTTTTAAAGATTTTATTTATTTATTTGACAGAGATAGAGACAGCCAGCGAGAGAGGGAACACAAGCAGGGAGAGTGGGAGAGGAAGAAGCAGGCTCATAGCGGAGGAGCCTGATGTGGGGCTCGATCCCATAACGCCGGGATCACGCCCTGAGCCGAAGGCAGCCGCTTAACCGCTGTGCCACCCAGGCGCCCCTTAGAAGAGATTTTCATTCTGTTTGCTTACAAGCCTTGCTTTTAAATGTACCTCCTAAGTGATCTTACCTAATTGGCACATTCCTTACAATAACCATTGTAGTGCTAGGTCCTAATTCTCCTGAGGGCTAGCAACAGTTTGGTAGGACCCTAGCTACAAAGGGAATTTAACCCACATTTTGTGTTCAGCCATATGTAGCCACAAATGAAGTATAACCCACATCTCTGGATGGCCTTATTTTGGTGTCCTCTACCTGATGGTTACCAAGACAAATTATCAGGACACAAAATAAGCTCAGTAAGATTTTGCCCCCCTCCCCCGCCTTTTTTTTTTTTTTTAATATTTACTGGTTCTAGAACCATAGTACTTAGACATAAAAAAAGCAGAAATGCCCAAAGGTAGCATTCTTAACTCTTACATTTTTTAAGGATCTCATTTTTATTATTCACTTGCTTTAGCTTATTATTTCATTAATTTCATTTTATTTCCTATTTTATTTTTATCTCTCAGAGCCAAACTAATACCTAAAAGGGATATGCTGCTGTGTTGGGAATTATGTGATGTTTTACAGTATATCTCATTGCACGGAAAATTTTTTGAGGTTGATAGGAGACCCAGGGCCAATCTGACCTGTTCCATGACCAACTTATCCAAACAAGGGAATCTTTGGGGTAGGTGGTTGGTGCTCTAGCAGCAATTAAGTGCTCAACCCATCCATACCCATTAATTTTTGTGGCTTTTCGACTTCTAAGATTTTTATTAGCCAATAGCCTTAATCTACACAAAACAAGACATGCAAACATGTGCACCTTAATGTCCCAGCAGTAACCAATTACAGTGGACTACCCAAGAGAAGGCCCTGCATGCACCACCACCAATTCCTATGGAATCTGGGACTGGGGAAAGGATTGAACCAGCAGACCTCAATAAATGGAGACTGTGGACTGAGGGTGCCACACAAACAAAGAATTGCAAACCGCCACTAATAGTTCTCATGTGGATCCCGGGACAGAATCAAGGGTTGGGATTTCCAAAGAAAATGGGAATTGTGGACTGAATCACAGGCTCAGGACTCAGGTTCTAGATGAAACTGCCAGCTCAAGCTAACCTGCTAAGTCCTGACTGGAAAGGAAGCAGATTGGGAGCTCAACACAAAGAAAGCAGAGTTCAAAACAAAGAGAAACTTATCCATGCCCTTGGAAATGGTGAGAAAGAGAGTAAACTCAATGGGTTTGTGGTGTACCATGTCGGTGTTTCTTGTTTCTCCAAATGCTGTTAGAATTTTGCTTCAGATCCCAACTACCACCAAATCTGCTAAACGACAAAACTCAACTGAGTAAATTGAAATATCAAACTGGTTTTACTCAGTGATTCATGAATCAGGCATCATCCCAGCTAGCAAATAGAAAGGCACTCTAAAGAGCTACATAAAAAGGAAAGTGTAGTGGCTGAGAGGGGGTGGAAAAAGAGGTTTATTGGCAAAGAATGGATTGTTTCAGGCTCAGGTAGACTACCTAAGAAGGATGGAAGGGGTCTTTTTGGGGATTACCTTACTACTGCTGACCAGGGAATTCCAGGTTGATTAATTAAAGATTACATTCCTGGGAGAGGTTGAAACTGCAGTTAGGTTAGGTATTGTCTTGGTTTGTAGGCTTAGCACAAGTTACTCCATTTTGGACCTGTTGTTTCTTTTTATCACTACTAGTTCTCTCTTCAGTTGAAGCTCATTTATTCATTGATCAAAGGTTTATTAAACTTTTGAAAGATTCCAGATACTGTTCCAGAAGCTAAAATCCTATCAGTGAACCTGACAGACTGTCTGGGCTTTTGCCTTTGAGGAACTTAACTTTGGTGGAAGCAGATTTTTTGTTTTGTTGTTTGTTTGTTTGTTTTAATCACTTCTTTCTTTTAACCTCTAAAGCCTTTTAAAGATCAGGCATTATCAAAAACAAATTTTAAAAAGATAGAAATAAATAAATAAATGAACACACAAAAATAAATAATGACAAGGACTTTATAGAGAATTGAAATTGGGTGATGTAAGCATATAGATGCCTAATTTTTATTTATTATTGCTCTATGGCAGGCACAATTTTTTTTTAAAGATTTTATTTATTTATTAGAGAGAGAGAGACAGCCAGCGAGAGAGGGAACACATGCAGAGGGAGTGGGAGAGGAAGAAGCAGGCTCCCAGTGGATCAAGGAGCCCGATGCGGGGCTCAATCCCAGGACTCTGGGATCATGACCTGAGTATGGCAGGCACAATTTTAACTGCTCACTTAATCTTTTTAACTGTGCTAGGTCCTAAGTTATCATAATCACCAATTTACAGATGAGGAAGTAGGGGCAAAGAGAGGTATATAACTTGCCTAAAATCATATAGCTATTAAGCAGAAAAGCTAGGATTTAAAACCAAATCGTTTTGTTCTGGAACTCATGTTTATTATTTAAGCTATATATGCTTCCATTAGTCTTTGTAGCAGTAAGAAAAGAGGGAGTAATCCTAAAACTTAGAGGCTTACAACAACGTACCATAATTCTGAGGGTTGGTCATGGTAAATTTGAGATACCTACCAGGTATCCATGTGGAGATGTCAAGAACTTTGAAAGTATGAGCCTGTAGTTCTGTTGAGATAACACAGATGAAGATACAATTTGAGAGCCACACAGATGTAGAGAAGGTCAGCTTTCCTGTGACTTTCATCTAATGGTCTTAGTTTTGTCTTATGGATTGATATAGGACAAATTATCTTTCTCTTCTGCTTGCTAAGTCTTCATATATTTGAGTGTAATTATATCTCCCTTTACTCCATTAGTCTTGCTGAAACTATTAAAAAATTGCTAAGATAGAAAGTGGAACAGAACATTGAAGGGGAAAGAAAACCTATCAAAATTAAAGAAACAACATACAGAGTTTGGAATGAGTGACAACTTTCAATAAAGGACATTTATAAACAAGACCATATTTGGTTAGAAACAGAAATTTGTGCTTAAAAACATCCTTAAAAATTGAAAACTCATATTAAGAAATATTTTAATATTATTAAATCATAAATATTTTAAAGTTATGCAAACAAACTATTTCTTTTTAAGATCCCATCTTTTAGAAATAATACTTAAATATTTATAGAAGCATTTATGTAATATTTGGGACTATTTCAAAATAATATAGAAGTAGGTAGTTGGATATTGTTTACAATATTCATGAATTGTTAATTGTTGAAGTTGGGTGATGGCCAAATAGGAGTTTATTGTACTAGTCTGTGATGATTGCATATATTTGGAATTTACCATTATAAGAATTAAGAACAGATTGCAGTACAAACAATATATTTAAGAATGAATAAATGCTATCCTTAGATAGCATCACCCACTAGATGCTTATAGGTGCTCCTCAAGATTGCTGTTACATCATTATTTACTCTATCCTTTACTTTCTCGTAATGAAAAATTCCTTACTCTTCGGATTTTGGAAATTTATTATTTTTCTGTATCATACTTAAAATTTTCCTATAACTTCACATATTTATTGTATTTTTCAAGGCATTTTTAGAGACATCAAAATAATACATTTTAATTTTAGAAAAGCTTTAAGATCTTCTGAAATACTGAACAATGGTAAGGGTCCAACTGAGAAGACTAACCATAAATAAAAGCTATAAAACAGGAACTTCTTCATCTTTCCAAAGCCAAATCCATAAATCTACCTGCATTTGCACATATTTGCTGTCTTCCCTCCTGTTAAATGCAATACATGTTCCTCCTCTTGTCAAGACAGTTTCTTCACTTTTGCGCTAAATTTCATTTGCTGACACCTTTTCTGGGATATGTTTTGATTTATTACTCCATTCTTCTACATCTTCATCTTATCCCTTCTATTGACTTCTCATTAGGACATGTATCACTAATATTGAAAAAAAGTGTTTTTCCTCTTCTCTATATTTTTTCTGCATATTGATCTTCAACTTACCTTTAATCACTTTGATCTGCCTTCAGTTTCAAACCTGTATTACAGTAGACTTTTTCAAGGAAGAGTATTAGGGCCTATATTACTTGCCCCGCCATCCCTCCTCTCTCCTCTAGGCAACCCTAAATTTGTATGCCAACTATTTGCAAATATTTATCTACAGGCTAAATCTGTCTTGTGCAACACACATTTGGTAGCTCTTGCTTACCTCAAAATTAACTTCGTTGTCACTGAAATCTTGGCCTTTTCCCTCAAGCCTGGTGCTTTTATTATAGTCTCTCCCAAATCTGTAGATTACATAATCATCTTCATATCCGATCTGTTACCACATCCTAGTCACATATAAAAATTTGTATCTTAAATGTGTTTAATTTCCAACTGCTTGTCATTTTCACTACTCTTAATTCAAACTACCATCAGTAATAGCTTCTTATTGACTCCTGTACTTGGAAGAACAGGCAGAGATCTTTTCAAAATACAACTTAAATATTTCATTCACCTGCTCAGAACCCTTCACTAACTTCCCATTTTATTTAGCATAAAATCCAAATTAACAAAAAACCCAAAAATTTGCAGCATTAACTTTTATTTTTCCTTTAAGTTCCTTTCCAGGGAGCCCGTACTTATATATAATTGCCATTCATTGTTTACAATAACCAAGTAAGTTCTAATTATCAAAAACTGGCTTTGTTCCTCATTTATTCAATATCTCCATTGTGTAAAGTTACCCTTAGAAGAAAATAAAATTACACTATACTTTAACTTTTTGTTTAAAAACTGTGTATCTTTTTTTTTAATTTAGAGAGCGTTGAATCTTCAAGAAGAATGCAAACCACTCAACTTTTTTTATTGTTAAAATGATGCTCCCCTATAGATCTTTAACTAAAGAATAATATCTGAATATAGCTTTTGTTACTAAATTTTTAGGTTAATTTTACAAATTTACAGTTTGTACAATTTTACAAATTTCAATTTAATTGTTTTAAAATTACTTTTACTGGATTTATAGGTGGATATAAGGGTAAAAAGTACGCCATATATCTAATTTCCTAATCTTAAAAACATGATATAAGTACAATTTTCTCCAAGTCATAATTATATAGATAAAAGTTACACAGATAAAAACCTATGCCAGTACTAGCAAACACCTATACAGGGCTTGCTATGCTAGGTACTATTTCACATGTGTTACATATATTAATTTATTTAATCCTCATGGAACCCTTTGAGGTAAGTATAATCCCTATTTTATAGAATAGGAAACTGGGACACATGGTTAAGTAACTTGCTTAAAGTTAAGTGGTAGGGCAAATTTGAAGTGATGTAGTTGGATTCTAAAATCTCTGCTCTTAACTGCTATATAATCTGCTTCTCAGTAGGATGATGGTGATGACTGTGATTATTTTCATCATCTTTATTATTTCATATACCCTTGGCAATTTAATTTCTTTAACACTTTTTCATATTCCCCTTTACTGTGTTGAGGTCTCTAATATTTTATTTCCCTAATTTTAATCCAATATATTAGCTCTCATTTCACTCAGCAGTCTTAACCTTTTGATTAAATTTTTTTAATACTTAGCTTTCTTATTCCATCCTGTTTCCTTCTACCTCCTGTGAGCCTTGTACTAGAAAACTTCCTATCACATTTCTTTACTATCCCTGGATTGAGATATTATTGGTCATTATAGAGTCCCTATAGAGGATGATAGTAGGTCCTTTGTTTAGGAAATCGGGAATCATCTTTGATCTACAACAGGGGTCAGCAAACTATAGCCAGTCAGAAATGTAGCTTGCTGCCCGTTTTCTGTTTCTGCGAGATAAGAATATTTTTTTCTATTTTTAGATGGTTAAAAAAATAAAGAAAAAATTTTGTAACACAAAATCATATAAAATTCAAATTTTAGCATGCATAAATAAAATTTATTAAAACACAGACGTGCCCAAATTTTAGCATCCATAAATAATATTTATTAAAACATAGACCAGCCCATTATGGATATTTACAAATTGTCTGTGATTACTTTTTTTTTTAAGATTTTATTTATTTATTTGACAGAAAGAGAGATAGCCAGCAAGAGAGGGAACACAAGCAGGGGGAGCGGGAGATGAAGAAGCAGGCTCCCAGCGTGGGGCTCGATCCCAGAACTCCAGGACCACGCCCTGAGCCGAAGGCAGATGCTTAACGACTGAGCCAGTCAGGCGCCCCCTGTGATTACTTTCACACTCCAGTGACAGGGTAGTTATGAAGAACACTATGTTCCACAAAGGCTAAAATATTTACTCTCTGATTTTTTACAAATAAAGTCTGTCAACCTCCAATCTAGAACCTTTTTCTTTTAATTGTGTGCACGCCTTCCTTTTACACCAAGAGTTCAGTCTCTGCTGGAGAGTGTTACCCAGTTAATCTACCAAACAGCTCAGAACTTGCTCCTATTCAAACTCCCTCTAATTCTTGTGTATCTTTGCCTGATGGAAACCATTTTAGACAGAATAGTCCCATTTTTATCCTTATTAATATCCTTGAGCAGGCAAAATTTTATTGTGTTGTTCAGAACCAGACTTATTTTGCAGAACTTCAGTACTAATAGTCATTTTAAGAAAATATTGAGAAAAAAAATGCTTACTGCTATAGGTTTAGATTAACAATAAAAATACTTTTGATTTTCCTCTTTTCATATGTGTCCAGCAGCTTTATATTAGAAGGCATTTATTCTTGTCAAACTATATATTATTATGTTGTATTTATTAGGGTTATCATCTTTCCAATAGTGATTTTGTTTGATTTTCTGTTAGGATTTAAACATGTTATCTGTAATGATAACAGATACTTTTCTTTTTGTTGTTTTTGACATTCAATATGCAGAAATCTTAAACTGTCTGAACATCAAATACGATTCAATACAACAGGTAATGACATGCTTCATTTATATTTATATCTCCATCTATATGGTAATGTCAGGGACAACACTTAGAGAACCTACTCCCACTTGGCTAGGTCTTGTCTTTCCAGCATTTGTAACTTTTATTGCAAATGAAATGTCAAACCCGATGGCCTAAACATGGCACCCAATCTGAGAACCCTATCTTTCTGGCATATGCGTATTCTTCTTTACAGGTAGCATAATAAGCAGTCAAACATCTTTTTGATTGCCCATGTTGCTTTTTCAAAGTCTTCTTATGTTTAGTAGGGAATAAGGCAGAGGAGATCTCCAAAAGTTATTAGAAGAAATCATTTTTTTTTCAGACAATAGAAGGATCCTATTCTTTACTTACACTGAATTTGTGTTAAGTTATAGAATTCGGTGGAAAGTAATATATTCCACTTCTCAGAAAGCTGTATTTGGTAAGATGAACTGTTGATTCTGATACTTAAATCTACTGAGCTTACTGTCTCTGTGAAATAAAAGGATTCGTATTAGATCAGACGATATTTCATTGTTAGATCCATGGGCATCAGTGTGGAATGCTTCTCACTCGAAGCAGCAAAGGAGGAATGTTTTGCACTTACAAATCATCTGAATATCTATCAGTTAATATTAAGTATACTATCTGAAATTGAAAATACACTGAGTACCATCTTATGCCCTCCCTTGCCTAAGCATGTTATTAGTCTGCGAGGGTTACCCTGGTTGGCATGGAGCACCCTGAAGGCAGGATCTTTTTCCAGCTCAGCAGAGAGGAATGGTATTAGCTGGTCCCTTTTCAGAAAAATCAGCAATTATCTTTGCTCTAGAACTGCTGTCTTCAAATTTATTTACTTTCTTCCTACTTTGCAAATTTCCCCCCTTTTATCATTAGAGAAAATCTGCTCTATTATCATAATATTGTATACCATATCCTCTCTACCTTATGGCTCATGGTAAAATTTTGTGTTCAGTTTACTGAAAATTTCCTGTGATTTGTAATGGGAAAATTTGAAAATTTAGAAAATTTCTCTCTGTCTTTATCTCTGAAACACACACACACACACACACACACACACACACACACACAGGGCTTTTCAAGACTTTAATTTTGCTAGTGTCTCAGTAAGTCCCCTCTGCACCTCAGAGTTGATTAGTGACTTCCTTATTCCTAGATCTATGCAATGGTTTCCCACAAAGTAATAAATACCATTGAAACAATTAACAGGAGACTCACAAGACAATTAGGGCCTAGGAATTACTGGGAACAAAACCTTGCTTTACTATCTCAAAAAAATTCTCCCTTTCAACTTCTTGCCAGGATAGCTTTTAACTTTTGTCATGGCTTCTTCCTCCTCTCACTATATGCTTTCATGAGATTTAAGCCTCTTACAGTGCAGCTCAGATGGAGTTCCCCCCCCTTCTCAAGACTCTTAGTGATTTCCCTTTGCCTGTAAAATTAAGGATTTATCTGAATTTTAGCATTCAAGACATTGCTACTGTGCCGTGGACTAGCTTTAAACTTGTCTTTCCTCTCATGTGTTCCCTGGGCTTCAGCAACTTATACTTTCCCACTTCGGGTAATACTATTTCCTCTGATTAGAAAGTGCCCTTTTATAACTCTTCGTGTCAAAATCTCAACCATTCTTTAATGCCTATATTAAATCAGAGCCACGCTGAAAGCTTTTGATCCCAGTGAAATGGAAAACCATATTAACTCATTCTATGGTCCACATTAACATTTGTGTGGTTCTCCTGTATACTTTCATTATATACTTTGGTAGAAAATACCTTCCAGAATTAGATAAAGGCTGATATTAAAGATGAAAAGATATTATGCCTGCTAGTAGTACAAATAATCTTTTAAAATAAAATTGAAAACTTGAAATATTAGTTACTAAGTTCACAGCTGAGAAGTATTATTTGCCCTCCAAGAATGAGAAGGATTTCCTCCATGAGTATTCTTTTCTAATTGGGAGCAAATAAACCCCTCCCATTCTTTAGTCATTTATCAGAAAGTCTGTGCAGCAAAGAATTATTTTTTAAAATTAAAAACTATACATATCTTAGAAGTTTTTTGTTCTGCTTGGATAAAAATATAATTTTAAATGCAACTGAGAAAATTTTTAAGGATACTTAAATTCTAAAAGATTTTAAATACTATAAATTTGTATTACATAATCATGACTTTAAGACAACCATTCTAAGATTTTAAGATTTTTTTTAAAGCTAATTTTTATTACTGAGGTCAGGTAAAAATGTAAGGCAGTCTTCAGTAATTAAACATAATAATGAAATTTGGCTACATCTAGGTGATAAAATTATTTGGACAAGGACATACTGATTTACACAAGAATTAACATACAATTTTAAAAATTTAAATCTTACTCTATAAATTGTCATTTATGTCATTCATTTACTAATTCATTCTTTACATCAGCAAATATTTGTTGTGCACTGACTACATGCCAGACAAAAACTATGCTACATATTGGTGATAAAAGTGATCAAAATAGACACATATTTTGACATAATCAAAAGTTTATTTTAAACTGATGCTAGTTACTCTAATGAGGAATATTGCCCAGAAAGTCTAATTAGCTTTCAACTTGCCATGAGTAAATAATTAATTGTGACATCTTATGAGCACCTAATTTTAAAAAAATGAGTTAAGATGAAGTTTATAAAATGGGGTACCACACATACTTAATAATCATTCTAATTTATAAGTCAGTTTTTGTATACACAACTGTCAGAGTGACATCTTAAGTTATTTTTAACATTTTTTTTTCTCTCTCCATTTTGTGGCATGTCACTAGCAGTATTTTAGAGTTGGATGAGAAAATATTTTCAGTGAAAATACAGTTTGTTTAATACATTTCTTGACATAAAACCAGTCTCATGTAAAGAGAACTTTGATTTACTGGAAACTTAACATGGGAATGTAAATTAATACTTTCATTTCTTTGTTCTACTTCTTCATTTTTGTTAGTGTCACTTTTTTACTTACTGGACCAGACAGAAATAGTTTTTAAAAAACTGAAAAACATTTCCTTGTAACAAATGCCAAATACATATGATTTTTCAACTTGCTACTTTTCACCAATTTTCTGTAAGACTTTATGAAGACAAGATAAAATGTTAAAGCAGTGGAAATTATATAAAATGGTACATATAAAAAATGACAGACAATAAAATCAAAAGTGTTAAAAATACCAATATGGTATGTTAAGCTAGTTTTTACTCCCTAAGGTACAAGTATGATATCTATAAAATATAAATTATTCCACATATGAATACATTTTCCATTACATGTTATTTACTGATACTCTGATTATTATTTCTCATCTTGACTAAGTTTAAATACATGACAGGAATCATGTAGAATGCTTACAATTAACTAATATTTCATCCATTCATTTTAACTTATTTGGAAAATATGGCAGTTATGTTGCAATTGTATTTGTTAGACACAAAACAGTCTATAACATAAAACTCACTTTACGTAAATATTTAAATTGAATTGTGATTACACGTATGTTTTGTAGATAGTTCAATTGCATTTTCAATTTCTGCTCTTTAATGATTACAGATGGAAGGAGTAAACTTCTAGAACTGAGGAAGCTGAGGCTTAGGGAATACACATGATTTGCCTAAATTCACAATTTGACTGAGAAAGTCAGTATGTTCAATTGAAAATGTCATATCATAGCCTCTCTTGCAAGCAATGTTGAGCACGCCCCACTGTTGGGAACAATGCGGGTTAAATATAAGGTGAAATTAGACAGATACAACTGTTCTATGCCCTTTTTGAATTCCACATGTCCATCTACTTTCTGCATGAAATGAAAACATAAAGGTTGAAGCTACAGAATCCATTTTGAAAGTTGGAAAAGTTAAAAGGCTCTGAAAGACCTGTACCCTGACTTCTTAAGTCATTCCATTAGTCCTTAATGCCTGTATCCCACCATAAGGTCATGGTAGAGGAAAAACCCTCCATTTTCTGTAATACCCTATTAATTGGATATTTTGTTACATCAAGACAATTCCAGTTCCTAAATGTAGCGCTCATTTACAGGTGCATGGTAGATTATGCATTGTATATAAATCCAACAAAAAGAGACAAGAAAAGTATGTACCAGTTGATCAAAAAGTGCAGAGAAAAACATGTGAAAGAATGTATACCTCTGCCTGGAAACACACAATTGTGATACTTACTCCTAAAATGAGAAGAATGGTAGGTCACCCCCAAATACAAAAAGGGAAATAACTCAAATAGCTCATACTTTGGGAGTGAAATTCCCTGAATATAGTAGAACATGATCTAAGGCAGCTCTGGATTTAACCACTTTCGACGTTATATCTAAAATTGATATTTTTGGTGTTTATTTTTCATGTTTTCTTTTTACAGGTAGAAGAAACTCCAAACCATTTTTCCTAATAAATTTTTGGTAGATAGTCAATGTAAAGATTGTACACCCCCACCGTTTCTCACAACTGGTCTTTATTGGTGAGCTGGGGAAAATTCATAGCACTGAACCTTCCCTGCTTATAACACAAGCCTGCAATCTACCAACCTGCAACAGTCTATATCATATTCTGGTCAGGGAAATGGAACCATTTTCGAAGGCAGCTGCCAGTGCCAAACAAGTTATCAGGCACAGTAAAGTTACATGATTTTTAACTGTGTTCAGAGGCACAACCCAGTCTCAGCACATGTGGATGCTGTGCCTGAGCTGTTGACCACATGGCCCCTCTTCACTCATAAGTAATTTCTGAGTGCTTCCATACAAAACATGTACATGTTGTAGGTTTTGCAACAATGGGTTTCAGATCTATCTAATGTCAGGACAAACTTTTTTCCAAACAGGCAGAATAGGAACATCTTCGCAAAGTAATCAGCTTATTATCACATTCAAAACATGACTCTGATGATTACAATGAGAAAGTAACTCTGAATATGGACATATATTGTGTAAAATACATTTCATCCCTAAATATTTGCCCCTTTATCCAATAGGAAAATATTGCTGGATATTTAAGCTACAAAATTATGCCTAGAGATCTAAAAGTCTAAGTTATTGTTTACATAGATTCAACTAATTGTTTGATGTAAATAATTACTTAGCAGACGATATCAGCAGACATCTGTTTGCTTAATTTTAGAGAGGTTTCTCTTGAGTAGTCTAGCTTCATAAATTAATGCTGAAACTTGGCTGAGTCACAAAGTAAACAAAATAAACATTGATTGTAGTCAGAAGCCACAGAAATATTAAAAGTCACAGAAAAATTTCTGAAATGGACTTTTAACAAATTGTCAGCTGATTTTCCACGTTCTTGACTTGCAAACATACAGAGTATCCTGAAATTTCTGTTTTTAGAGTTTTGTCTAAACTATCATAATACCCAGGCCTCAAATAATTTGATTATCCTGTGCTCAATTTTTTATTATAAGGAATATGACACTTCTCTGTACTATTTTTTACCTAAATTATACATCTCATATTAAAGAGTGGATAATCTAGGCAAAATTTGAATGTGATATTCACCTGACAGTAGGATGTAATAAAATAATCTAATACACATAATGATTTTGTTAGACTATGAATCATAAAACTGTCACAATGAAAAATAATAATTTTGGATAGGACAGGTTTAATGCATTTTAATATTATTTTTTATTTTAATCCATTTGAATTTTTATGATGTTCTACTTCTTGAGAAATTCAGGGTTAATCTTTGCTACTTGATACCTGATTTTCCCCTAAAGATATTCTCATCTTCTTTATATTCAATAAAATAAAAATTTCTAGCTTCTGATATATTTTACAAGGCAATGCACCTTATATTTTTTAACCTAACTTTTATAATGGTCCAATGATATAAATTGATATTTTTAAAATGTCCTATGTAGTAGCAATATAAGAAAATTCATGACCTTCATAATGTCATATCACATATTATTAATAGATTTGAATTTAGAAATAGGAATTCTAGATTCTATTATCTGATTTCTCTTTTTAGTGACTTGAAGAGTCAAAATAATCCAGAATATTAGGGACATATACATTGTTAAAAACAAATTTCGCTCATCTACACAAATGAATAAAAACATATTAAACATATTAATATCCAAAAATAGATCTAAATAATACAAAACTTAAAAAAAGACATTTATCTATTTCTGGCTCCAGAATGCATTTCACATATTTTAATACATATTTTAGTTAACATTTTTGCCTATTTTAGTAATAAGTTTAGGTTATTGAAAAAAATGATTAAATAAAAAGGGTCTCTGATCTACATTTTCGTTTTTGCCTTGTTGATCTTCAAAATGAAATGTTCGTGGAACCAACATACACTTATTGACTAATAACTATGTCTAAAGAGGTATGTTATGGGGGCGCCTGGATGGCTCAGTCTGTTGAGCATCTGCCTTCCACTCAGATCATGATCCCAGCGTCCTGGGATTGAGTCCCACATTGGGCTCCCTGCTCAGAGGGGAGTCTGCTTCTCCCTCTGCCCCTCCCCATGGCTTGTGCTCACTATCTCTCTCTGTCAAATAAATAAGAAATAAAATCTTTTTTTTTTTTTAAAAAAGGCATGTTAAGTAATTAGATATGAGGCTAAAATGAAAATTTTGATAAATTTATTTTGTGACTTTAAAGCAGTTGAGTAAATGTTTACCCAGATCTCTCTAGTCTCACAGAAAATGGAAGTTAGTCAAGGCAAATCTCATAAATAAATACATAAAAGTGATAGTAGATTTTCAGAGGCATTCGGAGGCCTACCTACATGTTACTGCTCTCTCCAGGAAGCCTGGAATTGATCTACTTTATATCTCTGTTCCTGAAAATAGGGGAGGTTATTTCTTCTACTTGAATTCCCTAGTTTGCTTCTTCATTCCAAAAGGATAAAAAAAAGGAAAGGACGAGTAGGATAATGCAATTTAATATGCAGCTACTCAGTAAACTTATGTTGTGTTGCCTTTTCTCCAACCAAATTTAAAGGAATCAGAGTAAAGCTCAATGTAAAGTTTATTTTGTTACTTGTTCAATAGTCTTAAGATGGCAGTTTTTTTCTTTTTTTCTTTTTTTAAGATTTTATTTATTTATTTGACAGAGAGAGAGACAGCCAGTGAGAGGGGGAACATAAGCAGGGGGAGTGGGAGAGGAAGAAGCAGGCTCCCAGTGGAGGAGCCTGATGTGGGGCTCAATCCCAGGACTCCGGGATCACGCCCTGAGCCAAAGGCAGACGCTTAATGACTGAGCCACCCAGGCGCCCCAAGATGGCAGTTTTTAATTATGTATTTGAACACAATTTATTTTCATAATTATAGATATTTATTGAAAATAAATTAGAAAATAAGAATAAGCAAAAAAACTTCCTCTACTGCCAAATAAATCCTTCGTTAACTGGAAGACATTGATGGTTAAGAAACTGAAAGAGGTAAATACTAATGAGAATTCTCGGCATTTAAGCCACATCACTCTGAAATATTGTTTAAAGAGGGGCGCCTGGGTGGCTCAGTCGGTTGTTTATGCCTTTGGTTCAGGTCATGATCCCAAGGTCCTGGGATCAAGCCCTGCATTGGGCTCCATGCTTAGCAGGGAGTCTGCTTCTCTCTCTCCCTCTGCCTGCCACTCCGACTTGCTTGTGCTTTCTCTCTCTCTGTCAAATAAATAAATAAAATCTTAAAAAAAAAAAAAGAAAAAGAAAAGAAAAGTTGTTTAAAGAGTTAAACTGACTCCTTAAATAACATACTCTTTCCTTTTCTGTTGTTTTTTAACGTGGTTTAAAATCATGCTTTTCATATGGTAGGACATTTGTATTATCATCATTACACATCGTTAATATCTCAGTATGGCATTATTGATTTGTGATCTACCCTTCTTTTAATGGAAGAAAATAATTATAACTCATTCCACCCCAAAAAGGCAGAACATTTGATAAAACAGAAATTTTACCAAGATACTATACTTCATTATTTTCATAATCTGAGCTACTAAGTATGAATGTTTTTAAATTATATTACTGTTTAATGTTTAAAAAAACTCATGCCTTTGATAAAATCAGATCATCCAAATTAATTTATGTTATGGTTCCTTAAATATTCACTCATATTAAACATTTACTGAGCACCTGCTGCAAGATTGGCCCCATGTTAGTTTTTTCAACTAATACATGTGTATCAGATTATTTTTACCTGTGCAATATTAATTATGGATTTTTAAATATTGAGGGGATTTTCAAAACTATAGTTTAAATCTGATTTCTCATTTTGAATATGAAAAGTAACAAAATAACAAAGTCCCGGAGAACTTCAGTGGTTTCCCCAGGGGATTGATAAACAAACTCTGAAATAAGAGTAAATTATGAACATAGATATTAAGAAATTTAGCTATTTCTGCAAAATCGAACTAAAATTTACTGGAGTAGGCAAGGAAGGAAAATTTTACATAAGAGATGGTTTTTAATCATGAAAACAGGCTTTTCCCTAATTTGTTTAAGGTTACTAAAATGGTTATCCTCATAATTTCCCAGTAGAATTACCTTAATATAGTTACAATAGTTCCAGAGAGAAAAGATTTTTAAAATATTTTTTAGCCAAGCTCAGAAAAGGAACAAATATAAATTATACTTATAAAAATGCATAAATAAAAGAATATTCATCATAATTTTTCATCTGTAGTTGTTGACTAGTCTTGGCTTTGCATAAAACTCATCACTTAAGGAACTTACTTATTTTTTAGTTTAAATAAATTGAACAAAAATTTAAAAAACAGGAATGCCTGGGTGGCTCAGTTGGTTGGGTGTCTGCCTTTGGCTCAGGTCATGATCCCAGGGACCTGGGATCGAGCCCTGCATCGGGCTCTCTGCTCAGTGGGGAGTCTGCTTCTCCCTCTGCCCTCTTCTCCCATTCATACTTGTGCTCTCTGTCTCTCTGAAATTAATAAATAAAATCTTTTTAAAAAATTTAAAAACAAATAGAAAATGAAGATGTATGTTAAAAAAATAAGTGTCCACACAGATCTGGCAATAAAATCAAGGTTAGTTTAAGTTGCAAATAACAAGGATTAAGGGCAAAGTTATCAAATGTTTGTCTTTAAATTTTGCTCTATCATTTTTAAAGATAATATTCCTTTATGATATCTTTTAGTTGATATTAGAAACATTATATATAATTTGTGTTATTGCCCACTTTTTCTCTGAGTTAGAATGAACACAGAATTCCTTTCAGAAGAGAATTTGTCTCTGCTTAATGGACATCTTAGTGGAAGTCCTCATAAACCATAGTTTTTTTTTAATTGAAATTCAATTAATTTAATAGTTTCAGAGGTAGAGTTCAGTAATTCATCATTTGTATATAACACCCAGGGCTCATTATATCACGTGCCCTCCTTAATGCCCATCACCCAGTTTCCCCATCCCCCCACTGCCCTCCCTCCAGCAACCCTCAGTTTCTTAGCAATGATTAAGAGTCTCTTATGGTTTGTCTCCCTCTCTGATTTTGTCTGTTTTTTTTCCTCCCTTCCACTATGCTCCTCTGTGTCATTTCTAAAATTGTGCATATGAGTGAAATCTTACGATAATTGTCTTTCTCTGATTGACTTATTTCGCTTAGCATAATATCCTCTAGTTCCATCCACATTGTTGCAAATGGCAAAATTTCATTTTTTGATGGCTGCGTAATATTCCATTGTGTGTGTGCGTGCATGTGTGCGTGTGTGTGTGTGTGTGTGTGTATCACATCTTCTTTATCCATTCATCTATTGATGGACATCTGGACTCATTCCATAGTTTGGCTATTGTGGACATTGCTGCCATAAACCTTGGGGTGCAGGTGCCCCTTCAGATCACTACATCTGTATTGTTAGGGTATATACCTTCTACTGCAATTTCGGGGTCATAGGGTAGCTCTGTTTTCAACTTTCTGAGGAACCTCCACACTGTTTTCCAGAGTGGCTGCACTAGCTTGCATTCCCACCAACAGTGTAAGAGGATTCCCCTATCTCCACATCGTCACCAACATCTGTCATTTCCTGACTTGTTAATTTTGGCCATTCTGACAGGTGTGAGGTGGTACCTCACTCTGGTTTTGATTTGCATTTCCCTGATGCTGAGTGATGGTGAGCATTTTTTCATGTGTCTGTTATCCATTTGTAATATTTCTTTGGAGAAATGTCTCCTCATGTCTTCTGCCTATTTCTTGATTGGATTATTTTTTCTTTGGTTTAAACCATAGTTTTCAAAAAAGGAATTTCATTCCACTCTTGCTCTGCAGTGAACTAACAGAACCTCTTCCTCTTAGTAACTTTAGTCCTGAACTCACTTGCTTAAAACTTTTACATAGCTTGCCTGAGGGAACATGCTCAATCCTTCTGTTTCTTGACCTCCTCTAACAGGCTGCTAAAGGCTAGTGATGCTTAGAGAAAAACTCCTTAGAGAAAAACACACCTACAATGTGCACAGTGTGCCTTTGCCCCCAACTAACTGTCAGCAAGTTCACAGATTTTTCTTATCTGAAACTCCTTCCCTAGAAACTCTAAAGTCCTCTTGGATTAGGGCAGACCACATAGCTGGCACTGATCTGCATCTAATTGGTGCTTTGTGAAATTCCTTTTATTGTATCATATTCTTGTAAGAAGCCATCATCTTCTTGAGGTGCATTTTAAGAAAGAATCTCACAAAATCCATCACAGTGTTTACTATAAAGATGGTTTAGAAGGTTGTTTATTACATTAAACAGTAACTTTCTGTGAGGACCCACAGAGAAACATCTCCCTCGTATCAATATCAGGAATCCTTAGACTTAGGCAATTTGTTTGTTTTACCTGATGAACCTTGCAATTGGTCCCTTTTCCCTCTTCCAGAAACCTCTGTGACCCACTTTAGACAGGCATAGGGACTTCAGGGGGTACATATTTATACTAATTTAATTCTTGGCACCATCTTATTTTCCTATCACTATTTTCATATTGCTTCATTTTTTAAAAAAAATTTGATTTATTTCTATATGCTCTATTTTTGCTTTGGAAGCTGTCTTAATTCCATTTTAGACAAGGAGGAATATGAATAAATAAAATACTCAGGGTTTATTTTTTTTCCTTTAATTTTCTTTTTCTTCTAGGAAAGGAGGAAGAAGGTCTAGAAAATTTTTATGGTTCTAATATTTCTCTCTATTAATAACATTTAGAAGTTTAATGTCCAAGGTAAAGACATATGATTATAGCCTATTTATAAAATTCAAGGGAAAGACCTATTAAAAAGTAAAACAAAAATAAATATAATACTCTACAGATGTCACACAGGACTGATATAAAAATGTTAACCAATCAAGTATTTTCTGTCTTTTAATAACTAACCAGAGGAAATGGGATTTGATTGCAGGAAGAATGTAAATTGGACATAAAGACAAGTTATTCATTTAACAAACATATTGAGTACCTACTGAAAAACAGAGCACTAGACTTCGTGAACATAATGGTGAGTAAGACACCATCCTGTTCTCAGTAGACTCATGTGACCAGGTGGTAATGCAGTGCGGTATAAGGAGGAAGCAGAAAGTCTCTCTGGGTTTGAATCCATATCCTTATTGCTGTACGACCTCTCTAAGCCTCTTTCTCATAGAGTTGTGAAGTCAAATAACACATGTGATGTGCTTAGAAGAGGAGGCAGTCACTATTTATTGAATTCTAGACCACTGGAACTAAGCAACAACACAACATCACTAGAGGCTGGAGAGAAGTGACCTTAAGACAAAAAAAAAAGTACCAAAGTGCTATATTTATCAGAGACCGCAGAACCTCAGAACTGGTAGAAAGAACCAGAGTGGCCAATTTTGTACAGGACTGAACAGTTTACAAAGTGTTTTCACATAGATTGTTCTATTTGTTTCTCACACAGCCCTAGCTTCAGAATGAAAAACTGAGTCTCAAGGAATTTGATGCCTTTACTACTTCATATTGTGTGGCCTTTAGTCCTCCTGGCTGGAGATTTAGTGCTCTTTCTATTCAGCATGAGAGCTTGGGGAACATCTAGCATAACTGTCTCACTTTAAAATATTTGCTTCTTACGTGGATCAGATCAATCTCAGATCAAAACACAGCCCATAAAATATAATCCCGTGCCATTAAAGTTTGTTGAAATAGCCATTTTGGGGCGCCTGGGTGGCTTAGTCATTAAGCATCTGCCTTCGGCCCAGGGTGTGATTCCAGGGTCCTGGGATTGAGCCCCACATCGGGCTCCCTGCTCTGCTGGGAGCCTGCTTCTTCCTCTCCCACTTCCCTGCTTGTGTTCCCTCTCTTGCTAGCTCTCTCTCTCTCTGTCAAATAAATAAATTTAAAAAACCTTTAAAAAAATAAAAAAAGTAAAAAGTAAAAAAAAAAAGAAACAGCCATTTTATTATTTTTTTAAGATTTTATTTTATTTTAAAGAGTGTGAATGGGGGGAGGGGCAAAAGGAATGGGAGAGAGAATCTCAAGAAGCCTCTGTGCTGAGCGGGGAGCCCAACATGGGCCTCTATCACATGACCCTGAGATCATGACCTGACTTGAAACCAAGTCCAAAACTCAATTTACTAAGCCACCCAGGTACCCTAAAACAGCCACTTAAAAAACAGATATCAGTATATCTCCCCAAAAAGCTCCTATGTGACTGCCAAAAAAAAAAAAAAGAATCACCCGCTTCTGATAGAAATGCTTTGTAAAGCTTGAGAAAATTCTTGTTTTAATATTACAATTTTAATACTTACTGATGTTGATTTTCTTCTCAGTTTTCAGAAAACATTGTTTATAACAATACCGTATCAGGTTTATTATTAGTGGTCATTTCTTAGTGTTGATGTTAAAGTGTTTTAGTCTTTTTGGACAGTTGTATACTAATTGTATTTTAAACTTAAGTTGTCCAAAGCTACCCACTACTTTGATTATGTTGTTTGGCCAAATATTCTGAAAGCTGAAGGGAGATCTTATTTAGAGGTCTTGAGAGCAAATATGATAAGGTTCACCTGCTCCAAACATTATATATTTACAGGAATAGCTCATGTTTAGTAAATTGCTATTATGATGCTTTTTTTTAATTGTTGATAAATCCTTTTAAATGCCTTTTAGTGTCCCCTAGGCTTAGAATGGCTGTAGTGACTTAGTCTTTTTACTGGTGTATCCTAAAATGTTACCTGACATTGAGTAGGCATCTATAAATGTTCATTCAATAAATATCACATCATCATCATTATCATCATCATCATCATCATCATCATCATAATATAACTATTTGTGTGCTTAATGTGTTTATGATTCAAGCATTATACTGAGAAACTGTAGCCCCAACAAGATATTAACTGGATTGTGTGCTTATCAGAATAGTTATAATATATCTATCGTTGTTTACATTCTTAGAACTAGATCTAGCATATCTATTTACACATGCTCCAGAAAGGGAGATCTGTCACTCTGACTGTGACAAACAAAAGCAAAAACAATGGCAACAATAGAAAACCTCTATGAATTACCTGAGTGAGTGTCACAGTAAAAGATTATATTCCTATATCTAGAGATATACTCTGTTAGAATTTTACTTTTGTAGAAGGTATCTGCAAACCCCTCAAATTGTGTATAGAGTGATTTTAGATCTATATGTGGGGTCTCTACAGTAACTTAAATATCGATTACTTTTTAATAAACTTTGTAGTACTTAGCAGATAAAAGATAGCTCCTAAATCTTGCCATAGCCTTAGCTTAATAGTCAGGTCATTACAATCTTGCCTTTAGAAAGAAAAAAAAAAAAAGATTTATGATTATAACTGTTTCCTGTTCTTCATTTGACATAGGTAGAATCCAAGTATTTCAAGATATATGGTGCCCTCGATTTAAAATCAGGTTTAGAGAACATAGATCTACTTATTTTGATGCTGCTGTATTCATTCTTAATTAGGACAGGAGATGCTGAAAATTTATTTAGTGATAAAGTTAATAATTCTCCTCCAGTAGCATCTGGTCTCCAGTGGCCTGAAGTCATTGTCTAACCTGAATTTGAGAATAGTTGAGAAAGGTGTTCTTTATGACCTCATTTGAATTTTAGGCATTGATATAGCAAGATCTCTTTAAATTTATCTGGAAATTATCTGAATATCCTGGTGTCCTTGGCCCAATATTTCTCTAAATCCAAATGAAATATTTGAGGACCACAGAGAAATACAATTTGGTTAGTTGTTTTTTTTTTAATTCAATTTATAATTTGTTCCTTCCCAGAGGATTATATATACATATATGCAAGTTTATGATTTATAGATATATGGATAAAAAACATGTAAAACATAAATTGAGCATTTGCTATTTGAATTTTTAAGTTTTGGTTAATAATTTATTAACACTTGAATTTAAATGAGTGGTTTTATTTATTTTTTATTTAAATTATTAAAAGTATTTTAAATATTTAGAAATATCTGATCTAGGATAACTGAACAATCTAGCCTTTCTATGTAGTTATATTCTAGATATAAAATACCTAGAAATATAAATTCACTTGAAAGTGATAAATGCAAGAATTTTGTGTTCCAGATGGTTTGTTTCTGAGAGCAAGAAGATGTCATTTTAAAAACTTATTTAACTATTTAACATCTGTTATGTGTTCAAATTTACTACAAGGATTGAATTCATTTAAAATTTAAGTGATAGACACTTTTCTAAGCTTTAAGTACCTTTTAGAAGCAGTTTATTTTTATGCATTCAGGGTAAATTCACTAGGGCTAATTCACCTAGTAGCTACTTTAAATCTCTGTTCTCAGCCTCTCAGACCAATTGCAGTCCTCTTCAATATCAACCGTTAACTTTACCAACTAAAGCTAAAGGTATGAGACATACATTATCTCAACTTTTGCTCCTACCATCTCACCCAGTCATTGAATCCCCTTTCCTCTGCTCCAATTTCTTTATCCTGGGATACTGCGTGGGAATGTTCCTCATAGCAGTAAAAGAACCTGGTGCAAGTATTTTCCTCTTCTGTCCTGTGTGCAGGTCACTTAGTAGCCCATACAGATTATCAGCTGGAAGCTGCAGTCCCTGTCTAGTCTTGTGGACATCGCTTTGGCGCCCACCCTTGAAGTCTAGGACTTCTGCTGTCACGTTTGTTTACTAAGGTGCCTATACTCCGTGGTTCCCTTATCCTAAGCCAAGTCCCATTCATGCCCATTAGTTCAGGTAGAACGTCTGTTTCCTTCACCAGCATCTCTTAGATAGCTAGGGTGAACAGGAGGCATACTGTCAGGGAAACCTCTCCTGTCTTACACAGTGCTAGATACATATTGGGTTTTACCCCCAATTATCAGGTTTCTTTGGAGAGTTTTAGTCACCTCAGGGACTCTAGCATCATCTTATCCCTACTCTGATCCCTTCCAAATGTCTGCAAGCTCCTTGAACACCAAAGTAACTTTCACTTTTCCCATGTGGCAAAAATTTATCTTCTTAACATTTCATATCTTCTATGCTTTCTATGCAGTGTCTTACAGCAAATCTATTAATAAAGACATCTAAGCTTTGCTCTTGATATGTAAAGGGAAGCGTTTGAACTTAAGAATTCTTTTTATCCCCCACAAAAGCTGACTTTCAAGACTATGTCTTTTAAGGGCTTGAAAAAAGAATCTAAATAGAAACTCAGAGCTAAGCAACGACCTCTCTGTTTGAGATTGTACACACACACACTCCCTACGGAATCTAATGTCATCAGTTAAAGGGTGGGGAGCTGTAGGCCAATATGATTTACAGAAAGTAAAAAGTACGTTTGTTTCATGGCTTCAAAATATTACTCCTTTCAATGTGCACTGCTTTTCTTCCTATTTTATTTTTAAAGGAAGTCTTGGAATCAGATAAAACTTTGAATACTAACTCCATGGATACTCCCTCATCTGTAAGATGTCAATAACAATGCTTTCCTGGTTTATTATAAGAATTAAATGAGTTAATTAGAATCATGTCTGAAACATAATTGATGCTTTACAATGTATACTGTTGATATTACTATCAGGATAGTATTTACTATCTAGTACTTAATTGTTGCTTGATGATTAAAGGTAAAAATACAGGTAAATTCCGAGCACCAAATTTGGCTCTTAGAAAGCTCTCCACAGAAGTTAATTACCTTTCTCCAACTTTCCTTTTTGTTTTAAAGCAGACTCCCTCACCTCCACTCTGTGTAACATGATTTTTTGCCTCCTAAATAGTCCTGTTATCATTAAATATCTATTTCTATTGTACATTCGGTTTCTCTCTTTCCATTGACTTTTCTCATGTTGAAATCCCCTCTGTTCTAAAGAAGTTGCTCATTTCTATCTCAGGCTTTCTTCACTCTAATGCTGAACTTCTTGGATGCATATTGAACATGTGTATTCCTGTCACTGCCCAACCTTTGAAACTACTTACTAATTTTGTAGAATTTCCTTACTTTATGAATATTGGTAAGAGAGCATCTCTCAAAAGAGAAGCTTAAAATGCCAGATATCCCCCCCCCCCACCGCCTTTACTACTATGGTGGGACACATGACACAGGTTCCATTAAACTGATAATTGTATTCCAAGAACACAATCAAGCTAGTCACATTCAAGGCTGTTTTATACAGTTTCAGGGAGACCGAGGGCCTAGGGCAATAGCTACAGTGGTGTTAATGGTCCAGAGATGCTTTGGCTTGAAAGTGCAAACTACACTATCTGGTACTGAGACGTGATGGCAGCGTGTGTCCTTGTTGGATCCTGACTATGGTGTGTGTGGCCTTGAACCTGGTTATCCAGTCCTTTCAATTCTGATAGCTACCTAATATTTTTAAATAAATTCCTTTTCTGTTTCACTCAGCCAGAGTTGGTTGCTATTGTTTACAACCAAGAACCCTGACCGAAATAAAAGAGTAGCCTATTTTTGCTGCTTCATCTCCGTCCCTTCTGTTCTGCTTTTGACTCACTGCCAGCTGGGTTTCATCTCCACAGAGGCTGGTCTCTTCTATGACTAAGTGACCCAACTATTGCCAAATAAGAAGCTGGACTCCTAATCCTGCCAAGACTTACTGTACTGCAGGATAACATTGATCTTGCCTTCCCATGAAACATTCTCTTCCTCTCCTGATACTTTTCCTACTCTTGATCCCTGCCTTCCAGTATTATACCTTGTCTGCTTTCCATGGATTTGCATTTGAAATGTGGTTGTGCTCACTGATTTGGCTATTTTCTCACCATATTCCTACATTTTTTCCCTGGGAAAATTTTTTCTTTCTCTATAACCACAATTTCTCCTTGAGATCCCCATTTCAGATCACAAGCCACACTTTTTTTTTAATTTAAATTTTTATTTTATTGAGTGTCATGCCCAATATCATGCCCAGATTGCAAAATGTTTATGAATAACTGTCTACCACGCATATACCTCCAGACTCAGTATGTGCCAAATTTGACCTTCCCGCCGAACCTGCCCCACCTAGGAGCTTCTCTGTTTTATAGTTAATGGCATGGTCGCAGTTACTGACAGTTGTCAAATGCTCCTTTTCCCCTTTCCTTTCATTCCTACTTCTCATTAGCAACAAAACTTGTTTCTAACCCTGAAATCTCTTATATCACTTAGTTTTTGCCCATCCCCCGGCAGAACCTTGATTTGGCTCTCATATTTTAATTGCCTTCTGTTGTCTTCAATTCTGTCTTTCTGGAATCCATTCCCACATTTTTGGCAGGATTATCTTCTTAAAATACAGCTGTGATGATGTTTCTTTCCTAGTCACAAAAATCTAGTTTTTATAAAACAACATGTACATTATTTATTCTTAAATTTTTAACCTTAATCTTTCTAATAATGTCCGGTATGGACAGTGTCCCTGGTGTCCTGATAAATATGTTCTCCTAAAAATGGATGTTCTAGCCCACATCTTTTGATTAAGCTGTTTTTTTCTGACTGAAATGTCATTTCCCTCCTATCAACTTTTCAGAGCCTTACACATCTTTAAAAGCTGAGCTGACTTTCTACTTTTTCTAGGAGACTTCCTAAAATTATGCATGTAGAATTCATATTTTCTTTTCCTATCAATATTTACAAATTTTTTCTTAACTATGTTGTGTCTTATCTTTCCTATAACACCCAGACACAGCCTTTTACCTGAACATCATGTTTAGTTGAATATAAATAAATTTCTGTTCAGAGAAGCATATACTTCTTTTCCCTGAATGCCTTGTCTTTGCAAAACATTTTAATCCATGCAAACATCTCCCACAGTGATCCACTTCCGTGATAACTGAGTTTTTCTTAAAATAATGGAAGTAGGACCCATGTTCTGTATCACCTATTCATAGTAAGTTAAAATCAACTTCATTTCTACTCAATATTGTTAATATAAAGACTGATAAAGGAAAACCGTCAAAAAAAAAAGTCCCTCTCTTCCATACGGAAAGAATCTTGGACCACTTCTAGCTCTGCACTCAGTTTCAACCTCAGATAAATAATTTAATCTCCCAAGCTTAAATTTATTTACAATAATAGGGGCAAATGCAGGAGAATTATTATAAAAGTTTAAAAAGATACTGTAAGCAAAAACACCAAGAAAGCTAGAAAAATATGATATGAATAGTTCCCATTGTCACCAAAGCTTGTTGGTGTGTTCATGTCTAAATCCCTATTCTGAACTCAGTGTCACCTCTAAGATATCAGGATCCCTATATGGGAAATAATGCCCCTCTACTTTTATATTTTCATTTCTACCCTAGAATCATCTTCTTGGTTTTATTTATTTTTTTTTAAGAGACTCCTGACCTGATATCCCTTAAGATTGTTATGATTTTGGCAATGGGTTTTTACAACTGCGTTTTAGTTTGAGTCAGTCTTAACTGACTCCACAAGAACCCAAACTCTATGTTTCCTATTCTGATTTTAAATGAGTGCTGATTCTAAGTCTATTTAGCCAATATATATTAAAATGAACAATGTGGAAGGTGCTAGTAATGTAGTGTAGATGACGGCTGCTTATAAAAATGAGGGATAAATCAAGTCAAAATACAACTGCAGTACAAAGAAAAACTTAGTAAATGCCCGTAAAAAATAAAAATAAAATGTGTTAGGATTCAGAATAGAAGGAGATCAAATCTGAGGCAATAATAACAGTTATAAAAATCCTTGTATAAGAGTGGTGACATTTAGGATGGGTCTCAAAAATTGAGAAAAATTTTATTGATTGTCATAAGCTTCTTAGCTAGCAAATCACATCACATAAATGTGAAAAAAGAACATTTTTAATCAGCATTCTAAGTTTCCTTTGTTTCATTATAGCAAAGGTATATAGTGGAAAATACGCACCCACACAGATGATAGGTATCTGCAAGTGAAATGGAATTTTACTTAATTAGTTTATGATGCATCTAATGAAGTTTCATATTTGTCAGATTAAGGTCACATGTGCAGTCTATACCCTGTGTAGAGACCATTGCTTACTTGTATTCGGGGAATTCTTTGGGGTCTTTACCACAGGAAAATTTCTAAGTGTTTTCGTTGCCTTAAAAAAATAGCTCACATGCCCTATCTACACAAAGTGATTTAGTTATCTGAAAACTTATACTTGAATATCATTAAATAAAAGAAGAGAGTGATACTGAAGCTGCTATATTTATTTTTCTAATTATAAAACTTGAAACATTTTTAAATAAATTGTTAAGTGTTGAAGTATGTGGTTTTGAGTGTCAGTAAATGATCAGTAGTTATAATGATTCTCCCTAATAGATGTAGATTATTTGTGCTAAGGGAGCTATTAACACTGGACCCTGATGCAAATATTTCAAGTGGATCCTGATACAATTTTTTTTTTTTAAGTGTGTGGGGAGGTGAGTTTCATTGGATGTGCTCTGTCAGAGCCAGTATGCAGATATTAAAATGTTTTAAGTATTCTAGATCTCCCCTGGGTTATAGCTCAAACTCTCCCTTGTGCCAAAGTCAAATGCATAAAGTACTGGTATTTTAGCAGGCACAATGCTAATTTTGAGGTCTGCTAAGAGTAGGGAGGTAAACAACCTTTATTAACTTCATGGGAAATTTTAGGGGACAGTGTTACAAGTGACATTACAGAATCTTCCTCGTGGTCTACTTGAAAATATTAATATAATCTATGAGTAACAGATGGGAGAAATTGATTTCATGGGAAGCTATATTCTGAAATCAGAAGGTGCCAAAGATTCTTATACCTACTGTGATTTAACTATGCGCTCCGCTGTTCACGATTTTTGTAATGCATCCATTTTAGTTATTACTTATTTATAAAAATTATAATGCTTTTAATTTTCATACTTAAGAAAAACAAATTCAAAGATGTCTCTTTTTCTGTCTCTCAGATCTACCCATGTGGATTATTGGGAGGATAGGCACCCAGAGTCTTCAGACTCTCTTTTTTTCCCCACTCTGCCGTGTTTCACACTATTTCTCTTACAACTCTGCAATGACTTCTCCTTGCTCTTAAGAAAGAGCCCTCGTTCTTTAAAAAGACCTCTAAAGACTTGGCATTTCTCTTTTCCCCTGTTTCTGGTTCAGCAAGTCCAATGCAGCTGCAGGATGAATTTACCAATGTTCTGAATTGACTAAATTTGTTAATTTACCCAAAGTTTAGAAATATTCTTCCTGATTATAGTCAATGATGTATTCAACATGAAAGATTGGGGGGCGGGGAAGTGTGCAACTGTAAAGAGCTAAGGGTCAGAGATTAGATTTCTTTAAAATCTATTCTTTTTACGAATATATTCTTTGTTTTATAAGTCTTCCTGGATATGATCATAAATATTTTTTATTAATGAATAGGTCTCAAATCTTAGCATTTATTTATTTTTTCAAATCTTAGCATTTAAAGAATTTTTTAGATTGGGTTGGCCTCAGATCCCTGCTATTTAGAAGAAATTAGAGAAGAGAGAGGACACCGTCTGCCATTGTAAAGAAACGGCAAAGCCTTGGCTGCTGGTGCTAGAATGAGTCTGAATGGCTAAGGGTGGGAGATGGGAAAGATACAGAAAGGGAAGACAGGCACAAGGGAAAAAGTAAAGGTTATGACGCCCCATCCGTCCAACTCTGCTAATTCATCTAGGCATCACTGTGAGCTTTATAAATTACTATGCGAAACAAGATATTGGTATATATAAATTTGATGAATTGATCATTTGGTGGATTGTTGCTTTCACTGAATTGCCCATTTTGTGAAGTGGCTTTCAGCGCATTGAGCCAATTGTTTTAAAGCAATCTCACATTTCCCCTATTATTCTAATGATACGCCCCTCCTCTGGGTTCCTCTAATTAGCATTCCTTCTTACTTAGCAGCATTTCTAAATATTTCCTGTTGTCCAAAATACACCTCTTCCTACTGTTCTGCAGAATGAACTGTTATTCTTCAGAATACGGGCTTAGAAGTCTGTTTTCTGGGAGATCTTCCTTAGATCCCTACCAGGATCCTGGTTCAGAAAAGAAATCTCTAACAATTTTACACACAACTGGATTTATTAGAATAATGCCAACTCTTGAAAATGTGGAATTGGCTGAAATAGCAGACTCTAGGCTGATCTTTTAAGAACAACACCGGAAGACAAACCAAAGAACTAAACTGCTAAGGGATCTGTGTCCTCTGTCAAGATCAAGAAGCTTCATTATCAGGAAGCTGCCACCGAAGCTCCTGGCCCCAGAACCGTACAACCCCTACCATGATCTATGTCAGCAAAACATCTGCCATTTGCCTTTGCTTTCTCTCCACATAATTCATTTCTGAATCTAAGCCTTACGTGAATACATTTTGATCAGCAGGACCCATCCTAGCTTCTGGGGAGACTTGGAAATAGAGTTTTAAGCTATCTAGCCTCTGTTTTACAGGAAGACATTATGAAAGGGGGTTGAGAAAGTCAATTAAAAGACTCTCCTAGGGGTGCCTGGGTGGCTCAGTTGGTTAAGCGTCTGCCTTTGGCTTGGGTCATGATCCCAGGTCCTGGGATCCAGCCCCCCAGTCGCCCCCATCCGGCTCTCCGCTCAGCAGGGCACGTGCTTCTCCCTCTCCCTCTCCCTCTCTCTCTGCCACATGCTACTCTGCCTACCTGTGTGTGCACGCTCACTCTCTGTTCAAATAAATACATAAAATCTTAAAAAAAAAAAAAAAAAAAAAAGACTACCCTAAACTCACTCTTTGTAGTGGTCCCTGGCAACACGTGGTTATTGGGCACTTAAAATGTGGCTAGTGGGCCTGAGGAACTGAATTTCTTACTTAATTTAATTTTTATATTCAAAATTTAAAATGGAAGTAGTACAGAATAGTTTTCTGTTCAACATGATTTTATTGTTTGGGGAAGGCTATGTTTCACTTTAGCTGCTGCATTATATAAGTTACTGCTGCTTAATCCTAGTGTGCATTTGTATTTTACTTCTTTAATGTGGTTACTAGAAAATTTAAAATTATATATGTGCCTGACGTTACATTTCCATTCATTTCCTTTGGACAGTGCTGCTCTAAGCCCCTAGATGGGGCTAGGTCTGACTGTGTGTCCACAGAGTACCCAATATCCCTAATCTTGACATCCTCATGTTTGTTTGTTTGCTTGTTTTTCATAATAATCACTACTGTATGTATTTTATCCCCTAGTTTGTAAAATTCATAAGTGGAAATACTGTATTTTTTTGGCCACCATTATTTTCCTTAGCCCAATGACCACAAAAAATAGACAATAAAATTAGACCAAGTGAATGAATGAATAACTCTAAGAATGGATGTTAAAGGCTAGGAATCTTTGTAGCTCAAGGTAAACCTTATGTTAATATTTTATTATTTTTTAATCAGTACAGCTATTACTTTAAATAAGTTGAGATTAACCATTACATTTCATAGTTGCTTAAATTCCAAATAATTAATTATTAAACATAGCTTTTCTTTACCCATGATATAACTTTCTATTAGTTACCTTTTTAAAGAAGAGACAGAGAAAGGAAAAAAAGAGCTTTCTGGGATTTTTCGTTAGAGATGCCACACCAGAATTGTAATTTTAAAGATAGATTTCCATACAGATGCAACAATGTGACATAACCCAGTGCCACCTACAGAGTGAGTATCTCAGGGAGTTTTAAATAGCATATTGCTGTTTCAATATGAGAAAAAATTTATAGTGTTAATTTTAGTACAAATGAGAGATTAAAATAGTTATTTCAACAGTGTTGCAAAGCATAAAGAAAAAAACGATTAACTCTAATTTGTTAGAGTTTGTTTTTAATGAGGAAGCCCTTTGAAAAATAATATTTCCAAATTCTCGGGCCTTAATGCAAATGGAGGAGAAGGCTATTTGTTAGAACCTTAGGAGAGTATTAATAGAGGGAGCAAAATCTTTGTCATCACGTATGCAAGCATAGATATGAAAGAGCCACAGAAACGAAACATCATGGTGGGAACACTGGAAGTCATGAGATAAATATGGGACTAACAGGAGTATTAATTTTTTTCAAAACAATTTTTGGAAGAGGTGGGGTGAAAAGATACATAAGTATAGGAAGTTCTCATCAGAAAATAATTGAGAGCAAATTTAAAGTGAATCTACTTAAAATGATGTATCACTTAATATTTTCAGTTTAAAAGAAATTTAGCGGGAGTTTAAGCAAAGGACATTTATTTCCTGATGTAATAAAAATATTTCTGAACCATCAAATTGTCTTATTAATATTAATTGATGAAATATTAAAAAACTATTTTGGATTAAGTCACTCTAAAATAATTCAATGGTAGTAAATGAGGATCTTAAGTTCCAGTGAGCATCACAGCAATAATCCTACAGACAGAGTTACTTAATTAATCGGGTCCGTACACATTTTTCCTCCTCAGTGGTATTTTCAAAATGTTTGGACAATATGTATGATTAATATCCTTGCTGTTCTATTTAATTTCTACTGTCATTCTTTATATGCTATGTCTTTTTTGTTAATCTTAAATTTGCAAAAGAAAATATATTTTCAAGTTATTTTGTATTCAAGGAAGTTCTATATCTCTGACTATCCAAATTAAGTATTTTTATAAGATATTTTTTTGAAAGATAAGCTGCACAATGTATTTTTGTCAAGCTAATAAAATATACTTCAGAAATGTCCATATGGAGTAAAAATGGAGCAAAACCATAAACATAGTTGGGGTGACTCACTTATAAATGATAAAAGAAAATTATCAAGTACTACAGTGCTTTTTAGTAAATATACTGTTCAGTAACAGGGATGGGACAAGGGAAAAAAAGGTGTGATTTTGGTATGTCTTCAAGTTGAGCACAGTCCAGAAGCATTTCGTTTTCTATCCAAAGCCATGTCCATCTTTTACGTTCTAAAATCTATGTGGTACGAATAAATGAGAACAGACTTGAGTGGAGGACCATACCCTTGGACTCTTCAGCATTCTTGTGAGCTAATTAAAAGGTACAGTTATATTTAAAAATTGTTGCTGATAACTCTATACTGTAATGCCTAAGAAATAACCAATTATAGAAAAGTTAAGATTTTTTATTTTCTAATTAGTATATATAATCCATCAAAAACAATTTTACTAGCTTGACATGAAACAAATAGGGTGGATGATTTTTGTAAGTTTGGAACACAGGCAATGAATAAGCATTTCACAAAGTCAAATGGCAATATAAAAAGTAGCCTAGGTAAGAAATTTTAAATTCATATTATATTTACATAGCTACATTAATTTTACTCATAAAATATATCTGATTAAATTTAATTTAGTTAATAAACTAGCACACAGTAAATATTATAAAGTTAATATATAGTACATTTTATAAAGTTATATCAGTTGTTAACCAACTACTATTCTGATTTTTATAAGATCTATTTAAAAAAAACAACTTCAGGGTTTTAAAAAGTATCTGGTTGGCTAAATGGAGCAGAAAAGTATTAACAAGAGCAGTTTACTAGCACCATTTATTAAAAGTTCACTCTACACCTGACACTGTCTTAAGCACTATGTGTACCGGTCTTAGTGAATCTTTACAGTACTCGGATGATGCAGCTGCTTTCCAACATCCTTATACATAATGGTGCTCCCCAAATAACTATTTCATTTTGGATATGCAACATGTTGTAAGGATCAGACTTATATATTTTTCCAGGCAGTTGCTAACCAAATCACTATTTAGTAGTACTGGAACTGGTTGGCTGAAGCCTGCATCTTGATTAAAGCACAGTGAGAATGATCTTCCACTTTATATGCAGAAATAACTTAGAAGCTCAGCTTCTGTGAATAAATGAATGGATGATTCCTGTTACCATGCTGAAGTATATAGGATACAAGACTCAGTCACCAAAACTACAACTATTTCGGATATCAACGAGAGAGATGAATTAAGTGAAGTTTCTGTTGCACATGGAAATACAAGCCATCATTATCAATGTGAAGGTTTATATAGCCTGTAAACTCACATTTAAATTCATAGATTGCACTAGGGAGTCAAATCTTACAGTATCAAACAGACTTTTTTTTTCACTGCATGAAATTTATATCCATTTTCCAATTACTTGAACTATTGTTGTAAACTCCAGGTTGGTGATATCATGGGTTTACAGATTTGATTACCTGTGATTTCAGATGTTCTTAGTGTATTGGTTGGTGGCATATGTAGATGGGGGGGAGAGTATTCTTGAAAATGGTCATAAGTGATATGATGCAGGGATTTTAATATTTCCTGCTAAAGTGACCTCAGTAGATGAAGTACTTTCTTTAGGATAGTAAAATTGCACTATGGTCATCATAACATAACAACTCATATAAAAATAATAAAACGGCAGGTATAATATGATTATTTACAATAGGATATTATAATTCATCAAGTCATGAGTTCACAATTTTTTCCTTGTGATGAGAACTCTAACAACTTTCATATATATCATGCAGCAGTGTTAACTATAGTCATCGTGTTGTACATTATATCCGTAGTACTTCTTTATCTTCACAAGTATTAATGATTTATGACACCCTGCTAAAATTGACAAAATTGCTCTTCATAACTCAGGTTTCAAATTGCCCTTCCTTTGGTTCTTCAGAACAGAGTTCCAATTATGTACTAATCTTATTTTTAGCACTTTTTGTGTGTTATAAATGCAATCAGTAGAAATGTGTCTAATGTAAATATTGGTCTCTCTTGGTGCCTTGCTTGTATTAGTTAGGATATTAGTTGGCTGTTGTAACAGGGAGAAAAAATAATTGTCAAAGAAATAAGGGGGACCAAATGGTCGGGAGAGTCTGTCCACAGAGTATTCAGGCCCATGTTTCTTTTATATCACACTGTTGGGCTAAGGGATTGCCTTCCTTTTCATGGTTCAAGGTGACCCTGTATCACACTCACACAAAATGGAAGTTGAACCACACATTTCCACTTTCCTCTTTTCATCCAAACCTTAGAATCATGGTCACACCTGGCTGCTATGGAAGCTAGAAGATATTGCCTTTACTCTGTGTGGTTATAAGCTTTTATGAAAAACTGCCGATTCCATAACTCAGGGAGGGGAGTATAGATGATGGGAAACAATGAGTGACTTTCGCTACGATGTCAGGGCATTTCTCTATTGTTTCTCTTTTTGTTAAAGAAGGCTTCAAAGGCATAATTTCCTCAAAGGACAATGGGCCTTGAAATTTGGTGTTGAACTCAAAAAATATTATCAGTAACCATGGATCCAGTAATTAAAAGAAAATGAGACTATGTTTAAAATATTATTCCTTGGTTTTACCCTCCTCCCTATGTAAGCTGTAAGGTACCTGAGGTATTAGGTATCCACAGGACATAAACAATAAACACTGAAATGAGACTCAAAGAAAACAGGGAGATAATGCAAGCTTTCTTTCTCTCTCTCTTTCATTATATATATATATATATATATATATATATGTATATATATATTTGAATAGGAGATAATGGAATTGTCGAAGCAAAGTTTATTATTTCCCCAATTTATAATGTGAGCCAATTTAGTCATTTGTCCTTAATAAATATAAAGCCTAGGAATGGCCTCTGTCCTCAAGGGAGTCCTTAAAAATAAATAAATACAGTACAGAATTGTGCAGGGCACAGTGTAGACACAAACTGGAGAATATAATTCTACCTGGGGGAAGCAATCAGAGACCTCTGATCTGATTTTTGAACTTATCAACAATCTTGCATTAAATTGTGAACGAGATTGATTTATACCACAGAGGACTATAAAGCATTTAACTTCAGCCTGCTTTGTGATAAAAGTCCTTAGGGTTTCATTTAGATGTACTATTTCTGGAGCACCCACATTTATATATATGATACAATCCTTTTTCCTGTCTTTTTATATGAAAACAGAGTATAAACATTTTAATCGGTATATAAAAGATCTACTCTAGCTAACTACATCTCAATTCCTTAAAACTTCAGGCCAGATATTAATCTTTTACTTTACATAAGGATTGTGTACAAGTACATTAACTGAAAAAAAAATATGCCATTTTAATCACTAACACACTCCCATGAAATTAAGGCATTGGGCTTTCAAAAAAATACATTTTTAACACATGAACATCATGAAAAATATGCATTCTCCATTGAGCCGCACATCGGACCCCCTGCTCAGTAGAAAGTCTGCTTCTCCCTCTCCCTCTGCTGCTCCCCCCTGCTTGTGCTCTCTCGCTTACACTCTCTCTCTCTCAAATACAAATAAAATCTAAAATATATATATATATATATATATTCATTCTCCAATAATATGCATTATTATTGTTGGAAATATATTCTTTAACAAAAGTTTAGTATAGGGTGCTATTTTTGACTAAAGAAAAATATTGAAGTTACACCATTATTAATACTTATTTTGAAAATAACTTAAGTTTGCAAATAAAACATTTTTATGATCTTTAAAATGAAAAGTAGCACTAAAAAACTGATATAAGGATATAATGTTTCTTTATATTCTTTAATCTAGCATTCTTAATCCATTAAGTTTTCCACACAGACAAATCAAAACAATGTTCATTATTGTATATAAAAATATCTCTAAGTTACCTGTGAATTACAAGGCCATTTACTTTGAAATTGTGCAAATACTTACTAATAATGAAATTTGAAGGCACTCTGAAGTTATTGAGATACTCTGAATATACTTGAGATGATTTGGTAATTAAGTTTTCCCTTCAATATTAAATTAAAATTAAAATCTTTAGCTGACAGTTTTGCTCATTAAAAAGCACTTAAGCCACTTACTGTTTATAGAAGGTACACACACATTGTTTCAGGAAGAAATACATGATCTCAGCTATTACTAATATTGCTTTCTTTATTTGATACATTTCAAGCATTGCTAGGAACACTTGAGACATTATATTTAATTATAGACATTTCATGCTTCTTTAACCTGTGGTCAGTAAATATAAGTATATTTCATGTTAGTGATGTTGAAAACAGCTAGAGGCAAGAATTCTCATGAATTGCATATAAACTGATGGTGGGATATAGAGGGTAATGTAGTTTTACTCCTAAATTTTCACATTTTTACTGATAATTTTCCTGTATCAAAATCCCTTCTCCCTCCCTTCCTTCTTTCCTTCTTTCCTTCCTTCTTTCCTTCCTTCCTTCCTTCCTTCCTTCCTTCCTTCCTTCCTTCCTTCCTTCCTTCCTCCTATTCCCTCTCCTTCTCCCTCTTTCTTTCAACCAACTATTCTTTGATTCTCTTTATTCCTCTATTTTGTCATTGCTAGTATCTGGAGATACAACAATATTTTTAAAGGATTATTAGGCATTCAATAATGCATTCATTCAACAAACATTTATTGAGCGCAGTTGCAAGCCAGGCACTGTAAAAAGTACTAGGAATAGAGCAAAGACGAAGATCAACATGACCTCTAGCAAGAAAGATAGTCTTTAAATAAAGAATAAAAGTAAAGTAACGTGATATGAGAAATACAGAGAGTGAAGGGAAAATAAAGCAAAGATTCCCAGCAAAGTGTAAGTATACAAATAAGACACCCTGCAGAAGTCATGTTTAAACTGAAATGTAAAAGAATAGATAGATCAATCAGGAATGTTCTGGGGGAAAGGAGCAATATATATATGGAAAGCATAGAAGAAAAGAGATATGTTCATTGAAAACATTGAAGACATTTGCTATGGCTTTGTAACAGAATCTCTTGAAGCTTAGATTTTATATATTTGTGATTTTTCTATTAAGAGAAGAAAAAACTCATTAATTTATAGCCACATCCACCCAGTGGTGTCAGTAATCTTTCCTGTATGTTTCAAAACACCCTACCTCTAATGAGTAAATCAGTTTTTGTGTTTGAAAGATGAAATCAGCCTCCTATACCCGAAAGGTTCTGAAAAGAAAAAAAAAAGTGTTCTTCAGAGACGGGATTTTTGTAGAGTAAAAGAAACCTTCAGTTTGAGACCAAAACTCATTCCTAGGACCTCAATCAATATAAAGATATTTGTTTATTTTCAACAAATATTTCTTGAATACAGGCACAATCATACAGCCACGGCCTTGCTTCTTTGGAACAGAAATTCTAATGGAAAAACAGTGTAGGGGTCCAGAAGGACCGGAAACTAAGGAGTGTAACTTTGAGGAATTCTAAAGGACTTTAGCTCTGCTTAAGGAATAGGCCACCTATGGAGATGTGTGCATCTGTTCAGAGGAGAGAACCAGCAGTCAAGAGTAATGCCTGCTGAGGCAAGAAAACACTGGGGGCAATGGCTCTAGCAAATACCCAGGCTGTCCTCTTCCAAAATGGACATCAGAAGGACCTCTCTTTTGTTCTGTATATACTTTAGGAGATTGTTGAGTCCTTCTTGATTTAATGTACCATTTGAGCAACATGCGTAAAAGCATGGAGACAAACTGAGTATTAGGAATATAAATAGATACATAGTTTGGTGGAAGGAGGTAGGACTGTATGGACTCAGTTAATTAGGGGAGAAGGTACTATTGAGAGTTTCAAGCATGACCGAAAGATGCAAATTTGATTGATAAGCAAAAATGAATAATACTCTGGGAAGTGAATGACATGAATTTAAGTGAATACAATGCTATGTGGTGATAAAAATGAATCTGATAAGTATTTAGAGGCTAGAAATAAAAAGACTATATCACTCAATTTGTGTCAGCAAATTTAGTGCAAAGAAAAGACATGAAAATATTTCTGATAATTTTTACATAATTGCTTTACTCAACAAATCTTATTGGTGCATTTACTATGCCAGACAGTTACCTAAACACTAGGGTTAATGCTAAGTAAAATAGATATTTTCCTTTCCTTTCCATTAACTGATTAGTCTTTATTATTTAATGTTAAATAATATTTAAAAGTATTTAAAATGTTCACCACAATGACTGAAATTAAAAAGACTGACAATGTCAAGACATGGACCAAGCAGAACCAGGGCTCTCATACATTGTTGGTGGGAGTGTAAAATGGCACAGTCTGTTTGGAAAAGTCGTATACTAGTTTTGTATAAAACAAAACATACATCTCCTGGTGACTAAGCAAAACTGTAAACCTGATTATAGATATTTACCCCTAAAAAATACAAAGCAAACAACAACAAAACCCTTATGTATCCAAATATCCTTATGTATCCAAATAAATATATATCAGAATGTTTACAGTAGCCTTATTTATAATAGTCCAAAACTGGAAGTCAACTAAGTGTCTTTCGATAGGAGAGCTTTATAAAAAATCTTACATGCTGTATTATTCCATTTATATTAAAATCTAGAACAAGTAAAACTAGTTTATTGTAATAAAAAAATTAGAGCAGTAGTGGTCTCTGGGGGTAGAAACAGGGAAAGAAGCATGAGAAAACTTACTGAGATAATAATAATGTTTTATTATTTAATGTTCTATGATAGTAGCTTGGTTTATAGACACTTTTTCCTAAATCATTATAACAAGAAATTCGATCTTTGTTGTTTTTGTGAGGCTCCTCACATATTATTTCAATGTTCAAGGAATTCTATGGTACTCATGGGATTAGAGAGAGTCCCAGTTCAGCAGCTCAGTGGTTTATAATACTTGATGTGGGCACTATATTGCTGTGAAATCTAGTCCTCCATCTTCTTTTGGGCTCTGTTGGGTGAACTGGGTGGATTCATAAATGCCGGGCCAGATGTGATTGTACTAGTTAACCTTCAAAGACAACTTGTAACCATGGTCCTATTTTCAAGGTGGAGACGGGGCAAGATATATAACGTTTGATGAAATTTCTACATCCTCATCCTCTTCCTGGTAGCAGCAAAACCTACTTCCTGCCTTCTAAGACTGGCTACTTATGCCTTCTCCTCTTATAGTGTCAGCTTTTTGCCCCTCACCATCAAGGGCCTAGTAACTTTTGTCTTTGAGTGTGAAAGGAAAAAAAAGTCATTAATGACCTTTTGAAGCAAGGTCTTCCATACTCATCAAAACAAGACTCAGTCAACTTTGTGGTATTGAGGAAGGAAAACATACCTTTCAGTTCCATTATAACAAGGAGACAAAACATAAACCAACATATTAATAAACTATCCACCAAAACAATATGTTGGTGAAGTCATGAGACATACATAAACAAAATGCATAACCCAAGAAATGAGTAAGTTTAATTGTTTTGGTAATAGGAATCTTTCTAAGCTTAAGCCAATTTATACTCTGAACATATCACCTAACTTACACTTTTTGACTAAGAATCAGAATGGAGGAAAATACTACTAGAACAAGAAAATTTTTTACAAGAGTATCAATCCTGGCATCCCAGCTCTGGGATCTAAAAAATATGAGGTATATCAAGGAACTATGTGAAAGGGCCAGAATATCACTTACCTTTATTTATTAGTAGGACTAGTCTTCCTAACACTGATTCTTAGAATTAGGCAAGCTTACCTACCTAGGAGCTGGCAAACCTGAGTTTGGGAGAACTTTCCCTCCATGGGGGGTGGGGGATGGGGGGGGGCTCAACAGATCCCAAAAAGAAGAAGCATGGTGCTGAGCCACACATAACTGGTTTACCTTTCCTAAATTTATGGCTCATGTAATCAGCCACTTCCTCTTAGGAAGAAAGAGCAAAGGGTGGAAGGAGTCCAGGAGCTGCGCTAATGGATACTCCTGTAAAAGGAGAGACATGACAAGTGGGAAGGAAGCATTTCCTTGTCACGATTCTAATGAGGTTCCAGTAATGCTAACTGATCATTTCAGCATTAATCTGTGCCCAAAGTGACCATCTGAGAGGAGTATGAAATAATGCTTAATCTAAGTAGATTATAAGATTTTCAACATATATTAATTTGTTTCTGATAAATACTGCAATGATATACATAAATGAGAAAATGGAAATTTTCTAAACAAAATATTGAAATCAGTGAATGGAATATTGGAAAGATAATGAAAGAAAACCTTCATGGAAATTATTTGTCAATAACTGTTCTATGCCAGCTATCGTAACTGAATTCATTAACTCTGTGGGGATGAAAATGAGATTGTACTGTCCAAGGATAGACGATACGGCTCATTCCAGAATCTGGATTCTGAAGTCCAGTAACCCCGGTCAGCCAAGCAGGCCTGAGCAGAAACAGACATAATGGCAGAACAAGGAAGAACTAGAAGCTATACATTAATAGCAAGTGAGATGGATAAACAGAGGCACAAGGCAACAGGTCAAAGATGAAAACCCTTTGGCAGGCAAAGCCAGGGACTGAAGTACCATATGTCACCTATTTATTCAAACAATGTATCAAGAAATGATACATCGTGTACCAAACCTCTTTGTTAATGAGAATACAGCACTATTGAATAGAATAAACGAAATCCCTGTGACATTCAAATTCAAGGGAATAGACTATAACGTAACATGAAATAACATGGTATACTGAAGTAGCAAGTACAACAATTCAATTAAGTCAGGGTAGGCTGATGGAGGGGGGCTGGGTCTGGGTGAGGTGATGGTGGGGCTGAAAGAACACTTGAGAGATGTGTGTTCCAGGTAAAGGAAATAACAACTGCACAGATGTGAGGCAAGTTTGTGCTTGGTGTGTTCAAGAAACAAGTATTTCAAGGCCAAGAGAAAAGAAAAGTCAAGGATGACATTGGAAGTTAGATATTGCCTAGTGTAAGGAGGACATCGTAGGTCCAAGTAAAAGTGTTGTCCTTTATTCAAGTCGTTATCTAAAGATCTCCCTCTTCCTCTTCCTTTCCTGAACATTTCAGGCCTAGAGCCATTACATAGGGCAGAGTAAGGTAGGCATACACACTTGGAGGATAGGCCGAGGTGGATCAGTGCAGGTGTAAAAGCTTAAATAAGATTAAGAGAATGTCTCCATTCAAGTACTTAATAACATGAGGTATTAGACTCCAATCCAAAGGAAAGAGAGGGGTTTCCAAATGAAGAAATTGTCCTGTGTGGGATGTTGGAGCCCAAAGCTGTATGGAGGGTACAGCAGGTGTGGGTAGATTCATTTCAATAAGAGGGGATTGATAAAATAGTGAATATATTAAAGATAATGAGTCAGATTTCTGTCTACTGGAAATAGAGATATAGATGTGACTTCATGGTTTTTAATACATACATTCATACGTACACATATATAAACTCTGTGTGTGTACATAAAAATATCTACATACATATATTTTCTATTTCTGTCCACTCAGAATGTTGGGAACAGTAATATCTGAATAGGAATGAGCATACCTAGCACCCAAATCTCAGCTACTAAATACCATTCGTCACTAAAAGAAACCAGGACTCATTAAAGGAATTGATTCTAGAGGTGGGTCAGAGAAAGTACAAGATGAGTCCAGAATAACTTGTGACAAAAAGCAAAGAAATGCTCAAGGGTGCGATAACACTGCAACAATATTCTGAAACTAATTTAAGTTACTGAGAGATAAACTAGTCATAAGTTATAGAGCTATGCCATTTACAAAAGCCTCAACAAAGAAATTGCTGTTTATATTACACCAACAAGAATGTGAGAAGACATGTAGCATCGTGATTGGAGTAAGTATAATGGTATTATACAGAAATGGCTTTGAGTTCTAACTCAGCCTATTGTAATTTTGGACAAGTTGCTTAAACTCTAGAAGCTCAATGTTCTCATATGTAAAATGAGGGATGATATCTACTTTATAGAGTTGTGTAAGTATTCATTGATAATGTAAAGTGGTTAGGATTAAGCTAAACGTAGTTGTAGTTACTGTTAGTAATAGTAGTGGTAGAAGTTGCATTGTGTCGCATATCCAAAGACTGAATAGATTCTCTCCTTAGTTTGAAGTAAATATTAGGTTTAAAAATGTGTGGATGGAACGGGGAAGAAACATAGCAATTGCTATCAAGGATTATCTTTGAAATTTATGACAATAGTTAATCATGTTTTCAAATCTCTTAAATTATGCACATTTCTCATAGTTCGCTTTTATTTAAAGGATGAAAAAATATTTTAAAATGTTAATACTATGTTAGTCCAGGAAAATTGTCTTCAATTCTATCAGTGTATCTAATAATTTAGATACAAGCATTTGGTACAACATTCACTCTAGACAGGTGAGTGTTCTTGTTGCTTAGAATAGAACATACTTCTTGCAGGCATTCCTTCCCAGTCCAATTTTATATTCTCTATTTACTATGCCTAATCATTATGCTAAGGCTCGTTTGAAAACAGTTGTTCTTAATTGTAAAATTGAACTGCGCCCCATTAAGCTCTTGCCTAGCTGCTTTTGAGATCCTTGGTGGTTTGGAATGTGGGGATGCATCTACATTTTCTCTCTGCCAGTTCCTTTTATCTGTTCTCTCTAATGCTATCCCTTCAGTATTTCAGCTGCTAAGTGGTTCTAACGTATGCCTGATATAATTTCCTGATGACGGATGCGTTGTTCTCACTACTGATCTGTCAGCAGGAATGCCACCTGTGTCTGAGAATTTGGGACCAGAAGGGTTGTGTATTTTACTGAAGCAAGAGGGAAAATGTAGAATTAAATAGAAACATTCCAGTCTGTCCATTAACTTCTGATATCAAATTTTGCCCCAACTATAACATAAAAGGAAAAACAGTAGAAATTCTGTGAGCTTTATAAATTAACCCACAAAGAGATTTGAAATCTTTTTGCCTATTTTTATAAATTTCAGTATTTCAACTTTTCATATGGATGCATGTTCATTATTTATCCAGTATTTGTGAATGCCTACTCTGTGCCAAGGATTTGTTCGGGTGCTGGGGATAATGTAGATATAGTCTCACTCTCATAGAGTCTAGAGTCTACTTTGCAGCAAAAGTTTTACCATATTGGGTCTCAGAGCTTCAAAACTACCAAGTTGTTTTATTGTGATATTAGAACGATTGCTGTTACATAAATACTTGTTAAAACTGGATGAAATTCTTGCTACCTATATAGCCTTTGTAAATTACTTAGCCATTGTGAGTTCAAGAACGACAAATAAAAAGCAAAGTGTGCTGGTCCCCCTTATAAAATGAACACTGAATTGTAGGCAGGCTTCCAGACATCCACAAGGCTTTTATGAAAAGGAGAGGGGCCCTGTGATCCAGGAGTCAACCTGTACATTCAAGGCAGTGTGAAGCTTGTAGGCTGGATTTACAATTTGGGTTTCACAAAACTCAATTTATTTGATACCAAAGTCATTGTAGCAATGAGAGTATATAGTCCTTTAAGGTCCATTGAAGTCAGGAACTCAAGTTTCTAAACCTGAAGTTGGGCTTTACACTGATTCTGTTTGTTGCTGTTGGGTTGGTGTATCATGCCATCTCTATGCTCTGGACCAACCACGTTGTTACAGATTCTTTCATGCGGAAACCCTGTTTACCACACCTATTAACTTGTCTCACATAGTAGCCTCCCTATTTCCATGGAGATGCCAGAGAGGGTTTGTTTGTTTGAGTTTCTAATACTCAGCTAGATCTTGTATGTGGGTTCACTGGGGTGAGGAAAGAGAACAGAAATTCCACTCTTTTATTGTTTGCCTCACAACTGTCAGCGAAAGAATACCAGAGGTAGCAAAGAAAAGCATGTAACAAGACAGGAATCAATCAGGAATCCTATATAAGCTTATTTTTTATTCAAATTATCTTACCCACCTAACCAATATATTAAAGAATAGGTATCTTCAGTTCCATAATCTTCATTCCCATGGAGATATGTATCCATTTATGTATTTAATGAAGTCACAGTACATTTCGTATGTGTATTTTGGTTGTACATTTTGTATTTTTTGTTGTCATTTGAGATTAAATAAAAAGTAAAACTATATTCCAGCATGCTGAGATATATCTGAGCATTCAGTTAATTCCTCTATAAAAAAAATTTCCTAATTTCCTCTATAAAGAAATCATTACTCAGTTAAAGTGGTTCCTACCCACCTCTGTTACTCCTGAACATATTAGCTTGTTTTCTATCCTCGCGTCCTCTAATTGAGATGATCTTATTTCTCTATTTGTTTATTGTTCATTTTTCCTTACCATTTTTCACTAGAGAAGAAGTTACTTGTCATTCTTTAAAACAACTGTGGTTAGAACAGTGCCTAAAAAGGTGGTGTACTTACTATTTTAAATGAATAGTCAGTCTTTAAATGAAATGAGACTATCTGGTCTAGACATAATTGTTTTCAAAAGAAAGTGAGAAATTTCTTTCCATTTGCTATGAGGAAGGCTTCATATATATCTATATATATAGATAGGACTATATAGATATATAGATATATAGATATATATGAAGCCTTCTATATCATAGATCTATATATATATGGTATAAAAAGAGAGAATATATATATATGGCATAAAAAGAATTATTTTATTAGTTTTAAAATAAATGTCTGTTTTCAGTCATTTCAGTTAAATCCTGTTTTATTTGCAATTTCATTAACTAAGATGTTCAGTTAAGAAGAACTTCATATATATAATATAATGGTGATTTAAATTCACAGTGGAAGTACTGGGAAATCACAAGATCCTGAAATATTTTCTTGTCTACAGGAAATGAAAATTTATTTAATAAAGTTTTAGAGGTTAAGAGATCTATTAAATTTTTCATCATTGATTATCAGCAACCCATTTATATATGAAAGGTATTCAGTGTCCTTTAAATAGAATATTTAATTAGTACACCCTATTTATTATGATAAAATATAACTTAGTGCCTTGTATTTGGTGAGCCTTCTTAAAAATGACTGATTTCTAAAATTATTGTTATTCAAACACTAAAAAAATAGGACCACTTTGAAGTAGGTAATCACAGCTGACAAATAGTAGTTGTATTTGTATTTGCCTTGAAAAACCCCATTGGCAGTGATAAGGGAAATGTAACTCTAAAAAAGATGTTATAAAAAAATGATGTTGTATGTTTATTAAATGTTTTAGCTCTGCAGAGCCCAATAGAAATCTATGCAATTTTTAAGGCCTTTTGATAGACCACAAGGTGGTCATTATTCTCCTACAGATTCCTGAGATGCTAGAACTCCCTGAGGACCTGTAAACTACTTAATTCTTCTACCCCTAAGCCTTCAAATATGACTTCATCTGTCTGTTTCTTTTCTTTTTATAATAAAATTGGCCTGTATTTTGAATCCCATCCTCTCTCTTCTAACGAATTTTGCATTTTGGGTGAACAACTTTCTCTTGAGTCTAAGTCATTCCCTGATTCTCTGCTCAAACATTTCAATGAGATATCCACACCTAAGCTTCTCAATTGATGTGATTCTTCAGACCTGCAGGTCATCAAGGGAACCTTCCATGTCTGCAGCCTCCAGGCCTGCCTCTGGCTCTTGGCTCTCCTATGAGTTTATCTCAGTGAGCGTATAATGTTTTCTATGAGCAACATGATGTGATTATGTAGAGAAACTCTAATCTTTACCTAATGTCTTGACTGTATGGCATCCTATTGTCATTCTTAATGTTCCGGAGAGGTTTTCCCTTAATACTCTTCCCTAAACACAGGACAGGATACATTCCTGTATTATTTTCCTTGTTGCTTTTTCATAGTACTTTTTACACATTTTAATTAAATATAAATGTGTTAGTTTATTCACTTGTCTGTCTCACCAGTGAATGAATGAAAGGGGCAAATACACACATTCGGTTTGCTTGACTTTCATCTCTTTTATTTTCACCTTCTTACTGTTTGGAACACACAAATATTGTTATGAAAAAGAGAAAAAGATAGAAATAGATTAAGGCAGGTTTGAAGAAGTATGACTAAAAGCTGATAAACATAATTTTTATAAAATCTTCATATATGAGAAGTTAATGATATGTTGTCACTGTTAGGCTTTGTAGAAATTTCATTGAGCTGTCGGGTATATCTCTCACTTTTGTATATGTAACGTTCTTTCCCGCTTTTTCTGAACCCTTCTCTTCCTTTAGGACACTGAACTCTTGCCCTCAAGATAAAAATGTGAATTATATTGCTTTACCTATATTACCATAAATGACCAAGGCCTGTTCCTCAGATTATTGAATACCTCTGAGATCTGTGATTGATCTAGGACTGACAGGTACACTAAGCAGACCCAATTACAGTCCTTTTCTTAGTGATTGGCATGATGTCAGCACTAAATACTTTGTAAGCCTAAAGCTACTGTGGGCCATTTTGCCACCACAAGAACACCTGATTAATAATTCAGCAAACACAGAAGGCAAAGGTATGGATTGTGGAAGGAAAAAACTGTTCCAAATGACCTCTTCCAACTCCCGATCCAATCTAAGCCTGAATACTCCTGGACTTTTCAGTTATATGAATCAATCTTATCAGCTTTACAAGGTTTCTTAAATGTATCCCAATGATTGCTCAAAGCCCATCTCAAAAGTATTTTATATATATATACACACACACATATATATATAAAATTATCATCAAAGCCAGTATGAATCCCAACTCACAGATGATCTCTACACTGGCCAATTTTCTTTGGGCAATTAAAAGTAAATGGTAAATGTTTACACATTGACTTTAAATAGTCATATTTATTGACGCTTTTGATGAAAAGGAAAAATAAGAATGATCCATGAGAATTTTCCCTTAGTGACATCAGCTTAGGGCAAGCGATCCCTGTTGGTAGCATGTTATTTTTATCAGGACTGCTGCTTCTAAAATAGTACAATATATTTATAAAAATTGTGGGGAATATACATTTTTACCAACCTGAATCCATTAATTTTAGTCACAAGCCTATGCTTGCCAGCATTAGTATCTGTCATTCATATCTGTCTTATAGGAAGAAATTCATATGGGGAGAAATTCATATGTAGAGCAATTCCCATATTTTTGCTGGATCAATGTTTTCATTTATTAGTAATTTAATTTTAAACTCAAAGAATCTTTCTTTACATGTAAACTTACTCAGAAGTCCATGTGTAAATTGTTAGCTTATTAATATAAATTATTATTCCAGTTAAGCCTGGGATAGTTCTGATTGAGATGGGAGTGGTAGACCTACAGTTTGGGCTTTTATACCATTCCACCCCTGCATCACTTTTGGGAAGAGCATGGGGCTTAATGAAGCTGTTTGAAATCCACTGGGATTTTAAAAATGTGGATCAAAGTGAAAAGGTGACAAGTAGATTAGTATTGCACTAAGGTAGTATATTTTTTATCATCATCACATCTTTTGTTAGAGATTGTCTTTTAAAGGTCATAAATCGAGGGGCACATCTTTTATTTGTTTTGTTTGTTTTTCAAGTAAGAGTTGCCTGTGGAAAGGTATGCTAGTTCCTTGCATGCTGGTCTGCTCACGGAAAAGGTGGCAATGACCTGACAGATATGACAAGGAATTTATTTTGCCTGAGTGATCACATATTAATGGAACATTAAAAATTTGATTGTTATGATTAGGTGACTAATAAGAATAATTTCTTAGAAAATACTGTTTGCTAAGAGCAAGAATACAATAGAGGTTTGGAAGAGTTGCTTTATGTGTCAAAACAGAGTAGTAATTCAGAAACATCCAAAATAAATGAAGTGAATTAGAATGGCATATGAAAATTTCTGTTGGAAATAGTGTCCTGTTGAGTTAAGCAATGTGCTAGTTTCACAGCTGCCATACCATGTCTCTCTTTTTAATTTTTGGCCTGCTTCACCTTACCCCACAATCAGTCTCCCCAAAGAATGTACTGGAAATAAAAAGACACTGAAGAAATTACACTTTAGGTAAGAGTATTCAGTGTCTGTGAGGTTCTATGTCTGCTAGTGGCCCTGATCAATGACAGAAGAGGCGCTAATCTGGCAAGGAACTTCGTGCCTGCCCCTTGACTTCATCTTCTCTTCAGTCCCTGAGCCACCTTAGATTTGTTTCTTCTACCGGTCTACAGCTTCCATTCTTTTCTAACAATTAATGCATGCAGATATTAAGCACCTGGCTGTTGATAATTATAAATGCTAACTAGGGGAGCTATCATCACTCCCTCATCGTAAACCAAGTTCCCGCATAAGCTTAGATTCTTTCTGGGCTCTTTGCTCTGTTTCATTGATTCTTATATCTATACCTTCAACAATACCATAATGTTTGAGTTATATAAAGTAGATAAGATAAATGAAACAGTTATGTGTCATCCTGATAGACATCAAAAAACCTGCATACTGGTTTATACAGCATGGTGCACTTAAGTAAATTTAAATTTATGCGAAGAAATATTACATATTATTTATAAATAAATACATATATAATTAAATAAGTGGTTCTCAAAGTACGGTCCAAGAATTCCTGGAACGATCAAGATCTTTTTCGGAAGTCTGAGAAATCCTTCCTTTCCCATCTACATATCTATGCCAGACCAGATTTTCTTCATGTATTTCAAGTAAGACCTCATATCACAGTAGATTTAATGCAGAAACAGATATGGGTCCTGCGTTCTTCTATTTAGCAGACATTAAAAATGCTTTCCAAAAGGTTTAAAAAATTACTCAGCACTATTCTTTTGAAAAATTTTTCATGACAATGCTACTTATGGAAACAAGTCATAGGTTTATTCATTTATTTAAGATCCATTAATAAATACACTTGCTCAATTTTAATTTCTAATATGATGAATAGAAGTAACTAACTTTTTGGGCTCCTTAATAATCTTAAATGAGTAAAGGGGTCCTGGGAGCAAAACATTTGAGAACTGCTGAGTTAAAAAATAAAAATGTAGACATGAAGGATATGCACCAAAATCTCTGATAATGATTTTTTTTCTTTAGAGGAAGAGAATTATGGGTACTGGGAAGGAAAATAATAGGGAAAATTCAACCTTATCAATTTTGTTCCATTTCTTTATGAAAAGATTGAAGATACAGTGACAAAATACACATATTTGCTATTCCAACTCATTTTGGGGGGAGTTTGCTCTATTATTTTCTTGACAGTTTAATTTTTTTCTTTTGTAAAATTGGTATGAGGAATAGTTCCTTTTTCTAAAGTACTCATGACTTACATAGTATATATTCTCATAAATATTTTTTTTCTCAGACACTCTATAGACCATCCATATGTTCCTAATGCATGTGTGTCTGGGAGGAAATGGTTGAGGGAATCATAGCACTACCGCCAAAGGTAACCAATGATGATCTGTCTTCACAAGTCAATACTCTTTCCTTTTTGTTTCTTCATATTAATAATGCATTTCCTGCTTAAGAACTACTCTGTTTTAAAATAAGAAACCATCAGCAATATTCATTATTAAAGCAACATAAAATACTTTTCAAATAAGAATCACATTCTATTTTCTGGAGCAATACTCTGAAAAGATGTGAACAACGTTGATTTTTTAGAAGCCCAGCAATAGCATGTTGGTTTGAGTGAGATAATTTTTATCTAGAATATTATCTGTATTTCAGGCAATGAAGTTGTATCAGGAATCAAACTTATATGGGGCTTTTTTTGATAGTGTCTTCATGAATGTATTTTTACTAAGCTTATGATACTAATTCTGAAACATTTCAAAGGTGGGGATCAGTTATACAACACCCTTTGCTTTGGGTTACAGAGGAAGAAAAATATCTAGCCAGGAGCGTGTTAACAGGGTGAGAGCCCAGAATGGAAGTATGAACACACAGGTTCCTTTCTCAGGTCTTCCCCTAATGAAAAACTATTGTTTTTGTCAAGTCTCTCAAGTTGGGAAAATCACAAAAGCACTCTAGCTAGCTCATACAAGAAGGTCTTAGAGTAAAGATTCGGTAGGATGATCTCAGTAGAGATAGAAAATGAGGTAGGCTTCATGGAACTAGGACGTGGAAATGGAAATTTAAAAAAAAAATGTTATTTATATTTCTCTTTCTAGAGATTCAGCTGTCATTTGGCCTCTCTCCCTGATCCATTGTTTCCTCTCAGGACCACCTTCCTTTACTTGTTCACAACATGAAACTTTTTGGTTTCACATGCCTTTGACGTACATGTTACTCACCTTAGCTTTGACCAGATATGTTTTGTCCATTTAAGAGTACGGTGACTGAGATTGTTGGGTGGCTCCTATTCTTACCATGAATCATTCTATTAGAAAATAATCCATCTTTAAAATTTTGGCGTGCAATGTAGATAACTATGGAGAAGGCCATATTCGACTCTACACAGTAAAACTTAGTTGGGTTTTCCCATTGGATACTATAGTTATCTCTCTAAAGTCCTCAGCCACCTAATTCTGGGATTTTTTTTTTTCTCCCTTTGGTCCACCAAACAGCTTCTAATATTCTCTCCATTTTTTAGTCTCAGCATCACACAAAACTTTTATTTCCTTCAGACTGCAAACCACACACACACACACACACACACACACACAGAGTAAAATTAATATTGACCATTCATTATTCTTTAAACATCTCATCCTGGGATAGAGGCCAAAAGGCTGATCGTGGTTTGCTTTGACAGTTATAGTCACAGAAGGTATTTGTCACATAATTCCTTTTGTTGAAGAGGTAGTACTTTGGGATGGATTTATGCTATGGATGAGCTTCTCTTGCTGAAAACAAGTCCTCAGTCTAGGGTCAATAAGTATATAAAGCATATAGGAGAAATTGAGTGTGGCTAAAAATGTACTGATATATTCAAGGCAGATATAGGAACTTAGGTAAGTAAATTCACATCTCTAAGGATTTAAGCTACCCTCCATGATAACTTAGAATCTTAAAGTTCTGTAAGATAAAAAAAATATAAGTATATGGAGTGACATCATTTTCTTTTACATAACATCTTATATAATCTGTCAAATCAATGTCAATCTTTTAGTAATTACTTTTTTTAGTATTTTTTTAGTAATTTCTATTTTTTAAATATATTCCCATCTGCAATTGATTTCTTCCAACATCCCAGTAATCATAATATAGTCAATTCATTTTTATTATTTATAAGAAATAAGCTTTTGCTATTTTAGTAACATTTCTTTAGGTAAATGTTTATGAGTTTCTTTGCTGAAAACAGTCTAAGTATTAGAGTGCAACTCCTTTGTTTGACCATTGTCTATAACTTGGAATCTCTATCTCCATTCCTAGAACACACAGACAGTATTGATCAAACCACATATTTACTAAACAAATTTATAATATCAAAAACTCCAAATGAAAGGTTATATGCGTTTTCTGGATACAGTTAATACTTGAGTAGTATCAGTGAAATGAAAAATCCCTAGGTGAATTGCAAAATAAAACTCAATAATATGTTTATCAGGTAATAAAATTAAAATAACTTCATCTTTTCCTTATTATCATAATATTCTTTTTTAAAGATTTTATTTATTTATTTGAAAGAGAGAGTGAGAGAGAGAGAGAGCATGAGTGGGGCCGGGGGTGGGGGAGAAGAGACAGACTCCCCTGCTGAGCAGGGAGCCCGATGTGGGGCTCCATCCATGACCCGAGCCGAAGGCAGTCGCTTAACCGACTGAGCCACTCAGGAGCCCCTATCATAATATTCTATTAGATCAAATACCTGTAGTTTAAACTGATCTCTAAAGTAATTACAGTCTTTTTTATCAGGTATTTTAGTCATAAACTCAAAATTAAGGTTAAAAAATATTCAAGTTCACCCCCAATCATTGTATATATAGAGATGACCAAGTCATACAATCCTTGAACTCACTGTATATAGGCTATAATGGTAGAAACCGACCATCATCAAACAGCTAGAGGACAGTGTGGTAAGTATATGGTCAGAGATACACATAATTTTTAGAGCAAATTTGGAATAAATACACTCTTTATTAATAAAACATTGTCCAATAAGGGAATTATCAAATAAATTATAAATGAGTTATTATACTTTACTGTAAGTAGATATTCTAGATCTATTAAACATAATGTCTCCTAATGTATGTGGTATGCAGGAAACGCACACGATAAAGTTGTTATGAAAAAAAGACGAAATATGTTAAGTCTGTATTATCTCAGTCACACACACATACGTAAAATGTGGGGGAGCGAAAGCTTTGCAGCTTTTGTGGGCTGGTTGCTGAGCTCTTGTGAGTGGAGAACACAGAATACTGCTCTGCAAGGCTCCAGAAATAAGGCAGCAGATGCATGAAGAAGCACAGAGCAGAGAGGGGTGTCACTACAGACTGAAGGAAATGCTGGGAGCATAATAACAGCTTTGGTTCCAAATATGTGGATCTTGTTCCTCTGGAGTTCAACATCTGTTAATTACCATCCCTGAATTCTGTAAAACCTCCCTGAATTATTAAAATGCTCCCCTTAAAAAAAATGTTCCTCTTTTACTTAAACTGGTTATATGTATTTACTATTACTTGTAGTCAAAAGAGCTTTAACTGAAGTAAAATTTTTCATTAAGTAGATAAAGAATAGAAGTCAATACTTTTTTAGGAGCTTATATGCTTGTATTACGCCTTTTGATGCTCAAGAGTAGCTTGCAGATAATTTTGTTTAATAACCTCAAACAACCCTCCTATCATAATATTTATAGTGCTATCAGGTGCAGGGAGTACATTTCTAAATTCAACTTGAAAGCCAGATTGCTATTTTTCAGTTTCTAAGAAGACTGACCTTATAGAGGAAACTACCTGGAATTGTAGAACACATTCCTCAAGCTTGCTGCCCAATAGAAATTTCTGTGATGATGAAAATATTCATTCTGCGCTGTGGAGTATGGTAGTCAGTAGACATAGAATTACTGAGAATTTGAGAGGTATCTAGAGTGATTGGGGAACTAATTTTTAAATTTTATTTAATTTTAATGAATGTGAAAGCAAATAGCTACATGTGGCTAGTAGCTTATATCAGACAGCACAACCTTCGAGTGTACCTAGGAAAAGTAGAAATATAATTAATGCGACATTAGCGTCAAAAATCACAACTATCTCTTATATTCTTGGGCACTTTGGATGTCTCCTGGTTTATGAGATTTTAGCAGATGCATTACAAATTGAATCTCTAAAATAATGTCTTTTTTCTTTAGCTTATCATGTATCTAAAAGTATGGAAAACTTAAATCTAGAGTAGGCTTCCTACTTCAAATAATATTAGTCCTATTAAACAAAACAAAACAAAAAGTAGAGAAAAAAACACAAACAAGCAGGAAACAGCAGAAGCATATCAAACAGTAAGCAATAGATAATGAGTGCCTGCTACTTCCTAGGGAAACAGTATTTGTTTAGAAAATTACATAAATTTTGAAAACATGTCTAAAAAGTACATTGTGGCTAGTAAACCATCACTGTCAATAACTCATAAACATTTTTAGACAATATTTCTGATCTTGAGTTGGTTAAAAAGGACTTAAGACAAATAAAACAAATAATAATTACAGCTTACGATAGGAATTGGATGATATTTAAAAAACAGTTATGTGCTATAATAATTATAAAGAAGAAGTATCACTCTGGCACCAAGTGGACTAGGAAAGCGTTAACATAATTTAGGTAGGACCTAGATAATTGGCAAGGTGAAAAAAAAGGGAAAATATAGTAGAGAATGGACAGTGAGTAGATCTATAGGGCTATGCAGTGTGGTGGTGGAAAGGTTGTACAAAGAAGATTGCAGACACTTACTGGTAGATTGAGGAGCACTGAGGAATTTAGACTTTATCGCAAAGGTGGTATAAGTCCCAGAAAGTGTTACAATTAACCCATGCATCTAGGGTTGTCCATTTAACACATGTAAACATGACTAGCATTTCTATATGGGTTTCTTAAGGATTTTCTCTTCAACTCAGTCAGACATACTCTCTTCTATAAATAATAATAAAGTTGATTCATTCAAAAATGAAATATTTATTGAATATAAAAAATTAATGGTAAGCTACTTTTTTTTATAACTAAAAAATGCTTTCCAAACAATTTTCATACTAGGAAGGAAGCCTGAAATGCAGCCACTTTGGATTTTGGTCAAAGTTGGTTTTTGTTTTGTTTTGTTTTGGTGGGGGGTGGTGTTCAGATATAATGCTTTGAGCTGTTTCTGAAAATAATTTTTGTACCAAATGTGAGAGAAAAAGCAAGCAAAAACCTTATCTGGCTTAGAGGGGCGCCTGGGTGGCACAGCAGTTAAGCGTCTGCCTTCGGCTCAGGGCGTGATCCCGGCATTATGGGATCGAGCCCCACATCAGGCTTCTCCGCTATGAGCCTGCTTCTTCCTCTCCCACTCTCCCTGCTTGTGTTCCCTCTCTCACTGGCTGTCTCTATCTCTGTCAAATAAATAAATAAAATATTAAAAAAAAAAAAACCTTATCTGGCTTAGAAAGCAAATGATCTAAAACACTGTGAGTTAACAATGCTTCAGATTCACTCACATCAGTCTACATTTATCTACCATGATGCTTATATATATTCAACTAAATGGTAGTTTTGTACAAAAGCATGCAGAAGTCCAAACAGAAGAGCAAAATAAAATTGTAAGTACACTAGGAGGCAAAGAGATGAAGCCCATGTTTTGATATTCATTCTAAGAGAAGTCTGTGACTAAATAGTAAAAACCAAAAGGTTTTTTCGCGTTCTTCTTAGACTTGTCCAATCGAACTTGTGTGATATTTGAAATATTTTGTGTCTGCACTATCAGTAGCTACTAATCACTTGTGACTGTTGACCATTTGAAATGTGACTAGTGTGACTGAGTGACTGAATTTTTAATTTTATTTCAATTTAATTAATTTAAATTGAAATAGTATAGGTTATATGGTTTTTTCAATGTAAACAGCCAATTTCTCTCAGATAAACAAAAAATGTCAATAATTAAGAAATCTGAAAGGCCACGTGTAAGTCTTAAAATTAGTAGCATCATATTCCCTATATACAATAGTATCTTCTCCTTTGTGTCACATCTATACTAAAATAATTTGGGCATTAAATATAGAGAGTATTTCCCTTCCAAATTCCTAGCCCATTTTCTTATTGTAACTTTTAAAAACAATTTAGTTCCTTCAAACTATAAAGAGAGACTATAAAGAGAAAGCAATTTTTTTAAGGGGTGCCTGGGTAGCGCAGTCGTTAAGGCGTCTGCCTTCGGCTCGGGGCGTGATCCTGGAGTTCCGGGATCGAGTCCCACATCAGGCTCCTCCGCTGTGAGCCTGCTTCTTCCTCTCCCACTCCCCCTGCTGTGTTCCCTCTCTCGCTGGCTGTCTCTCTGTCACATAAATAAAAATAAAATCTTTAAAAAAAAAAAAAAAGATTTTATTTATTTGTTTGACAGAGAGAGAGAGAGACAGGCAGTGAGAGAGGGAACACAAGGAGGAGGAATGGGAGAGGAAGAAGCAGGCTCCCAGCAGAGGAGCCTGATGTGGGGCTCGATCCCAGAACGCCAGGTCACGCCCTGAGCCGAAGGCAGACGCTTAACGACTGCGCCACCCAGGCACCCCAGGAGAAAGCAAATTTAACAATAGACTTGATGTTGACTCTCAGAATTGAGAATTAAAAATATATGTATCAGACAAATATTAGAAGAGGCAATATCAAATATCGGCATTTATCCATTGAGTTCTATTTGGATACCACTAGAAGGCTTCCCTCTTAAAAATGATGTTTATGTCAAATCAGAATATTTTTAAGCACCTATAAAATTTCTTATTATTTGTAAAAATAACAATGTTTTAAAGGTTTATATCATGATAAGATAGAATTCTTAAAATACGATGTTATCATGACAGGATTTTATCTTGAGGAAAGAGATATAAATACATATATATACACATAGTTGACCCTTGACCAACATGGGTTTGAAGTGTGTGGGTCCACTTACACATACATCTTTTTTCAGTGTAGTAATGTACTGTAAATGTATTTTCTCTTTCTTATAATTTTTTAAATAACATTTCTCTAGCTTTATTTTAAGAATATAATATAGAATATATATAATATACAAAATTTGTGTCAGTTGACTGTTTATGTTATCAGGAAGGCTTCCGGTTAACAGTGGACTCAGTAATTAAATTTTTGGGGTGTCAAAAGTTATACATGGATTTTCAACTGTTTAGGGGGTTGGCATCCCTAACTCCTGTGCTGTTCAAGGGTCAACTGCATATTTTTTAAAAATTCAAGAGTATAAAATAAAACTCAGGTGTAATCGTAATGGATATACACCTATGTGTTTTTCTTTTACTTAGATATAAAAACAACAACAACAAAAAAAACCCCAAAGGTTTACTTGGTTTCTGCATGTCAAGAGGATAAATGAAATACTCAGTTTTTTAAATATATTCTGACATAGATAACAACATTTTAACTAAATACTGGCAAGAACCCATGAGAGAAGATGTAAGGTCTGTACCCTCTTTCTCTCTGCCATTGGTATGTATGGGTATTTGTGGCTATAATCTCATATGAATTAGTTTTGAATCTCTTATGCATTCATGTGCAGGTCTTATAGTCAGAATATAGTTTAAATCCTAATCCTGAATCTTTTAATCTGCGTGATATTGAGTAAATTGTGTTACATTGTATAGTCAGAGAAAATTTCTGAATGAGATTGGAAGGAGCCATGAATAAGTCATTCTTTTGGCAGAGTCTAAGTACCCAACCCTCTGTGGTTTAGACGCTGGCGCTGCAAGCACAGAGCAAAAGGGAGATCATCTATAGTCTGGATAAGGGAAATGGAAATAATTTGTAAATTGGCAGGCAAAAAATATGAGCAGAACAAAATCACTAAAATGAATGAGTAAGGATAGTAATGGAGTAAATGAAAAAAGATAATAGGAGATACATTAAAGAAGTGGCCAAGGAAAATATGCATGGCAAGAAATAATGGTGTCTCAGAAACAGATGTCAGAAAACATATGGCAGGGTGGATTAGTTAATTTGAAAGAATTAATCTATATACATTAAGTTTATATGTATATGTGTGTATATATATATAACTGCATATTAATATGTATTGATATTTATTAAGTTAGAATTTTTGGTGTAGTTATTTTTGTGACATAGCCATGGTAATCCTTGGAATTTGCAAAAGAGAAAAATGAAGAGTTTAAAAAATCTAAAACTAAAATAAAAAGTTATTCCAATAATTAAATTAAAGACTATGCTATTAAATACAAATAGGTCAGATTACTATACAATTTAGTATTTGAGGATTGGGCAGGGGGTGATGTGAATGAATAGATCTAAGTATATCTGGGCTACACTGTTAACAGAATGCTCCTTATTAGGATTACCAATGATAAATAATTTTGTAGTGTAGTGACTAAGGGCAAGGATGCACTTTGAAGTAAGATTGCAAATATGACTAATACTAGCTCTGTGACTTTAAACAATTCAATATATTTTTTCTTCCTTTTTTATTGATGTGAAGTAGTCAGATAAATCTAAGTTCATATGAATTGCACATCGGAGCTCACTGTTGAAATAAAATCAATTGTGTGGTCCAACAGTTTGGTGCATTGCATACTCTAGATCAAGACTAGCTCAGCTGGGAATATCACTTCAACAGTTACTAGTCATGTGACATTGAGCGAGTATATCTCAGCCTCAGCTACATCATCTGTAAAATGGTCGTAATAATCATAATAGATAGAGTTAGCACACAAATATGAGGATTAAGTGAAATAATCCACAAGAAACTTTGGTGAAGTGCCTGGCATGCCTGCATACTCAAAATTTACTCCCTATAACTTTATTAATTATAAGTTATAAATTATGTAGCTACCCATTATTTTATCTTTGTAACTATAAATGCCATTTCACACGGAACCTCAGCTTACTGATGGGTTGTTTTCTACAATTGATTTTTAGTTGTTTATCTAAAATGTAATAGATAAATGCTAGTTTTATCTAGCAGCTCACAATTTTTATACCATGAAAGAGTTGCGAATACCTATAATTTAAACAATAGATAATATTTAATAATAAGTGAAGAAAACCAGCAAATGCATCAACAAGTAGAAAATAGAGTAAACAATGACACTTGGTGATTTCTCTAACTCAGAGAAGCACTTGAAAACATTTATTTGTAAGTGCGTGTCTTGATTTTAATGGTATTTTGTTATGTATAAGTATGAAGACAAAATTTGTTTTGCAATGAAAAGGCACTTCATAAAATATTTAGTTAAATTACAGACTCTTAAAGTAGTGGCTATGAAATTGTTTGCTTTTTTAAGAGATACCATATATTTAGTCAATTTTGAGAATAAATCTCAAATTGATGCCAACTCTCCAGCTCAGTTGGTTAAGGATTATGTATTTTATAATGGGATTAATGTGAATAAGACAAGTTGTATACATAAGCAAACAGAAAAAATAACAAGAGAATATTTAGATTCATCATTTATTTGGTTTCTATTCATAATATATATTTCAGCCAGTCAGCATTTTCTTCTGGGTAGGCAGTTCTGTGATTTTTTTTTTTTAACATGCCTGTCCCTCACCAGATTCACTCATCTGTCCAGGGAACTTCCCAGCTCCTTCTCTCATAATTAATGTCCAGGGAACTTCCCAGCTCCTTCTCTCATAATTAATGTCCAGGGAACTTCCCAGCTCCTTCTCTCATAATAACTATAGGGATCCTATACTAAATAGGGACAGGAACAGAAAATACTTTGAGAAAATTAAAAAATTATCACAATTTGAGTAAATTTAGTTGGGAATTCCTGCTACTGGGTTTCTTTAAATAAGGTATAATTTTAAATAGAATAATTATCCTTTATTCTTGAAAATGAACAAATACTTTTTAAAAAATAAATACATTCCTATTTTTTTAAAAGCAAATGCCTGTTGATATGGTTAAAAAAACATGTTTTCAAGATTTTTTATGAAGGAAACACACACACACATATATATAATAAAAATTTAAATATTTTTAGCTTCTTAAGTAAAGTATACCAATATTAAATTTTACATAAGCATAGTATAAGCTGATTAAACATAACAATCTGAAAATAAATATTTTTTAAAGAAATAGAGTTCCTTTTTTTAAAAACTACATTCTTTGGAGGTATATCCCCAGTATATATCATATATATAATCTTTTAAACAGCAAAAAGAATAAGATCATTTTTACATTTATATTACAAAAAGTATTTTCATCTTTACTAATATATTTTGTTAACTATCAGCATGGCCTATAAAAACCCTTTTCATTGTTTGATTTTTGATTGTAAATTGAATAAAGATGGAATCTTTCCCTTTTACCTCATAGCCAAAAAAATAAGAACAAGAAAAAATAAATACAATATGTGGAAAACCAAGTTGAACTGTATCAATGAACCTAAACAAATGATGAATAGGTGAAAAATGCCTTGACAATCAAATGGGGTTTATGAAGATACCTTTAAGCTGGCCCAGGATGCTGATTTCAGCTAAAAGTAGCAAAGCACAGTTCTCTAATATTTTTTCCAGTCTTAAGCAGGAAAGATAACAATCCTTTATCTGGAACATCAGGAAGCTGAACAGGGTAGCTTTGAGAGCTTTCTATAACTGATCAGGCAACAAGAAGCCAGTGGAATACACTAGTGATAAGTCACATTGAGTCACCATTGGTATGGCAAACACACGACATCTGCAGTGTAAGCAACATGCAGCTGCCGATCTCTGATGGCTGAGTAAAAGTAAAGGCTAAAAGAACACATTCACACACAAAGCCCTGTGTTACCGGAAACTCCAGAATGAAATAGGAAGGATTATTGCTAGTGGGCACTACAGCCCTGGCCTTAGTTAGCACCTCTCTCAAAGAAACAAAACAAAAACCTGCAAAAGAGAACTCAAATAATGAGACATAAAACATTATTTCTAGATACATGTTTTAAGTCCTAAATTTAAAAAAATAAATAACAAAGGAACTCTTTTGAGCATCTGGGGAAAATTCTCCAGTCATTTGAGTGTACAAAAACTATGTTAGTCTCAAACTTCTTTCTAATGGCATTTGTTTTAGAATTTTGAGGATTAATTACAAATTTCGGAAAGCTTGATCTGGTTATTTTATGCACAGCCAAGCATTCACTCAGGCACTAAAGCAACAAACAAAAGTTTTTGAACATTCAAAAATGCAAAGAGATATTTCCCATGAGCTGATAAGAAAGTTCTAAAGAATAAACTTCAGCCAACCAAGTGATGGGGAAAGAAACTACACCAAACAAACCAGACAATGATTGGATCCTTTACGTATAGAGCAAGAATTATAATAAATATGTGATTATAGAATAGTCATAAATACATGGATTCTTTAGTGAAAAAAAATCATAAGCTTATAGCATAGTGAAAAAAAATCATATAGCTTATCCTTATAGAATATTAAAAAATTACTTCTTAAGAAACAGTATTGTAGTGGTGCCTAGGTGCTTCAGTCAGTTAAGCATCTGCCTTCAGCTCAGGTCATGATCCAGGGGTCCTGGGATGGAACCCACTTCGGCCCCCCTGCTCAGCGGGGAGGCCACTTCTCCCCTCCCTCTGCCCCTCCCCCTACTTGTGCTTGCGTGCGCGCTCTCTCTCTCAAATAAATAAAATCTTTAAAAAAAATAAACTGCATTGTAAAACAATGGCCAAAAATAAAAATATATATGTATAATTTTCAATTTGATATATATACATATATGTATGTATATGAAAGAGAGAGGTAGAGACACAGGCAAGGAATGAATATGCTTGAGAAATACCTTTAAAAATACATTATACAGAGAGGTATGGCAGCAGGGTAATAGAGCATCCTAGGCTTGCTTAACCAAAGAGGTAAAAATAGAGGGTCCTAGGCTTGTCTAACCAAAGAGGTAAAAGATCTGTAGTCTGAAAACTAAAGAACACTGATGAAAGAAATTGAAGAGGACACAAAGGAATGGGAAAACATCCCATGCTCATGGATTGGAAGAGCAAATATTGTTAAAATGTCACATTTAAGGCAATCCCTCTCAAAATAACACCAGCATTTTTCACAGAGCTAGAACAAACAATAGGAGTTTGGAAACAAATATATGTATATACACACACACACACACACACACACACAATGAACATTACTCAGCCTTCAAAAGAAATGAAACCTTGCCATTTGCAACAACATGGATGGAACTAGAGTGTATTATGCTAGACAAAGTGTCAGTTAGAGAAAGACAAATACCATATGATTTCACCCATATGTGGAATTTAAGAAAAGAAACATATACATAGGGGGACAAAAAGGACATAGGCAAACCATAAAACAGACTCTTAACTATAGAGAACAAACTGAGGGTTGCTGGAGGGCAGTTTGGTGGGGGGATGGGCTAGATGGGAGATGGGTATTAAGGAGAGCACTTGTGATGAGCACTGAGTGCTGTATATAAGTGATGAATCACTAAAATCTATCCCTGAAACCAATATTACACTATATGTTAACTAACTAGAATTTAAATAAAAACTTGTAATAAAAAAACAGAACATGACAAAATAGTACATTATTATTTCCATTAAAAATAATGAAAAAATACAGGATACATATAGGTTGTTCACTTGTGTGACCTGGTGAGGTGTGGAGAAAGTGTCATAGATGAAATTTATTGTGGGAGGAGGATAAATGACAGAGGGTGCAATCAAAAAGGAAAAAAAAAAAGATTAAGATTGCAAAGACTGCCCCCAAGGATATTTTGCATGATACAATCCAATTTATGAAATCATGTAAAGTTTTGCATGTATATCTGCATTTAATTATTAAAATCATAATGATAACTGGGTAGTCAAAGTTATGACAAGCTAATATGAACAAACAAAAAAAGCCAGGCCTTTTTATTTCAATATCAGACACTCTTTAATTTAGAGCAAATGCTTTTGGGACTTTAAAAATGGATCCCCACTATGTCAAAAGTTAACCAACCTTGCTTATAATTAAAAATAAATGACAGTTAAATCAAGAGAGAAATATAATTTTAGCTCAGATTATTGAACACTAAAAAGTTTGATAATTCACTCTTTTGGCAGGAATATGGGAAATTTTTATGGAACTTTAGATTGGTATAACTTCTATAGAGGATAACGTAATAAAATCTTTCAAAATTAAGAATGTATCACACTTCAACTCAGCAATTCTACTTCTAGGAACTTATCCATCAGGTACAGCTTTATACCTGTGAAATAATGTATATATAATAATGTTCAGTGTAGTGCTTGCAATAGAAGGAGTTTGGAAACAATCTCAGTGTCCATTGACAGAGGAATATTTCAACAAATTATGTTATCCATATAGTAGAATGCCCTGCATTCTTAGACCAAATCGGGTGGATCATTTGTACTCATATGGAACTATCTCTGAGATATAGTAGTGTGTAATACTGTAACATTTTGGCAGAAAGCAAATATTACTAATATAAATATGCTTGTAATAGCCAGTTGATCTGGGATTTGTGTAGCTAGGAAATAGGAGTAGGAAGGAAACCTATTTTTCATGGTATATATTTTATAACTACTGAATTTTATATCATGAATATATATTAACTTAAATGACATAATGAATGCATATGTATAAAATTTACAAAAAGCATAGTCAAAGTATTAAGAGTGGCAAGCTCTGGGGAGTGCAATTCTTTGCAACTTAGGGTTCAGGGGATTGGAAAGACACACTTATTGGTTATTGTATATCCTGTTGTATTTGAATTTTCAAAATATGAGACATGTTTTTCTTTTATGAAAGAAAGAAGGAAGGGAGGAAGGAAAAAAGAGAGTCAGTGAATTATCCTACTTCAAAACAGCAATGGCAAACTTCTCTTTTCCAAGAGACCAAACTTTTGAATGTGCCTAATTTATGCTCACTAGTTGATCAAGCTCTCAGGCAGTCTTTGTTAAAGAAAGCAGCACTATTTTATTAACTATGTTATCTTAAAGATAACACCTTTGGAAGGTGAAATGAAAGACATAATGAACTAATAATTTGCAGAAAGTATCCTCACTCAAGGACATCTTATTGGAATTCAAAAAGAGTTGCTGAGCAGGGATTTTGTTCATGTTATTCAATAGAAAGCATTCTTCAAGTCTCTCAAGCACAAAACCTAATGCCTAATTTAAACAAGTTTGTGTAAAATGCTGATTAGGTCATTATCAGAATACACTATCAAATGCTATTAAGGTTTTTCTTTTTGCTAACTTTCCCTTTTACTAATGTGGAACATTGGATAATATTGTCTAATAGAAAGGTTGATAATTTGAACCTCAGCTTTTCACTCAAGTACTGAAATCAAAGTCCAGCTTATAAATAAAGAAAACTGTAAACATATCTTCTGGTCTCAACAGATGGTCTATTTAATCTATAAATTCAGTTTAATGACCAGCATGCATCATTTAATGTACATTTTAAGATTGTTTTTGTTTTAACCTTCTTCTATTAGATGCAACATTTGACCTCTATGAATTTAAAAAATACATCCTCAAAAATAACATAGCTTAGTGGAATATATTTTACACTAACATGTTCAAAATAAACTGTCAATTGCCTACATTTTGAGTTTATCATTTTCTTCTGTCAGGCATTCAATGAGCTTTTCTAGAAATGCATATATATTATGTTTTCTCATTTTCTATTCCTAAAAAATATTTTCTAACAGTAGACAAAATGTACAAACACTGGAGGCATTATTTAAGAAGGCAATAGGAGAATGGAAATTCAAAAGAAAATGGAAAATACCTTTAATTTTCAACTATGTAAAGTCCACCTGTCAGAAGTACCTTGAGAATTTCAGCTTAATATTAGTTCTCCAGTCAGGTCTCTGTTCACGCCAATTTCATCCTTCTACCATTAGCTATGATAAACAAGAATTGTAAACCTTTAAAATTCAATCTCGCCATTCAACATTTACTCTGATTCTAATTTAATTCTTTAAAGATACTCATCAATTTGCTTTTTATTTACTTATTCTGCAATTGCTCTAATAGATGTTTCAATTAAAAATAAATCCTGGGGTCTGAGCAGATCGCTGAATTAGAGGTTAACTAACAAAAATCAACACTCAACCCCAGAGCAGAGATTGTAGAATGACCTAAAAGCCAGAAATAGTTATATTTTGGAAGAGGTAGGCTGGATTTTATCTTATTAGAAAGCATAAACTAAATTTGAATGCTGTAAAATAATTTGTGGAATATGAGACTCCATACATAGTTATGCAGGCATAACGTACTTTTTGCCATTCACAAGTCCATATGGAATTTTGAGAGTTGATGGGAAGCAAGTTTAAATATTTTAGGGATATTATATTTTGGAGTATATCTAATCTCTCTTCTGCCATTCCATCCTTCAAATCTGTGGAAACTTTAAATATTTTTACCTTGCATTTTCCATTTTAAAATCTGGTGTTCCCAGTTACTCCAACACCTAGTTGGCATGGTTTCTAGACTTTTCATCATGTATCTGAGAAATTATCATGTAATTAATCAATGCTCCACTGAAATTATGGCAAATGGAATTCAACAATTGTTAGTGGTATGATTAGTTTACAGTTTTGTGGAATGAGGGTAAAATCCTTTGAGAAATAAAATAGACCAGTGGCTAAGAGCACAAGCTCTGAGGTCAGACTGACAGGCTTTGAATTTTGGTTCCATCATTTTCTAACTGTTTGCCTAACAAAATGGAAAAACAAATAAACAAAAATCATGCTTTTCTCATAGAGTGATGTGAAAATTGAGTGATAATGTGAATCAAGTACTTAGAACAGTATCTAGTGCGTAGCAAGCAGTATATAAGCCATTATTTTTATCTTTTGGATATTTTATCCCTAAAATCTAGGCTAAAATAATCATAGTTGTTTACCCCCATCCAAAGGGAAGTACACTCAAATTCATATTGACTCATGATATACTTGTAATAAAAAAGCTAACTTTCTTAGCGTATTTTTACATGGGAGTTACTGGTAAGCCAGGACTCTTACACAAGAGTTCTTGAAAATACACTGAAATTGCATGTAATTCTTGATGTACTCAGAAGGAATACAACACTTTGGATCTACATTCACTTGGAATCTTTCTGGTATTTTTGTTCCAGCCTAGGTTTGATAACTACATCTTCTTGAAATTGAGGAAAAATATGGAACAGACTAAGTTTTATTTGATTTGCTCTTATTTTTCTACCACTGTTCTAGCTTTGTGATAGATTGGATTTAAATTGGGACAAAAATCAACGTATCTATTTATAGTTTAAAATAAAGGTTCATGTCCTGTACTTCTCCAAAGTAGGGCAGCCTCATTTTTTCTTAATAGGAGACTGGCCTGGTGTAGAAACTCTATTGAGGCTATTTGGGAGTAATCAGGTCAAATAGTAGAAGGCATTCTTTTGAACTCTGTATAAGTGCTTATTCATTTGTGATTTGGTAATATTTAACTATAAGAAATAAATATAACTCTGTTTTCCCTAAGTGTAGAATGATCAGAAATATTGGAAAAGAGATTGTTTCAGATGCTACTAGATCAGAATAAAATTGCGTTTTATAATGGATGAATCATAATTACTATTCTAAGGAAGATGAAAAGTTGCCATGGCAATAATTGTCTTTTTTAAGTGAGTTAGACACATTTTAAATGGCATATTAAACCAAGAATCAAAACATAAAGTGGGCTGAATGTTTTCTCTAAGTGCTATGTAGAGGTGATGAGAATTGATGCAGTTACTCCCAAAGTAACATGCAATCTCTTACAAATACGCCACATGTAGAATTAGTAAATTTCATCTAATTTCCACTTTGCCTAAGTGGTTACTGTCATCAGTCATATCCTCATCCTCTATAAAATATGACTTTCACCTAGTAACTTTGTGGGTAAATGTTACCCTGTAATTTCTCTGTCTTTTACCACTATCACGTTTTGTTTTTTACTATTACCATTTTGTCTTCTCCTATTTTAGCATTTCTTGTTTAATCAATTTTACCTCAGGAAATTTGCTTCATATGCGAAGATAAAAATCTGTTCAAGAGGCAAACTTTTTCTTTGTCAAAATCTCGAAGTAGACCATGGCACAAGCATATGGATTGTTTTCAGTGAGGAAGCTAAAGCGATATAATTATCTAAAATGGAAATGTCAGTCTCTGGCATTCAGTACTAGACTTCTAGAGTTATTTTAAACATTATGGTGTGCAGAAAGATCACTTTGAGAACAGGTTACAATGCAAATACCCTAAGTAACTGGTTCTAGCAATTTGGGAGGATCTGGCAATCTTTATTCTAAACAGGGTCTCTACTGTCATCAATCATATCCTCATCCTCTAAAAAAAAAAAATGACTTTCATCTAGTAACTTTGTGGGGAAATGTTATCCTGTTATACAGGTAGCTCTGGACCTAAGGAAAAGTGGGCTAAGAAAACCAAGTCTTTGATCTAGCTCTAGCTGGATGAGCTGGCTGTCACAGAGAATAACAACTAAGGAAATGCAGTGACTGTCTATGCTAGAGCAGGGCCTTTGGCACATGAGGGCAGTGTGTCTCTGATTCTTTAAACTCTTGGATTTTTTTTTTTTTTGAAGATTTTATTTATTTATTTGACAGAGATAGAGACAGCCAGTGAGAGAGGGAACACAAGCAGGGGAAGTGGGAGAGGAAGAAGCAGGCTCATAGGGGAGGAGCCTGATGTGGGGCTCGATCCCATAACGCCGGGATCACGCCCTGAGCCGAAGGCAGATGCTTAACGACTGCGCCACCCAGGCGCCCCTAAATTTTTGGATTTTTATTGATTAGGATTATTCAGCAGTTGGAGTCAGAAAGCTGGGAACCTGAGGTCATTGTAGTTCTTGAAATTGCTCTATATATTTCATAGACTCTCTGTTTGTACACAGAAAGTGCTGAGCAAGCTATTTCTGATCTAAGGAGGTTGGGTGATGCAAGTTTTCATCCTTACAATTACATTAGTATTTCACCCTTAATAATAGGATTGTTACACAATAGAAAGTTGAACTTTCTTTTTTTTTTTTTTTTTTTTAAAGATTTTATTTATTTATTTGACAGAGATAGAGACAGGCAGCGAGAGAGGGAACACAAGCAGGGGGAGTGGGAGAAGAAGAAGCAGGCTCATAGCAGAAGAGCCTGATGTGGGGCTCGATCCCAGATCGCCGGGATCACGCCCTGAGCCGAAGGCAGACGCTTAACCGCTGTGCCACCCAGGCGCCCCGAAAGTTGAACTTTCTTAAGAGCATACTCCAACTGATCAGTTTAGTGAAATCCCAAACTTAGTGCATTTCCTGGCACAAAGTCTGGATGTCTCTTCAGCCATACACATGATGTACCTTTCCCCAAATAGCTGGGCAACATAGAACATATAAGAATGTGCCTTTTAGGAAGCTGACATGAATCAACATTGACGTGAACCAACAATGAATCCAAAGTATTTGTAATTCAGCCTGTAATCAATTTCTTGAAAGAAAAAGGGATAGAGTGCTTTCATAGGGTTCTTCCTTGAGGGATATAGATTCTGCCTGAAGATGCTTTCATGTGAGAATGAGAATTAGGACAAGTCTTATCAGCTGAAGATAAGAAGACCTCAGTCAAGAAGGAAATTAGGTTGTATTTATCTGGGGTGAAAAGCAAGGCAATTACTAGCATATTATAACAAAATAGGGACTTAAAGTGTCTGAAAATGAAATAAAATAAAATCCAGAATCCCAAAAGTCAGGTTGCCAGCCTAAACCCAGCAATTACAATACAGAAGCAAACCTGGTAACCTATAGTTTGTCTGAAAAGTTATTTGTATTTCTTGCCAACTTTAAGTACTTCTGACCCCACATGTGTGTAAAAGGAAAAAGTAACAGATTTTGCACAGTAAAAGAGCAGTACTAATAACTGTGGTTTTATGCTTGGTAGGTTAAGGGTAAGAGAGAACATGGGAAGTTCTAAAATACTTGGAGATGTTGAGTAGATCTGTATATTGACATAGGTGTCAAGTTAAGACAGGGTCATTTAATCAGCAATTAAAATTACAGGGGTAAAGCAAAGCCTTACTTGGAAAATTGCCTAAATGGAGTCTCATTGTCCCAGTACAATCCCCCAATTTGTAAGGATTCTCAGCTCTGTCATACTCTTCTCTACAGAAAAGTCTAAACTCAGTATATAACTGAGTCTCAATAAGGAGAAGTAATTGGATAAATTGGGTGAAATTAAAGGCTAGTACGTTGTGCTACAAAAAACTCACGACTCCATCTCCACTGCAGGGATATAATTGCAAAATAAACTAGAATCATCTTGTCAGCTACCCTGGAGCCCTTCCCTGTCAACAGCATTCTTATGTGGTTTCCCTTTTTCTAGTTTCTAGTCAGACAGTTATTGAAATCTTTTTTTTTTTTTTTTCCCTTTTGGAATATGGGCATGTAATTGATTTTTTTTTTTCTTTTCCAGGAGTTGTGCTTCTCACATTTCAGATTGGATTCATTAGGGAGCTTGTTTCAGATTTGGTTGTTCTGGTGAGGGGACCAGAGACAATGTTCTGAGAAATGCTACCCTAAGGAATTCTGTAGATAATTAATCTTATCCACAATATGTGATTTTACAACTTGAAATCTGAGATTTGTCAACATCCCTCTGAAGGCTGTCTTGCTAGTGAAATTAAAAGAAAAAAATGACATTTACTCACGGATAAGAATGGCTTAAATGAAGCCAGAACTTCAAAGTTTAAACAAGTCACCTGATTACTTTCGTCTGCAGACAAGTAAAAAATCCAAGTCAATCAAATACTTTCTCTCCAGCTAAGAACAAAGGGTATATTTAGTCCTTAGCCTGGAACTGTGTTAATATTATTAAATCAGCTTTATAATTTGGGGACTAATCTTATAAATCTTTGAGTTCAAAGCAATTCTTTTATAGGAGAGGGAACTAGTTGATTTGCCTATAGTGACACAATTATCAGACCCAGGTTTGAATCCAAATCTCATGATATTTGTCATTTTTCAAATGTGGCACATTAAGGAGCCAGAGGGGAAAATTTAGAAAATGCCAAACTATTGTCAAAGCTAAATATAGTTTTAACTGACACAACATCACAGCTTTGCATTGACCCATTTTCTAAGAAAATTTCAGCATGGGCAATACTAAATGTATTTTTAAGTCCAATTTTTAGTAACCTTGTCCTCAGAAACAATTATAGTATATTTTGCTTAAGACAGAGAATTTTACAAACACGAATAAATGGTAAAATGACATAGGGAAACTAAAAGTTGTTATATATTAGATTGGGTTAAATTTTATAGGAATTATATTTGCTGTAATCCTTATTAAAACATTGCAGAAGTTAATCCAAAATAACTTACCTACATGTTGCTTGTTTATCTGTGATGTTTAATAAGTCAATTAAAATATTTACTGAGTGTTTACAAAATATTATACTGTATGCTTTGGGAATGGGTATTTTGAGCCCAGGAAATGGGATAGTGTATTTCAGATTGTATTTCTACCTAACAAATGATGGCTCCTCAGTACATATTTATTTAATGAATGCTTATATAAAGTTGTAGGACACACTCCCTAGTTTTTAAGTTTATTCTTTAAGTTATAAAGAGATACATATATACAGAAAACATATACAAATATTTAAATTTAAAAGTCAATATATGATACTTGTTACTTGAGAAAAATAGATAATAGTTGATAAAGAAGTTCAAAGAGTTGGGCCACCTAGGTGACTCAGTCATTTATGCAGTCGACTCTTGATTTTTGGCTCAGATCATGATCTCTGGGTCCCCACATTGGGCTCCCTGCTCAGCAGGAGTCTGCTTGGGATTCTCTCTCTCTCTCCCTCTCCATCTGCCCCTCCCCCACCACTCATGGGTATGCTCGCTCGCTCTCTCACTCTCTAAAATTTAAAAAAAATTTTTTTTAAAAAGAGACCAACTAACATTTGAATTAATTTTCATACAATCAAAAATATCTCTTGAATGTGTATTATTGCTAGGGCAATTAAAATGGACAAGGAGCTTGTCTTGCATAGTGTTGTAGGCAGAATTTAGAGATGACCCAATGACTGTCTTGAGTGTTGGTGAGACCTGTGAGTATGATGAGAGATCAGCCCCACGATTGGGTTACTAATCAGTTGACTGTGAGGTAGTCAAAAGGAAGATTGTTCTGGATGGCCCTGACCCCTGAGGCCCTTGGTTAAACAGGGTAACATTCAAAGCTTGAGAAGATCTGTGAGGGGGACATATAACAGGAACCTGAGAGTGGCCTATAGTTGCTGAGAGTGGTCCTCAGGCACTAGATAGAAAGTTTTGTGGCTACAAAGAAATAAATTTTTCCAAAAACTTAAGGAAGCTTGGAAGTCTACAGTTGCAGATACACCCAGTTGACACCTTGATTTCAGCCTTGTGATACTCTGAGGAGAGAATTCAGTCTTGTCCCATAGAATCTGTGAGATAATAACGTTTTAAATATTTTTTAAGTTTTTATTTTATTTATTTTAGAGAGGGGAAGGGAGGAGGAGGGGCGGAGGGAGAGACAGAGAGAGAATCTTAAGCAGGCTCCACACTGGGCATAGAGCCCCACTCCAGCTCCATCTCACAACCCTGAGATCATAACCTGAGCTGAAATCAAGAGTCAGATGCTTCATAGACTGAGCCAGCCAGGAACCTCAATAACATTTTTTAAAGTTGCTCAAATTGTAGTAATTAGTTTCACAGAAATAGAAATCTAATATGCACTCTTGCTGCCTTCTCTGTGTCTTTCTATTTCTCTGTGTTGTTATTGTTGTTGTTATTTAAAGTCATCAAATGAGAGCATCCATTTAGTTAATGGGCCCCTCTAGGCATGCCATTTCAAAATCTGGTTAGGCATAGCACATGATTTTTTTTAAAATATTTTATTTATTTATTTGAGAGAGAGAGAGACAGAAAGAAAGCATGAATGAGGGGAGGAGCAGAGGGAGAGGGAGACACAGACTCCCCACTGAGCAGGGAGACTGACATGGAGCTCGATACCAGGACCCTGGGATCATGACCTGAGCCGAAGATAGGTGCTTAACTGACTGAGCCACCCAGGTGCCCCTACCACATGATTAATAATAACAGTTAGCACTTGTTGAGTACTTACTAGATGTTAGATACCGTTGGAAGCATTTTTTTAATGTATTGACTTATATAATCATCATAAACATTATAATTAACTTCCATTTTATTGATGAGGTAACTGAGGCAAAGAGAAGTTAAGTAATACTCCCAAGGTCATATACTAGTAAGTGGCAAATGCAGGTTTGAAAATCCAGGCAGTAGGGCTTTACAGTGTATGAGTTTAATTTTACATACTGCCTCCTGATATATTAGAGAATATTATTTGAACAAATTTTGGCCACATTTAGATATGTCATATTGTGAAGTCAGAAGCCTTCTAAGTTTTCTGGTAAGTTGCAAAGGTTGCCCTGTGAGGAAAGTTCTCACTACCTAGGGAATATTTCATAAGTCTCGAATTGATAATAATTCTGAGAAGCAATACCTACACTAAAAATGACAGTCTCAGCAAAGCTTCAGAGATGCAGAAAAATCACTGCTTCTAAAAATGTGTATTTATAAATGAGTATTATTAAAAATAATAAGACCTTAAATTCTGAATGGCTATCATCTAAAATCCCACATAGAAAGAAATTCTTCCTTCCAACAAGAAGAAAATTATTAAAAATTCAGATGGAATAGCATTTCACCAGATTTTCAATTTGGAGAATTTTTGTCATAAGTAAAATCTAGGATTAATACATATGCAATTCATTGCAGTTCTTATTTTAGAACTTTCTAATCTGTCATTATGTGATATTATTATCTGTCTTGCAACCATGGTTTCCTATGCTAAAGCATTTCACTGACTATAAATTAATGAGCATAAAAAAATCAATTTGTAAAGAGAGTCAGGACACACACACAGGATAATTTTTGTTAATATTATCTTCATGATAGCTATCAGTTTGATTATAATAAAGCAGTGTGGCCTTGTCACTGAATTAGGAAATATTTGGGGAATATTCATTTTTTTCTCTCTCTGCTAAGAGTTGATGCAATGCACCTGTTTTAGAGTGGTAGTACACTTAAATCTCTACTGATAAAATACCTTTTCTATATTTTTGGTGTAACTACTATCTTAACTGTACATATTTTCCTATTGGTTTTAATTTAATCCCTATTATATATCGCCATATTTTGCTTTTTCTATTTTATTTAAACATTTATGCTCCTTTTACATTTTAACATGGGGTGGGAATTAACTCAAGTACTATACAAAAATTTATTGAAGCTCTAGAATGTGTTAGATATTGTGCTAGGCAGTTGAATATATTTTAATAAAAATACATTATTGATAGCATCATGGAGATTTTAGTCTAGAAAAAAACTCTGTATATATGTAGGTTATATATTCACACAAAGTGTATGTCTGTATGCAATTATATGTCTTAGTGATACAATGGAAAAGAAGCAATTTGATTAAAAATACTAATAGAGGGAAACTACTTTAGACTAAATGGTGGGTGATTAGAGTAGATTTCTAGGCAAAGTTAAAATTTAAGATGAGAAGATCATTTGAAAAGCTGAGAAATGTGTTTGAAAGAGAAGAAATGGAATGTATCAAGATCCTGAGGTGAGAAATCCTTGATATTTAGAAAGGTGTCCAGTGAGATTGATTGAAGGGTAGTAATGGCCAAGTCAGTGAATAATAGGAAATTGATTTGGAGAGCTAAGCAAGCCCCATTCACAGAGAACTCAGTGTACCTACATGTTATGTAATGTAAAATTTTGGATATTTTCTTTTTAGTACTGCAGAAGAACAAACATTAAAATAACTTCAAGTTGATTATCCAATGATTGCCTTCATCTGGGTGTAAATTTAAAATTCAGTGTTCTAGGGTTCTACACAGACCTTACACTTTTCACAACAATTAACTTCAAATGGATCATTTATCCCAATATAACATGCAGAACTTTAAAATTTCTAGAAGTAAACATATGGGAAAATCTGAATGACCTTGGGTTTGGTGATGAGTTACAGATACAACACTGAAAGCATCGTTCGTGGGAGAAAAAACAATGATGTTTATTAAAATTTAAAGCTTCTCTGCAGAAGACACTAATAAGATAAAAATGCAACTTGCAGACTGGGAAAAAATATTTGCAAAATACTTATCTGATAAAACATTCATATCCAAAGTATACTAAAAACTCTTAAAACTCAATAATAGGAGAACAACCCACTTGAAAAATGGGCAAAATGTTTGAAGACACTTCATCAGAGAAGATATGCTAATGCCAAGTAAGCATATGAAAAGGCACTCATCATTATTTGACATGAGGGAAATGCAAGTTAAACAACAATGGCAAACTTCTGTATACATATTAGGATGGCTAAGTTCCTAAACTTGATAATAAAAATTGCTGACAAAGTTGTGGAGGTTAACGATTCTGAAAGCCAGAATTAAATAAGTAAGCAGATGGTTAGAGATGAAATCCAAGATTCTCACTATTGGAATAGGAGGAAACAGAGGAGAAAATGGGGTTCTAGAATGATCCATGTAATAATGGATTAGAGTTAGAAATGTAGGTCTGAATTCATGGTTAGCTAGATGGGTTACTACATACACATGTATTTGCTTGCTTTGTCAGCAAAGAAGAGGATCTAGAAGCAGCAACACTCTGACAAGTACTCCTAGAGCGCAGGCCTTTGTTTCTAACACAGTTCTCCAGTAAAAGGAAGCAGGTTTTTCTGGGCATTATAGCTGATTTTAGGACTGAGGCAGGAACTATACAAGAGAAGCCTGGGACATTTGTATTGTAGCACCAGAAGAAAAGACGTGCTCAGAAAACAACAACAAAACAAAAGCACACATTAATGGGAGTGTGTCGAAAGGGCACAGTAGCCAACTGAATGAGCTCCCAATGGCGGTGCTAGCACAATTTGAACAATAAAATACATAAAGTGATATTGGCTTATAACCCAGAGTATAAAATATCTATAAATGAATACTTAAATAAACAAATAGGGAGACATTTCCCTGAAGAAAAATTTCAAATAATTTATGTAGCTATTCCTCCCAAAAGAGGGTGGAACATAAATCCCTGCACCTTAAGTTTAAATGTGGGCTGTAATAGAGATCTCCTTCTAAAGAGCACAGTCAAGAAGGAGGGGGAGTAGACTCACTTTGCAGCGGAGAAACTGGAAAACAGAACCTCAGCCAGGTGATGAAGGTCAACATCCACAGTAATAAGTCATGTTTTATAGTTTGGACCCTTGGATATGATGTGATGAGACCGGCACTTCACAAAAGTCTAATCCTGAAAACATTACACAAATTCCAGCTAAGATACAATCCACAACATACCTGAGTAGTACTCTCATTCAAAAACAAGGGATATCTAAGAAACTGCCACAGCCAAAGAGAAGCCTAAAGAGATATGATGATGGTATGTACTATGGCATCCTGGATAAGATCTTGGAACAACAACAAAAAGACATTAGGTAAAAACTAAAGAAGAATAAAGTGTGGACTTTAGTTAATAATGTATAAATACTGGCTTAGTAATTGTTACAAATATACTAAAGTAAGATGTTAGTAATAGGGCAGTCTGGCTGTGGGATATATGGGAGCGCTGTACTATCTTCATGGCTCTTTTGTAAATCTAAAACTATCCGATACTAAACATTTCTTTAAAAAAGCTCAGTGCTTAATGAACATGAAAACATTTCTACCTCTATTCCCTGGCATACTCTAGGATAGGATGCTGTTTGTATTTTCTCTTTTGCCCTTGCTTCTGATTACCCTGTAGAATTTATTTTGTCTTATTTTATTTTATTTTTTACTCTGTAGAATTGTAAAAGCTATACTGAATTTAATTAATTATAGTTTAAATCACATACACTAAGTTGAAACTATCTTCAAAAACTTTACTATAAATCCCAAACTATTCTAAAACAAAATGTTTATCTTAATTCATGGTTGTAGTTTTATATTTTTTTTCCAAATTTGAAAACTTGAGCTGGTTGACATTTTAAGCCATTTCCATGATTTAGGTGTCACATGTTTTGGAAGACTATGACAGAACCATTACTGTAGCCAGGAAAATAAAATGTCTTTTCCTTTTCTCTTTTTCTCATGGAGTAGGGTTGTGGAATTTGCGGCTAAAAAAAGAAAATACATTCCACTTTAATCTTTGAAAGTCTCAAAGTACAAAAGCTGGCAAAACCCCAGAGGTGTAAGATTCACTTTCTATGGCCATTTCTTGAAAGCTGGCTTTTTAGGTCACTAGCCTTCAATATTGTCTCGCTTTCTGTCTCTAAAGGTGTATTGTCTTTATTTGACCTCACATTTAACAGTGTAATAAAACTCAGCAGATCCGTCAGCATGTTCTAGGTTTTGTGTTCAGGCTTTTACTTAAGTTGTTCCTTCAGTCTGAAGCCTCTTCGTTCCTTTCCTCAGTTTTCATCTTTGCCAGAAAGTCTTTCCTGAGTCCTAAGGTTATAAGTTTTTCTGCCGTCTTGGTAGTTTCCATATAATCAACATTCATTAAGTAAGCAAGTATTTATTGAGCTTCGACTGAGTATCAGATACTCAATATGCTGGGTTCATGGCTTCTCAGCTGGAACTGTCAGCTCCTTGAAGAAGCAGAACATGTCCTATTAATCTTAACCCTCAGGACTTGGCAGTGTTCTTGGTATATGGTATATGTTCTGGGGGAAAAAAAAGAAAAGAAATTGTAGTTCTAAATGCAAATCAGTTCTCTTGGAATGCAAGATTTTCAAAAGTGAAACTTTTTTCAGGGATTTACTCATTTTTATGACTATATGACACATAATTTTCTCTCAGACTATGATTTTCCTTAAACCCCTTGTTTTCGACAATGCCCCATTTCTGCTCCTGACAGGCCAGGAGATGAACTTGCTTCATATAATAGCAAAATAAAATGGTTGCCCAAACCTTTCACATATTGAGAATTAATCTGGAATTTCTCCTTTTTTTCATATGGGTTGAGAAAAAAATAGAAATCTTTCCTCCCCTTTTTTAAATAGGTTGGATTTTGTGTTCCTTAAAGTTAGTTTACAACAAATGTCACTCTGTGTTTGATTGTTTGGAGCACTTCCATTATGTGTGTGTGTGTGTGTGTGTGTGTGTGTGTGTGTGTGTGTGTGTGTGTGTATTTATTCCTATACACTCTCAGCAGAGTTTAAACAGGATTATAAATAAAAATGTATTTAAATTATTTTCTTAATATTTCCTATTTAATTTCATAGACGTGTGTGTGTATGTGAGATAGAGAGACAGAGAGAGAGAGAGATATTGAGAAATAATTAGACAAGTGAGAATATTTCATTCATTTGAATTCTCCAAAATTCAGAAGTATGTTTTAGGGATGTATGCGAATTCAAAAACAGTTCTTGATATCGTGTCATCTGGCTCTGTAAAAGATTACTTCCAGTATATGGCAGTCTAGACATTGCTCACATCCTAGGCATATAAATGATATCATTTTTTTTCTTTTTCAATCGTCAATGTATCTTCTAAAGTGATACCATTGAGCTTGAGGAAGTAAAAAAAAAAAAAGTAATACAAACTTACATTGGATGAATAGTATTAAAATTGTTACTGTTACTCTTTCTCCCAAATCCCTAGCAATTCTAGGCCATTGTGGTTAAAAGAAAAAAAATAAGGAAGTGTCAAGTGAAACATCTGTAGAATACTCCAAAATAGCCTTTATAACTTGGAAAAAAACAAAAATCTGTAAAACTCATTAGTAATAACCACGGTAACACGTATAGAAAACTAGCTGTGCACTGAGCAGTATAGATAGATTTGCTCCTTAAATTTTCCCCACAAATCTATGAAGTAGGCATACTCATTATCTTCATAGTAGCAGAGAGAACGCTAAAGCAAAGAGAATTTGTCAATTCAAACAGCTAAAATTATGAATGCAAAGCTCCACCTTGGAAGTCTGACCCACTGAACACCATGCTTCAAGAGATAAAAAGAATCCTGTTATGCATTATGTAATTTTAAGGTAAATATGACCCAATGTTTGATATATCATTAAGTAATCTACTTAGTATGTACTGTGCTTATACTTTTGTGGGTTCTCACATAAATGTTTAGTAATTTTTGAAATTAGAGATTAAATTCTATTATTTAATCCAAGCATGTGTTTACATACATTTCTCAGTTATCTTTGTTCATTTACTTAAAATTATGGAATATTATATATATATATATAACAGAATTTCTATTGTAATTTATCACACAGTAGTTCCCATCAATTTAGGTCTTCATTCTGATTTGTTTTCCTATTAATGACAACATAACTTTCAAGTCACTGAGGTCAAAACTTCGGAATTATCTTGGACTTCATCTTTGCTACCAAATCAAACCAATCACAGAATCTTATTAATTCTGTCTTCTGAATTATATATACATATATATCCCCTTTCCTACTGCCATTGCTAAATTTTAGGTCCTTATACATCCAATTCATTTCAACTTTCCCTCTCAACCTCACCTTCCCTTACTTTTTATGCTACCTTACACTTCAGCCAAATAATATCTCAGTTCTTAAATATTGCCCTTATTTTTCAATATCTTAGCTTTGTTCGTGACAAAACATCTCCTTATAATTTCTTTTTCTTACCATTCTTTGCTCAGTCCTTCCAGATTTTGCTTAGATTACATTTTATAAAAACACAAAAATGAAACTTTGCTTTATAAGAAGGACTATAATTAGCCATTCTTAATCTGCTGTTAATCCCTCTGCTAAACTTCCCTGTCAGCAATCCCTATAGGAGTCATTTTCTCATTTCACTGAGTTCTCTTCTCTTTCCTGACTATCCTACTTAATAGGCAAATATTTATCACTTCCTTACACATTATATATTTGATAATATTTATCCTTTCTCCTCTCACTAGAATCTACAATAGATCCATGAGCGCAAAACCCCTTTCTCTTTACAGCTGAAGCCCCAGTCCTCCCAAACTGTACCTGGCATACAGTAGCACACAAAATGTGTGTTCAGTAAATCAGTGTCCAGTCGGAAATAAACTTGTTATTACCTTCTTACAGTACTTCATATATCCTAGCTGTTTTAATGTTATTTTTGCCATTTTGCTATTTTCGTTACTCTTTTTTATACCAGGTTAGAAGAGAAGATTTTCATCATTTATTTTGTACCTGTCATATAGTGCATTACCTGTAGCAGGAATTTTAATATGCTTTCCCTAAATGAACTTATCACAAGCAAATATTTGTAAGGATTATTTTAAGATTGTACAGTATTATTTACTAATTTATCCATTTATTTTGTCCATTAATCTTAAGCAAAAAGGAAGCAAGTTTACAGAGAGCTATTCTCATGAAGTGGCAGTGATTAATAAATAGATGTGTGATTTCCGTTTCATAAAGTCCAGCTTTCCTATATGATCCTGCAGAAGTTCATGTAAGAGTGGATAAGGACTTTATTTTTAAAACTCTTGTAAAAAATACCATAGCTTCCTTTCTTCAATTTTCTGTATTGCCTTTAAAATGTTATAGGTCAGTCATTCCCAAAATGTTTTTAAATGTATTTCTATTTTGGAATAATTCCAATATTTGATTGGAGATAGCACATTATGAGATCTTTAAAAACAAGATACACTACTAAGTAATACAAAAATAAGATTTTAATTTCTATTTACCTCGTTATAAAATTGTATCGAGGGGCTCCTGGGTGGCTCAGTGGGTTATGTCCATCTTTTGATTTTGGCTCAGGTCATGATCTCAGGGACCTGCGATAGAGCCCGCGGTCAGGCTCTGTGCTCAGCGCAGAGTCTGCTTAAGATTTTCTCTCTACTCTCCCTCTACCCTTCCCACTGCTGGTGGGTGCACATGCTCTCTCTCTCTCTCTTAAATAAATAAAAAAACAAAACAAAACAAAACAAAACAAAACAAAACAAAACAAAAAGGGGCGCCTGGGTGGCTCAGTTGGTTAAGGATCTGCCTTCAGCTCAGGTCCTGGGATTCAGCACTGCATGGGGCTCCCTGCTCAGTGGGGGGGCCTGTTTCTCCCTCTCCTCCTGACCTGTGCTCTCTTTCTCTTTCTCAAATAAATAAAATCTTAAAAACAAACAAAAAACAAAAAAAATCTATTGAACTTTATGGAATTTTTTTTAAACCCTCAAGGCAGAAAGATAAATTAAGCAGTGATATCAATGTTGATATTAACAAGGCTTCTAGAATGTTAATGTTCATATTAATAAGTACTCTAGAAGTACTCTGGCACAGTTTCTGGAACCAGACATCCGAGTTTGATGCTTTCCTCTACAGTTTGCTTTTCTGACTGTTTCTTCATATTACAAAAAGGCATATAACAAAAATATTTAACTCAAAGATTTTTTATGACCATAGAACGTGTTTGTATATGTAAAGAACTTAAGACAGTGCCTCACATGACAGACCTACGTGTCTGCTAACTTTATCATCATTACTGGGGGAATGTCACAGTTGGTAGTGATTTTTCAGAAGTTCAGGTGTCTAAACATCAGCCAGCAGAATGGTAAACCCCTTTCAGCACTTCCAGAGCACATTCATCACTCATAAGAAGACAGATTCACAAAAAAATGAGCTCATGAGATTGATGTATAAATTCAAAATTCTAATTTATCCACATGCAATAAGAATGCTAACTCTACTAGAGAAGCAGATAAATTATCCAACCTTGTCTCCATGTGGGTGGCACAGAGGAAGCCAAATTATGATTACAATGACTTGTGGGAATGTGAATTAACGAAGGAATCAGTTGTTGCATTGTGATGGTGAGTGGTATTATGCTAAAGAATAAGCCTGCCAGGCAGCATTCTTGGAACTAAACATCCTTTCCCTAGGAGAATTTCGTATTTACCCCCAAGCTATGCTTCTTGGGCTAAACAAACTCCTTTCTAGATGACACGACTTTTAGTAAAGTCAATCATGATTTATTCCTAAAAGCTTAGAAATGTTTTTTGTCACTTTATGGAGACTTTTCAACATTTCAGGGTATCTGTACGTCTTAAAAGAGAAATCTTGTTTCGCTCTAAGTTCTTATGCAGGTAAAAGTGTCGCTGTAGCCCCCAATACTAACGCCATTTATTGTGGATAATGTGATGAGAAGCATTATTCCTAAAAACATACAATAGAGGGAAGTATTGGTATATGCTTAGGAATATTACGTTAGAGAAAACAACCTCTTATTAGCTTTTACTTTATTCGAATAAATTTTGACATGTCTCAAAGTAGCCCACTGATGCAGTGGAATTAACAGAAGACAAGACCAAATATTTGTTTCATTAAAAAAAATTAAAAAAAAAACCTCATGCCATAATTACGCCTAAGTTTTTTTAACATTAAACTGAGCTCAACATGAAAAGTGCTTTTAAATATTTTTGGTTCAACTTGCCCGCTCTGTTTGAATTATAGTAGATTCAATAAGTTTGAATACACTTATGCAAGCACGTGCACACATAGCCATACAAACACATTTCTGCACATCTTGAACCATATTCTAATGTAAAGCAGGTGGCCAAGCATATTTACTCCAAAGAGGCTAAACGGCCTCTTAAAAAAATCTCTTATAAAGAATAAAAAAAAAAAACTCTGGAGATCTGCTCAAAAATATTGTCAACAATAGCATATAGTACACTTAAAATTTTTTTAAGAAGTAGATCTCATAGTAAGTGTTTTTACCACAATAATTAAAATTTTAAAAAATAGAGCACATAATAAAAATAAGCTTATTTTGTGCTGTAACCTCACAGTGTACTTGGATTTAAGTTTGGATATTTGTGAAGAAAACATTAACTTATTCTGAATAGAATGGTTCACCTTAGTATTAAATGCCCACTTTGAAAAATGCAAATGTTTCTTCTGTATGAGCCACAAATGTGCCAAGAGACCACAAGAAAAATATTTAGTGCTAACTTTAAGATGGAAATATGTCTTCCTTATTGAGCAATAACTTTACTCTGAGAAAAATTTCTGGGAAGAAAAGATTGATTTTAATATTTCCGCATTTAACTGGTAGCTGTTCACGATTAACGATCTTGCTTCAGTAAGGCATCATTTTCCAAAAGAAGAAGAAAGAAACAGGTAAGATTATCAGTGGGAAGTGACACATGATGCCTACTATTTTAAACTACATAAATGAGTATTATCACCCTATTTTACACTGGACAAATGCTATGCTTTTTTTTTTATTAATTTTACTATTATAGATGTCAGTAATTCAAGGTTTGTGATCATTTGGAGTCAGCTGAGTAGAAATATAATTTCTCACAATGTGTGTGAAAAACAAAGGGATATCATACACAAAATTGTAATGCACTAGAGACTACTTAAGATAATCCTTTTTAAAAATTTAAATAGCTAATGTTTTGTGTGCAATAAGCTGACATAAATCATAATTTAAAACAGTTGTTCTTTAAAAAAAGAAAAGTTTTTATTTATTTGCCAGAGATAGAGACAGCCAGCGAGAGAGGAAACACAAGCAGGGGGAGTGGGAGAGGAAGAAGCAGGCTTCCAGCAGAGGAGCCCGATGTGGGGCTCGATCCCAGAATGCCGGGATCACGCCCTGAGCCGAAGGGAGACGCTTAACAACTGAGCCACCCAGGCACCCCTAAAACAGTTGTTCTGTCAGCAATATATCCTGGCTCTATCCTTGGGATAGGACATCATCTCCCTGGGAGAGGATCTCAGCTCTTTCCCAATGCTGTGCTTCCTGAATTAAGCAAGCTCCTACCACTTGTCAAATGAAATACATTATAGACAGGTTGAGCTGATATTAATATTTAATAACTTGTGTTTGTAAAGCACTTTAATTTTTTAAACTAGTTTCTTATATAACATTTGACTAATTGTCCTAGCAATCCTGTGACGCAAAATAGGTATTATAATCCCTGTGTTTAAGAAGAAGTTGTTGAAGCTCCAGGAGATTATTTCATATGACACAAATAATTTGTTGTAGATATAAGTGACTGACCTCAAATTTATTCGTTGACTACTTAGTATATGTCAGGTCGTATGCTAATATGCAAAAACAAATTCAGGTGTTTATTTATATAATTCTTACTAAAACCAGACAAGACTCTAAGTGCTTTACAAATATAATTCATTTAATCGATTTACAGGTGAGAAAATGAGACAGAGAGAGATTAAGTTGTCCAAGATCACCAATGTATTGAGAGGTAGAGCCAAGATAAAAACCCATGTGTCCCTAATTGCAATACTGTGTTTCTTGTCTATGAAACAGGAACCTGAAAGGTGTTACTCAAAATAGTTTAAAGTCTCAAGATAGGATGCAAATGAAATCTAAATTAAACTTGCTACAAAACAATTGTACATTGTATGTTAGAAAGAGATTTGGAAAAGTAAAGAAAAAAACTTTTTAAAAGAAATTTTAAAAATTAAAATGAAGATAATTGAAAAAACAGTATGATTAAAAATAGTCTAGATAGGAGAAGTATTCAAAAGCATCATGATGGAAGTAAAATACTACATATTAATGTTATCTTAAAGATACATTTTCAGGGGACTTGGTGAATTCATTGGCCTATTCCTTTCTTTAAAAACAAAAACAGTTTCATGATTTGGTTTAATTAAATCTTTTGTATTGGAATGAAACGGGATGCCTATTTGTTCTCAAAGCATTTATGTGAGTTTCCTGACATTTCTTTTCCTTGTAGTCCTTAAAGAGACTGTGATATTCATGAAAGAATATGAGCTCATACAAACACGATCAAGACCTTGGTATTACAAAAGACTGTGTTCAACTTAGAAGCACTTGGAAAAGGAAGCAGTTGCAAGATTAAAAACAAAGAGCAAGGGTAGTTGAGCATTAAATAAGTTTATACTTTCATGTATACAATTTGTCGATTCACATGGGCACAGACTTCAAAATTAATTCAGTTTACAGCAGGATTAAGGTCCAGAATTGCTGTGGATGTATACCTGAATGCTTATGACCTCAGATCCTATATACTGTTACTTTTAATCACCTTAAAAAGGTGAGCTTACATTCACCTTAAAAATAACAGTACACTGAGTAAGCTTAAAGAGTTTGAAAAATATGCAGTAGAAAACCTTGGAGGAAAAGAGGTCAATAATTATCCAACAGCCTAACACACTGTTCTATTAATCACCACTCCCCCCCCCCCCCCCCCCCCCCAGTATACACATACACCCCCTTGCATGAGCTGGGGAAAGAAAAATAGAGTTTTTCCTACCTTGCTGGAATTAATCATACAAGTAATAACTACTAATTGTATAGATTTTGTGATAGAGCTTACATTAATCCTCTCAACCATTCCGTAAGGGGATAACTGCTAGCATCTCACTGTGTAGATGAAGCAGCCAAGCCTTGGAGATAAGACTCCACTGTGTGATTTCAAACTTGTGCTCTAAACTGTTAGACTATGGCAATGGGACCCTTGATAAAACCCAGCGTTCAAAACTGTTGTTGTTCATGGTCCTACTTCATGGTTCATGCTTTGAATCATTTTATGGCATTGTCCAAAAGACTCTCAAGTGACACCTTGTCAAGATTTGCTAAATGTTAGAACCAATTACCTGAGAAGTTTTAAAAAATCCCCATGCCTGCATCCACACCCTGTCCGAGTTCAGTCACAATCACCGGAAATGGTACTCAGGCATACACATTTGTATTTTGTCATTTTCCAGACGATTTGAAATATAGACAGACTTGAGAAATGGTATTCTGGGTAGCTTGCTCCCTACCATTAGTGCTTACATTGTCTTTACATCACATCCACATCCAGTCTCTACCCAAACATTTCTGTTAATAGCTCTGTCAATAGGAGCGCGTGGGTAGCACAGTCGTTAAGCGTCTGCCTTCGGCTCAGGGCGTGATCCCGGCGTTCCGGGATTGAATCCCACATCGGGCTCCTCCTCTATGAGCCTGCTTCTTCCTCTCCCACTCCCCCTGCTTGTGTTCCCTCTCTTGCTGGCTGTCTCTCTGTCAAATAAATAAATAAATAAATAAATAAATAAATAAATCTTTAAAAAAATAGCTCTGTCAATAAAATTCTTAGGTTAATTCAAAATTCTTCCATCTTTTGGTGCTAGTCCTGCCTCGTTGGGATAATACATTTTTTTATCTGTTTATAGTCCCCTGAGTTTTCTCTTCTCCAAGATAACCTTTTTATTTCTTTTAATTGCTTGTCTTATGATATGATTTCAAATCTTCTGATTTATTCTCTTGGATAAACTAGTTGTCAGTATGACATCTGGGAAAGAACTTGGGTTCTGGAGTCACAATATCTTTAGTTTACATTCCATATCTGCTACTAATTAATCTTGTAAACTTGAGCAAGTTACTGAATTTTCTCAGCTTTGCTTCTGCCACAAACAAGGCCACTTCATGTAACTTTCATGAATATAAAATGAGTTCTATAGAGTAGGAGTAAAGCTGTCAGAAGTTCTGAGCACCAAAAATCGTAATGTCTTATCATGGCTCTCTTCAGTCCCCACATAAATAATTCAAATGAAAATAACAGTAACTCAGAGCAAAAGAACACAGGAACCCAATTCAGTTCGAGTTTTTTTTTTTTTTTCTCTATTGGTGGCTATGTAAATTTTTTAAATTATTAAATAGGAGGTTTACAGTTTGCTAAATGCATATTCTCACTTCTTCCTACTTTTATTTTGCTGCTGTTCCAAAGATATGCGTAGCCAGTCCTGGCTAATACAGTGCTAAAATACTTGATTATGGCTGTGCTTAGTAGATTGTAGAGGAGGGCAGACATGTATGACTTTAAGTACGTCATTTAACCTCTTCTATAAACTCCACTTTCCTGATTTGTAAAATGAAGATAATATTTGCCTGGGAGAATTATTTGAAAATTGTGAAGGTCTCAGGGGTTTAAAATAAATGATGTACAAGAAGTGCTTATAACTGATCAAAACCGATAAATATAATAGAGTGGATAAGAGCTTGGGCTCTGATGTGGAGCTATTTAGGTTCAAATCTTAGCTTAGAGTTTGCTGGCTCTAAAAAATTGGGAAAATTATGTAATATCTGGGTCTCAGTTTCCTTCTTGGAAAATGGGGATAAAAATATCACCTAGTAAGGTTGTTGTAAATTTTAAATAATTAATACTCTTAAGGTGTTTAATACAAAATAAGGATTCGAATTGTGTTAACTATTATTAAAATGATAATTTGTATGAGACATGCACAATTCTGGCACCTGGTAGGCACAGAAGATAGAGTGATGTAATTTTCTTTTCTTTTAAGTGAGATACCCATACTTGAACACGTTACTGAAATATAGAACTAAATCTGCATGTTGTAGATACTCAAAGAATATGTGCTGAAGAATGAACAAGTGGAAATGGTCTGACCACAAAGTATAAAAGGGATTATAATTTTTATAACTTTCTTCATTGTAAGTACAGATTGATTGTTCTGATTAGTGTAACCTAAAAATCGATTTTTATTTCATTCTCTCCAAATGACCTAAATTTCAATTAAATTTTTTATTTTAAATTAGAAAGTGTCTTGTAACAGTATGATATTACATTTCAATCCCTGTAACTCAAGCTTAAGACACTTATTACCTGAAAAACCAACTGGAGACACTTAATTTCTCATTTTAGCTCAACTTAGTATGGCCTGAATCCCTTTACCTTCAAACTCATCCTCTCTAACCACTATTAACACCTACACCTTTTCCCAAGTCATTTAAGCACTCTCGGCCTTAGCATTATCATCTGTTAAATGGGAATAATGTAGGGACACGTGGGTGGGTCAGTCGGTTTTGTGTCTGCCTTTAGCTGAGGTCATGATCTCGGGGTCCTGGAATTGAGCCCCTCATCGGGCTCCCCGCTCAGTGAGGAGTCTGCTTCCCCCTCTCCTTCAACCCCCCTCCACTAGTTCTCTCTCTCTCTCTCAAATAAATAAAATCTTTTTAAAAACTGAGAATAATGTTACTTAGCTCATAAAGATTTTTTAAGAAACAAAGGAAGTAGCATATGTGAAAATATCCTGAAATACACAATAAAATACATAGATGACAGTTACATGTATGTGTGTTTGTGTGCGTGTGTATGCGTATATATATATATACACATATATATATATACACATACATATGTATGTATTATGTATATATATATGAAGAGAGAGAGAATTAAATTTGCTGCTTGCTCCAAGCATATCCTGGACAAAGGCAATCAAAGTAGCTGTGTCTAAAGTTCAGAGACTTGCCTCAATAATTTGAGCATTCTGGCAGTGACTATTTTAGAATGTTTCTTTTGCTAGAAATATAACTGGTATGAGAATAAATTGCTTGCATTTTCTCCTTGCAACAGGTCAGAAGAGATTAATTTTAATTATGATAGTCTGCACTTACATTTTTATAGCCTATTGCCAAATTTTAAAATTCAAGTTTATTCATTTTATCTGCCTAAGATCTAAAATTATTGATTTTCCTAAATAACGGACCCACATTGTCATAGCTGTTATCCTAGTGCACATCTCTGACAGAGTCCCTTAGCTACCTAACTTTGCTTCTACCTTTCTACTGTATAAGCCAAGATGTCATTTGATATATGTCAAAATGGTGCTAAATACTAGGCATTAGAAGATTTGAAAACTAATGTCTAAAAGAAGAGAGTAGAAAACTTGGAATAGTTTAGTCTGAAAAGCAAAGCTTGATAGAAAAATAATGATAATGATCATTAAAATTGGAAAACCTTTTTAAAATAAATACTGGAAAAATTCTCCTAGTTCCATTCTATGAGTTTCTCAAAATAAAAGCTACCTTTTTTTTTTACCTTAATATATATATAATAGAGCATGATGATATATTTTTTAAAAGTTTGTGCTGTTTGTCAAAATAAAAGGACCACTGGAGACCCCGTCCAACTTGATCCATTTCACAAGAATATTGGCTATTTCCAATATAGACTATATTTTTACGTTTAAAAATGTGGACAAATGAAGGAAACAGGGAAATAATTATACTACCATGTACCAAAACCATAATTATGCTTCCTGCTGACTTTTAACAAACCACCAGGATGAAAAACTAATGATGGGTGAGCAAGAGAGTATCTGGTAATTTTCCTAAAGCACATTTATATTGCAGTTTAGAATGTCTTCCTCAGGAGAGCACAAATTATTTTTTATTAACAAAGAACTATAAGGAAAAAGTGCTGCTCTCTTTGTGCTTTTTTTTTGAGAGAGTTTAAATGTTTCCTACAGTTTTATTATTTTAATACATAATAGAAAAACTAACTTGCACAATAAGTGAGTTGTGATTGTAGTTAACATTATGTAGTTGTAATCTTTCTAGTTTCTCATATTTTAAGGGCATAGAAAATTTTCTCAACAGTAAATGGCTTTGTCTTACTGTTTATCTAAAATCATTCTAAACTAGCTTATCCTTTAATAAATAGAACATTTTCTGAAAAGAATTATCCCACTGTTCTCTCATGCTTAAAGTGTCCTTTATTTTTTGTTTTAAAAAGCATAATCCTCAATATTTTCTCTGTGAAACACTCGCACACTGCAATTGAGAGACCCATATTTTATAAAGCATAGTAGACTTTTAAAGTTTTATATTACCATTGTGAGATTTGGAGAGTACTAGAAACAATTCTTAACTAGTTTAATCACACTGTTAATAGAAGTGGCTACTGAGAGTAAAAACTCATGAATAAGAGGGTTAATTCCCAATTCATAAAACATTTTACTAAAATATTAAAAGAGGAATATAATAAGACTACCTGAATGCATATATGGCTAATGTGTATATTTTTTGTATTCTTTTTCTACATTTATTATTCTTTCTGTTGCTTGGCTAAAAAGACTTAAAATTAGCTTTAAGTGTATGAACTGATATTTCTTGATTTCAATCTTACTAAACCATAAGGAAGAACTATCAATTGTAATTTACTGACATTTCCTTAGAGATCTCAGCAGAATTTTCAACAGCCATTGACTTCCAGCTTTTCACTCATGAGAAAAATGATAGGCTAACCTGACCTATCAAATAGTAAAATCCAATATTGGTCTTTATCTTTGGAATTTTGATGAATTTATACCTCTTTCAATAAAAAAATTATAATCTAGTGAATATTTTATTGACTATGCAAACAATTAAATTGGAAATTAGACTATTGAATAAACTGTGACTTGTATAATCATTAACTATTGTATATTGCTATATAAAAAATCCCCATTAATCTATCAACACAAGGATCTGAGGTACTGTGAATTAGGGAAATTTTCCAGGTACATGAAGATTATCATATGTGTATCAGAAAATTTTTATAGTACATGCTTCTGTCAGACTTTCTATTATCTTTAAAGATGGTTAATGAACATAATTCAACCTTCATATGATCATGCAGGTCATAGAAGGACACCACAACCTACTCACTGAATTAATTCAAATGCCCATTCCCTCTGAAAAGCCTTGGTGCTGATGGTGATAGGCATCCTTCTCATTGTCCTGCTTGCTACTTTTCCTTGAGTTCTTTTCCCCTAAACCTATTAAATTGGGTTGTAATTGTTATCTTAAATATTATTATTATTAGGTGAACCAGTTAAGTATTAGGTAAACAGATCAAAGAGGCAAGTGAAAAGAAAGAACAAAACTAAGTTGAAGGTTTTAGAATGTCTTGAAAACACTGAAAAATTTGGAAGAAATTAGTAAATCCATCAAAAAAAATCAACATTCAGGGGCACCTGGGTGGCTCATTCCGTTGAGTATCTGCCGTGGCCTCAGCCTGGGGTTGAGCCCTGCATTGGGCTCTCTGCTCAGCGGGGAGCCTGCTTCTGCCTCTCCCTCTGCCTGCTGCTCCCCCTGCTCGCGCTCTGTCTCTCTCTGTCAAATAAATAAATAAAATCTTTTTAAAAAAATCAACATTCAGATTGCTTTGCAAGCAACTTGCTCTAAAGTGACTTTAACTTAAGGTGGAATTTGTGGAAGATGTACTACTGTGGACTATGAGAGAGAGGAAGCTGAGTAACATGGAGAAGATCCGCTCACACAGAGGAAAGACCTCGGTCCCACGTTAAAATATGGTTAAATGCATGAACTTCCATGTGTTTTCGGTTAAAATAAATTGTTTTTTCCTGATTCTTGGTTTTATAGACTTTCCCTGGTTGCTGGTCAACTGGTCCTGATTTTGCAGGCAAGAGGGCATTGAGTTAACATATTTCATTATGCGTCGTATCCTAAGGAAGGCTATATTCCTTGGCTATGGAAGAGACTGTGATATAATATTGTCCTTGCTGCTTAGGCACCATTGTTCTTTCAGGTCCACATTTCTCTCATGCTTCTGAATATTTTGCATGTTTGATTCCAGGTAACTGGAATACCTTCAATAGACAAAGTTGGATATAGTTCAAATTTGCCAGTTAAGACATAAACTTTACAGAATGATCTCCTTCCTCCCTGCATCCCACAATCTACTTATTTTTCCGTTTTCTCTTTTGGGAAAGCCAGGCTTTTTTTTTTTTTTTTTTTAAAGATTTTACTTACCCATTTGACAGAGAGGGACAGCCAGCGAAAGAGGGAACACAAGCAGGGGGAGTGGGAGAGGAAGAAGCAGGCTCCCAGCAGAGGAGCTCGATGTGGGGCTCGATGTGGGGCTCGATCCCAGAACGCCGGGATCACGCCCTGAGCCGAAGGCAGACACTCAACGACTGCGCCACCCAGGCGCCCCGGGAAAGCCAGTCTGAAAGTTTTTTGGGAAAGTGATAGATTTGAAGGACTAGGTGAATGTAAGCTTGTGGCAAACCTGAGGGTTAAGCAAAGGTTTCTGAATTCTGCCACCATTGGCGTAGCACTGAAGGGTTTTGATGAGTATTTGTATATACCAGGTGTATGTTTCAAAATGATTAAATTAATCTCATGTCTTTGCTTTTTATGTTTTGAGTCTTCTTTTTCTCTATCCTTTTTCTGTAAAAAGCATATAGTTCATCATATGAGTACATCTGTGTCAAATAAGAAAAAAAATAAGTTTAAAGAGAATGCTTATTTCTCTCTCTACAAAAACAATTTCTTAAATAGCCTGTCTCAGTGTTAGCTTATTTTCCCTACATCTGTAGTGTGAAGAGTACTGACATTTAAAAGGTTTTAATTGCTATTGATAATAAATGAGCGCACTGCCAGAGAAGAAGACTGAGATAATTAGAGGGACGTATGTCAAGTCTTTCAGGCCCTCATATTCACACGCAGTGCATGCTGCTTGCTGCTTATCGTTGCAAATGTCAACGTTCTTCTTGGTAAGTGTCTTTTGGGAAATGGTTCACTCCATTTCAAAGGCATATAATAAAGGAAAGGGCTTAGGGCAATATTTAAGCAATGAAAGAAACATAGGACATTTATGACTTGCTGGGAGGAACTGATTGCCTTTGGCTGTGCCTTGGGGAATCCCTCGGAAACACAGTAAGTTTGTGATTACTATTATAAGTTAAAATGATTTAAAGCATGCAGAGGAATTTGTGTTTTCCTTATGGGTATATTTCATATTTTTGGTGTGTCTTAAAAGTTCATACTTACCTCCTGTGTTTCTTACTAAACTACTAGCGGGAGATGTATTATAGAAAATTGCGTAAGGATGACTTTCAAGTGGATCAATTTAAGAAAAGAAAAAAAATAATTAAAGCAAAGTTTATGTAAAAAAACTTCTGTGTTTTCACATACCTCAATTAAATATCTCTCCTAAAACTAGTCATGTTTTAAAATTAATGATACCAAATTGTATTGCAAACGTTTGTTATTTATATATTATATATAAATATAAATAAATAAATAAATATATATATATTATATATAGGGTAAATTTATTACTATGTGTGTAACTATGGTCAATAGGCAGGGATAGAGGTAGGAAGGAAAGAAGGGCATCAATTTAATTTTCTCAGCGCATTTTCACTGTGGTTTTGTCCTTAAATGTTTAGATCCAGTGGCACTACTTGGGGGCTGAAGGATGTGGTTCATTATTACTATACAGGTTTTCATTTCTGAGTTTTTACCAGGTTGTTGAGAAAATAAAGGGAAGTATTTCACAAATCCTTGTCATTTTTTCTTGTACTCATCAGAAAAAAAAATCATTTCTGTTTTCCCTTTCTGGTAGTTAAAGATCTAACACCTGGGTGTCTGGATGTCTCTGTCGATTAAAGCTTTTTGATTTTGGCTCAGGTCATGACCTCAGGGTTGTGGGATCAAGCTTGGTGTCCGGCTCTGAGCTGGACCTGCAGCCTGCTTAAGAGTCTCCCTCTCCCACTCCTGCTTGTGTGTGTGCTATCTCCCCCTTAAAAAAAAAAAAAAATCTGATACCAAATCCTACTCACTTTATCGTCTCAATTTCACTGCACTACCTTAAAATTTAACACATGGCAGAAGAATTATTCTTGAAATGAGGTCTGAAATGCTAATAGTAGATATTTAGCCCGGTTATCACTATTTTTAGTCATGTAAAGATAACAAACTGGGTACAAAAAGTGCAATCCCCATAAAGGCACTTTCATCTTGCAAATTCTGTGCACTGCTTGGTTTGATTAATGAGCGAGTAACTCTGTCTAACTGGAGTCATCCAAGGTGGTAGGTCAAGGGCATGCCTTGGGCAGCGCGATGATCCAAGGGGGATTTTAAAATAGGTGATATTTTAATATGTTCAATTTGTGTGTTTTAATAAAAGTTTAAATATCAAAGCAAGAATCTAAGTAAGCACTAAACTAATAAGGTTGTTTCTTGTATGATTTAAGTCCTTAAATACATACACCTGAATAGTTTCCAATTTCAAGGAATTGCCAAGTATTTTATAACCTACATGTGAACTATTAACCCATCTCTGTTAATTAGTCCTTGAGGACAGTTCTGAGTGGTATGTATAAACTTGAAACTTTACCCTTACAAGTTTAAATAGAAATTCCACCAAAAAGCATGAAAGAATGTAAGAATATTGATATTTATCAGAAATATTTTGTGTCATGTAGAATCATATTATTTCACTGCTTAAAGTGGTTATATCAACTAAATCCTACTGTTTCCACATATGTATACTGTCATGGGACAAAAGCCAATTTTTCTTTTATTTGTAATTATTCTAGAAGCTGAGCCTAAATCTTAAATCTATTTTCTTGAAAGCTAATTGTTTCTTAAACCATTTCTTTATCAATAGAACTTTAATTATGAGGACCTAAGATAAGGCAATTAAAATCCTAATTTTCTAAAAAATTCATACTTCCTTGGTTTCTAATTATGCAATCCTTACGATTTTATAGCTCTTTAATCTCTTATCTACAGTTCTAAGATCCAAAACACACAAGCAAATAAAGTCCCCTGAAAACCCAAAGTTTTTCTATGACTGATTTGGTAACCAAATCTGACCTGATCTAAATTAACAAGAAGCTATTTATACTTACTTTAAATCACAGTGGGGTTATCATATTTTTGTTGCAGAAATATTAATGTCTTTCATTACTCTAGCCCTAGACTTAGCTAGAAGTGTTAGTTTGCACATCTAAATAATTCTGAATTCTGAAAAACATTTGGCCCAAAGCTTTTGGGTAAAGGGTTATTTAAGAATTTTCTTAGATTCATATTTCCATTCTATGTCTGGCACTGTTTTGCTTTTTGGTCTGTGTGCCTGGGGCCAGTGAATAAGTTCTAAATTCTTATTCAGTTATAGTTGAGATATTATTTTAACATTTTTCTCAGGTAAGACTGGTGTTAGCTCTTTCTCCAACCAGTTTGTGTATTCCTCTTTTCTATTTCTGTGTTCTGGACTATACCTACGATCTGTTTTTTACTAAATGCTTCCAGAGCAGTAGGAAGATATTAAGGAAGTTTATCATTTTTTTTGTGTGTGCTTTTTAAGGCATTTATTGCCTTTTTTTCATGGGTTTCTAGTTTTCATATTTTTTCCTGTTCCAGAATCTTGTGCTTACTTCAAGTCTTATTTACAACTAAGATGGTTTATAATGAGAACCACCATACCACATAATCCAGAGAATAGCCTCTAATGGAAATGGGAAAAAAATATATCTATCATATGGAGATATCATGTGCTGCAGTGAATTTTGTTCCTTCTAATACAATACATATGAAATAAGCAGATGGTATGCTATAAATATTAGTTAAATAAGTATCACGATATCCATGAACTTTCCTGTCTGTGTAGGAAAAAAAGAAGTATTTCTCTGCTGGATTTAATAAGCTCCTGTAATTAAATTGAATGCTGGCTTTTTCTTTACCAAGCCTTGGATGAATAAGTTCAATACTTTGATTCGGACATATTATTATATTTAATTGTTATTAATTGTTGCTTCAATTTATAGTCTCAAATTAGAGATGGAATTTTAAGTCAACTTTTTAGACAGAAAATGAGTTAGAAAGAAAATTATGTAGATGAACTGGAGAAAATCTAGTCTTAAGTCATCATGTTTCCCTAAATATTTTCTCTTACTAGTTCTACGCTATTTATGCTAAGCAGTTTTCCTAAACCTAATGATTTTTTTTTTTTTTAACAATGCTTAGTCTTCTTATGGTGGTATCTGGTGATTCATTATCCCAACCCAAGTATCACTTGAGAAAAACTAGTAATATTTGCTCTCCATTGTTCTTAGCTATACAGCTACATATATATATATATATATTCTTAGCTATATAACTATATATATATATTCTTAGCTATATAACTATAACTATATATATATATATATTCTTAGCTGTATGCTCTATTATTAATGGTGTATGATAGACCCCTAAGAACAACCACTGCCGAATACTTCCTGTATTCTTCCAGTTGACAAAGCTCTGCACAAAGATTATAATTCAAATTAATTATTTTTATTTCTGGCACTGATCTCTGTCAGAAAATTACATTATAATATATGCTCAAGGAGAAGTTTTTAAATATTAGATAAAAAGATTTCAGGGAAAATCAATAGTTTCTCTCTCGATATATGTATATATATATTAGTTTATAAAGGCAGGGTTCAATAAAATGAAGACTTTGGAAATGCACTATCTTGGATTTAGCATTTTGTTAAAAATAATAACTTTGTCCAAATTTGGTCTCTTTGCTGACATTTGAGGGCATTTTTAGTTATAAAAGATTCTATTGTGGTGCATCCACTTTGTTGTTTTTTGGTTTGTTTGTTTTTGAGGTGCATCCACTTTGGAAGGCAGTTTGGCACTTTCTTATGAAATTAAACATCTGTTTACTATACAATCCAGTAATCACCCTCCTTGATGTTAACCCAGATGAGATGCAAGCATATTCATATAGAAAGCTGCGCACAGATATTTGTAGTAGCTTTATTCATAATTTCTAAAACTGGGAAGTAGCCACGATGCTCTTTAGTAAGTGAATGGACAGATACACTGTGGTACATCCAGACAATGGAATATTCTTCAGGGCTAAAAAGAAATGGGCTCTCAAGACTTGAAAAGACATAAAGAAAACCTAAACGCCTATTACTAAGTGAAAGAAGCCAATCTGAAAAGGCTGCCGACTGTATGATTCTATGACATTGTGGGAAAGGCAAAATTATGACAATATAAAGACCGGTGGTTGTTAAGGGTGAGGGTGGGGGTGGAACTAGGCAGAGGGTTTTTAGGACAGTGAGACTACTCTGTTTGGTACTACAATGGTTGATACACATGTCATACATTTGTCCGAATCCATTGAATACACAACAAATGGAGTGAATCCTTAGGTAAACTGTGGACTCTGGGGGATAATAATATGTCAGTGCAGGTTGATCAGTTGTAACAAATGTACCACTCTGGTGGGGGTATTGATAATGAGGCTACTCACCTGTAGGAGCAACGGGTACGAGGAATAACTTACAAGATAAGCTTCCTTGTTAGTATACATTTATAGGAACCAAGGCCATAACACTAGCATTTGCTATTCTACTTAGAAGAAAAATTCATTAAATGCCAGCAACAGGGATTATTTTCCATAAAATAATCTCATTTTAATTATTTAACTATCCTTTTAAAAGTGAATAGTTCTTTAAGCTGATTCTCAATTTTTTACATTTTTTAAAAGATTTTATTTATTTGTAGAGAAAGAGCATGAATAGGGGGAGGGACAGGGGAAGAGGGAGAGAATCTCCAGCAGATCCACACTGAACAAGGAGCTTAAGGTGGGGCTCCATCCCACAGCCCTGAGATCATGACCTGAGCTGAAATCGAGTCGGACGGACGGTTAACCTAATGAGCCACCCAGGTGCCGTTCTTTAAACTGATTCTAAATTGAATCTAAAGTTACTTAATCATTCTAGAAAGAGTTTTGTCATTAGCAAAAATGGGAATAATAAACAAAAGTAAAAAATCAGGGGCGCCTGGGTAGCGCAGTCATTAAGCGTCTGCCTTCGGCTCAGGGCGTGATCCCGGCGTTGCGGGATCGAGTCCCACATCGGGCTCCTCGGCTGAGAGCCTGCTTCTTCCTCTCCCTCTCCCCTGCTGTGTTCCCTCTCTTGCTGGCTGTCCCTCTGTCACATAAATAAATAAAATCTTTAAAAAATCATAACTATCTCCGGGATTTTGTGGAAACAAAATGAGATAATGCTTTTCATGTGCTAAGCATAGGAATTTCGCAGAGTAAATGTTCACTAAATATTAATCTTTTTAAATACTCTTGTCTTTTTTAAGTTGTTATATTAATAATGCACTTTGATTTTCACAGAGATCTGTTTGCCTAATATTTAAAAACTTCTTCTTGTATTATAATGTAATTTTGTGACAGAGATCAGTGCTGGAAATAAAAATAATTAATTTGAATTGCAATCTTTGTTTGTACACAGCTTTGTCAACTGAAAGAATATAGCAAGTATTCAGCATGTGGTTGTTCTAACTTAGGGGTCTATCATACATCATTAATATCTGTATTTAATAACTTTCTCTTTTCCTTTGATGATGCTGTTTTTCAGTGATTAACTTTTATTGATGCACAGATGAGGGCCATTTTATTGAGGTCATTAGTTTTATTTTGTAAGGTGTTTGAGGTAGAAATAGAAAAGAGCAACTACTAGTATACTGCTTAGTTTAAGAATTGGAGAAAATTTTTGCATCAGCTAAGGAATTGGTGCAAGGGAACCTACTTTTTAAGGAGGCCACTTCATAAATATCATGTGTGTTCTACTTTTCATAAAACTCTCTTTCTGTCAAAATTAAGTGTCCCCATCCTTTGCTATAATTTTTATTTTACTTTGTTATTTTTTGGTGCATTATATATTGGTTTTTTTCTTAATTTCCTCCATATAATAGCTTAATATACATACCTACCAAATACAGTAACTCAAAATACAAGTCTTTTAAATCATCTTTATTTATCTTGTATTTCTTTTCATAGTCTTTATTCATTTCTCCACCATCTTCTATTGTTACCAATGATTAGTTGCTCCAAAAAAAAAAAAAAAATGTGTTTTATTTACAGGGCACAGCTTATGGAAGTGCTCCTGTACCTTCTCGCAGGCAATTATGTGAGTCTCTTCTATTCAGCTCTGTGTTGTAAACATGACTGTGTTCCTGTGCTGTAGCATGGCATGCTGAGACCAAATGCCCTAAGGTCAATATGCACTCCCCAGTGTTGTATAATACCTAGAATGTGTTTGTAGCAAACGGTTCCCTTTGCCTCTTCTTTATCTGTTTGTCATTATCCAGCCCATTCAAGAAAACTGCATTGCAATGTGGCCAAGTGCGTTGAAGCTTCAGTAATGACTCAAAGTCTGCGGCAAATATGGAAGTGGCTCTGAAGTTTATTTTCATTTAGCACCAATGACAGTACTTTCTCTGTCAAATGAATCAGTACGCTTTCTTAAATCCTAACTTCTTTTACATACTTGTTCAAAGAGCTCTTATATCATACACAGCTGTGTTTTTGCCACACAGCTAATGAGACCTCTTTCCTTGAAAAGGAAATCCATTGAAAGAAATCCTTTCTCTAGTAAATTTAAAGAAAACTTGACTTTCTAACCGCCTTAGTTTATTTCTAAGTCATCATATTTAGAACATTTGAAAATAGGCTATAAATTTTTAGATAGAAATCCTGGATGTTACACCCTTGCTCAGCTGTATTATAAATACATGCACCTCAGCAGAGAGTCAGATATTTGCACTTCCTTCAGCTCAGGAGATTTCTGTGACAGCTTGTCTGCTTTAACATGAACTTTTTTCAATGAGAGATGTGTATGTAAATTTAATATGTAGAATCTCCAAAGTGCCATCAGACTTTGAGAAAGAGCTATTTTCATTGCCCATTTCCATCCACGTCTTTTCTCTTTTTCCACACGTCAGAAAATCATGGTTGTTTACCACCATTATAGACTGCTACAGCAATACACCACGCGCTTCTCATTGTTGTGCAAAGCAATAAATACCCACTAGGTTCATCTTAATATGATGTTAAAGGTCTTTCAAAGCTACAGTCCTGTTTCATAATACTTTTCTTCCCTACTGGCAGAAGAAACATACAATTTGATCCCATTCACTGAGAAGGATCTGTGAATCAACTAAAAAAATGCAGCACTTTGCATCATTCTAAAGCTGCTCAAACAACAACAAAAATAGGCACTTTATTATTTCATTTTGCATGAAACGCTTTTGAAGATTTGAATTATGAATAAAGTTTTGGCAAAAAGAATTGCTAATGAATAGAAGATTGGAATAAGGCATATTAAATATTCTGTGAGAATTAAATAATCACCAAGAGGTCTCAGATTATCCCTTGCTGTTATTTTTTCTTATCTACTCCGTCATCTAACTTTCTAAAGTACACTGAAGGTATGGTTTCTTTTATGATAATATTGGTAGGGTATTAATGATAAAAACTGAAAACTATAGCAAGACTTCAAATGAGATAAAATACTTTTTATTTACCTCTTTATAAAATAAAAAGTCAAATGTTACATAAGTTATAGTGCATTGAATATAGAAGAGCATCTGTTGTCAGGGAGATAGAGAAGATGTTGTTACTAGAAACTTTTAGAAATTAGTTCATTTAATAAGTGCTCTGAAATTATGAGTAGAAGTATAATCTTAAATTTGGATTTATCTTATTACTCACTTTCACAGATCAATGTACATGACATGAAGATAATATTAAATATTTGAGAGTTCAAATCATTTGTTCTGGAAAATAAAACGATGGGTGGTTTTTCTAAGTGTAAAATCTAAAATTGAAATGTATTCTGTGCCTCAATATATAAGACCATAATATGGATATTACCCTCCTAAACATGTGGACTTGGAAATAGTAAGCCTATAAATTTAGAATGCTAATTATGACATTTCCTTTTGGTCAAGTTCAAGTCTTAGGATCTCTGAACTACATAGTAGTCGAGACTCCTTAAGTATTTGTTTAATTGTAGTGCTTATTAAAGACATTATATTGAAAGAGTGAATGTTTTATTCTATACATAAACATGAGAATACTGATATTAAACTTCTCTATTCCTGCCCCTTCCCTAAAATCAATGCCTATCTAGATATCTTACAGTTGGTTCCTGATTCTAGTATTTTCTATTTGTGACTACGTCATAAGTGGCGACTAACACTTTCTTGAGGTTACAATTAACCAAAGTGTCATTTTTCTGGTGTTTTTTTTTTTTTTTAATTCAGTATTAAGGACTTCCTTGTTCTATGGCTGTCACTTTATTTCAAAAAATACATCCAGTTTTACAATTTCCTTTGCTGATAACCCGAAACAGAATCTAGCAACAAGAGGGATTGCTTAGATGATGAGGTAATTAGAAAGGCTATGAATCTACAATGAGAGAATTTACATCTCCATCTCTGGAAACACTGTGTGGCTTTTAATTACAGGGCCCACTCAAATATGCGTGTATTTGCTAATAATTGATCAAAAGTAAATTGATGGTAATATAGTCTTGGTTAATATTTTTCACTTTCAGAGAAATGCTTGTAGAATGATTAACTTGGGGAAGGGGGAGTCTTGAAAATTATTTGAATGTTAATAGTACGGTTTTTATCTAAATGCTAAAAGGATACATCATCTATTCACATGATGGTGACTTTTTAATTTCAGGCTGGTTTCTGGTTTAAAATTTATAATCACCTTTAGTGAGTGAAGTGCTATCTTATGCTGGTAAGACCAACTATCTTTGTGTGAATTGAGATTTATAATATTTGAATACAATTTTGCAAAGATTTGACCCATAAAGTATTATCTCAACATTTCAAAATATAAGAACTGACTCACATAGACTATTATTTTCTATTTTGTGGCTATAGTAACTAACTATAAGTGTTCTAAATTACAGAACCGTACTTCTCTGACAGGCATGGCTCTTGTTATCTTTTTCGAAAGAATATCCTAAAATTTCACAAACCAATTCTAAAATTTAATAAACCATAAATAAATTTTCTGTAGAAAAAACTGTGAGCATCATATTTCAAAATGCATGCAACAGTTCAAAAATTATTTGGTTAAAATAATTAAATGTAGGTGTTTTCCTGTCATTTCATAGTATGGCTTTATTATTTTCCAATTTATAAAACAAGGAGCATCAAATATTTACATGTACTCTATTCAGAGGTACTTACCTAATTTAGTTAAGTCATTCTCCACCTAGTTGAATGTCAACCTAACTGAAATGACTCCGCATGATAATATTACCTTCTTATTCAGAATCAGATAGCAGTTGCCTTTATAACACAAAGAGAACTAAATTGTATGTTAAAAGAGAGGGCATAAACACAAAAACATACACATTTTTATTTTTTGATAAATAAATAGTTGAAGAATTAAAGGGAAATTAACTAGCTACATGTAATGTAATTAAAAGATTAAATGTTTCCATAGGATTATGCATGTTGTACTTCAATCTACCCTTGAAAATATAAAAGGAGTCTATGAAATAGCAATCGTTCTTATTCAGTTTATCAAAAAAAAAAAAAAATGTATACTGTCAATTTCCCAAAGGATGTTTCCCTCTCCTTCGCCTTAACTTACTGCCCCAATTTTCATCAAGTTTCTTTTTCTGCCTTCCTTTTAGAGCTAAATAGTGATGTTTAAGTTCCAAACTGATTTCATCAGCAAGTGATGAAAAACAACAAATTAAGAAGAAAGGCAGGATAGCAAATTATTTGAAATAACATTAATCTTAAAGTCAGAAGGAACGTTTTTAAGATGCTAGGCTGTCTTTGTAAACACAGATTTTTCAAACTAGTTTTTCCACTGTGCCTTCTGATTTATTCCCTTTCCTTTTCGGTTTATCAGTTTATTTGTTGTCATTTCCCTTTCTTTTCTCTCTCTATCATCACACACAATATCTTTGCATTATTTATCATCCTATTTTAGATGTAACTTTGATTTTACTTATTTTCTTCATTCTTCCATCTACTTAGAAATAATAAAGGAACAGACTTCAACAATAGTGAGAAATAACAAAGCGTTCCTATCACTACCTTTGAAATACGCTTTAGAAGTCACATCTGGTAGGGTTGCTTCAAATGTTACATGAGTAAAACGGCTTTATAGGCTTAGAGAAGTGCATTGTGTCTTTAAGTTCACAATTAAATGTGCACGTATATCTGGGAATGAGAGAATTTTTCAGAAGAGAAGTTTCAGTCACAAAGAGAATAGCAAGGAAACACACTAAGTGGTGTGAAGAAACATTAACATACAACTAATAGAAGACAAGGTAATAAAGTTGATTACATTTTTCTTTTGTATCTTTTCTACTTTCTGGTAATCTGTGTTATCTTATGGAAGGAAAATTCTCAGTATTGTCATTCTTTTGAAACCAAAGTTGTGGTTTCACATGAGCTTACAATTTTGAGCTACTAAAAAGTGAAAGCTATATTCAGTTCATATATATATGGCATTTCCTTTGATTTATAGACAATAGTAATTGTTATTCTAGGCTATTGAATTTCTTTAGTTAATATGTGTTAAAACTATATGTAGATATTCTGGTTTTAGCTTGGGATGTAAAAAACTAGAAAAACCATGCATTGCACCCTTATGATAACAACAAAAAACCTGAAAAAAATGTAAACCCACAACTTTTCTTGCAATATCAGAGTGCTAAAGTAACAGGGCAACCAGCTACCTGACACAGAGGTGAAGTGACAGTTTTCAAGAAGAGACTAGATATAGCAGACACAGTCAGATAACAGTACGAATTCTGTTAAATTCTGATTAACTAATTGGTAGGGGTTGAATGTGGGCTAGCAAAAGGATAAAATATAGTGAGAATGTGCAGCCACTTATAGACTCTTCTCTATGGATTTCATTGGGTGCTCCCCCCAAAAATATTGGCAAGATTCCTGAGAAAGTGTCCCTTGAACTAAAGGTTTAAAGAAGGGAACAAGCAGCTGCTACAGGAAAGGCACAAAACTCTACCCAGATTCTTTTTGCTATTATCCATACAGAACAAACACCTAAAATACAGAAAGAAAAGCAAAACACACTGGTGAAAACCCATTGCAGTTGGGGGAAGGGAAAAGAAAAACAACTTTTATTGCTGAGACAGGGACAAGAATGAATGATAAGCCCAGAATTATTGCCAGGCGGGAAAGCTGAAGCACTGAGAAGGCCACATCTGTGAGACCCAAGGACACAGTACCTACCTAAGATTTAGGCTTTTTTTTTTTTTAAAGATTTTATTTATTTATTTGACAGAGATAGAGACAGCCAGCGAGAGAGGGAACACAAACAGGGGGAGTGGGAGAGGAAGAAGCAGGCTCATAGTGGAGGAGCCTGATGTGGGGCTTGATCCCATAACACCAGGATCACGCCCTGAGCCTAAGGCAGACGCTTAACCACTGTGCCACCCAGACGCCTCTAGGCTTTTTTTTTTCTTTTTTTTTTAAGATTTTATTTATTCGACAGAGATAGAGACAGCTCGATCCCATAACGCCGGGATCACACCCTGAGCCGAAGGCAGACGCTTAACCGCTGTGCCACCCAGGCGCCCCTAAGATTTAGGCTTAATCACAGGAGCAAAAATGCCTTTCTCTCTGTTCTACAGACTAAAAGCATTGGGTTATAAGTAATAGTGGAATATGGATAGGAATATTACAAGCGTGGGGAAAAACCCTCTCTGAGGCACAGCACAAAGGAGAGACTAAAGCTGAAAATGGAGCAAACACTTAGGAAAACCCTGTGGCAAACTGTCCATGCCCTAAATAGAAAGTGTGTTTAGAGAAAATTGAAGCCGATGGGTAACCATAGCAACAATAACAAACCCAGTTCAACTCTCCCTAGACTGACCTAGACTCCCACACCAAAGCCCTGGCAGAAGGAATGGCATGCCTGTTTTCAGAAGTACAGTTTATTAGCTTAAATCTCTAATGTCTTACACAAGATATCTGACTTCCCACAAAAATTCTGAGGCACGAAGCAAAGCAAGAACAAAACACACTGCAGAGAGATAGGAGAAGCAACAGAATCAGATTCAGATATTGCTGCAGACATTGAAAGTATCAGAAAGAAGAGTTAAAATAACCATAATTAATATGTTAAATACTCTGATGGAAAAGTTTGATGACACACAAGAAGAGATGTGCAATTCAGGCAGAGATGGGGTTGTAAGAATGAATCAAATATAAATGCTAGTTATTAAAAGCTCAATTACAGAGATGAAGAATGTCAGTGATGGTCTGATCTGAAGACTCAACATGGCCAAGGAAAGAATCAATGAATTTGAAGATAGGTCAATATAAATTACCCAACCTAAAAAACAAAAAGGGGAGGGAAAAAAACCAAACAAACAAGGGGATGGAGGGAAGAACATCCAAGAGCTATGGTACAATATCAAGTGCTCTAACTTAGGTGTAATTGGAATCTCAATGGGAAAAAGAAGAGCGCAGAAGAGAAATTTGAGAAATAATGGTCAGAAATTTTCTAAAATTAATGGCATATGTTGAATTATAGATACAAAGCTTAAAAAGAAAACACTGAACAGATAAAAAGAGTAGTAACAACAAAAAACACACCCAGGCATAACATACTGAAACTACTGAAAATCAAAGACAAAATCTGAAGGTAGCCAGAGGAGAGGAAATACACACATTATATAAAGGAGAACAATGATGAGAACTACAATAGATTTCTCATCAAGAACCCTGCAAGTTAAAAGATGATGAAGTGATATCTTTAAAGTTTCAAAAGGGAAAAACAAACTGGCAGCACATAATTCTATAGTTAGTGAATATATCTTCCAAAAATAAAGGTGACATAAAGACTTTTTCAGGAAAAAATATTGAGAAAATTCACTGCCAGCAGACCTCCGTTACAAGAAATGTTAAAGGAAGAAATGATGAACACTGGAAATGGAATAAATGAAACTAAAAATAAACTTGGCCTTAAAAAATCATATATAGAAAGATCTGTTCTATATTCATATATGATTTGTGACATGTTATGATGTAATTTGTAAATCTTAAATGAGATTAAGTTGTATTTACTACTAAGGTATTACCAAAATGAGCAGTATCTTAGTCTGTTCTGGCTGCTATAAAAAGAATACCATGTAGATTGGGTGGTTTAAACAACAAACGTTTATTTCTCACAGTTCTGGAGGCTGAGAATTTCAAGATTAGAGTCAGTAGGTGCTGGCTGGTGAGAACCTACTTCCTGGTTCATACATGGCTGGTTTCTCACTCTGTCTTCACATGGCAGGAGGGATGAAGGGTCTCACTAGAGTCTCTTTTACAAGGGAACTAATCCCACTTTTGAGGGCTCCACCCTCATGACCTGATCACCTCCCAAAGGCCCCACCTCCAAATACTGTTTCATTAAGGATTAGTTTCTGAATATGAATTTTGAGGGAGTACAGGCATTTAGTCTATAGCAATCATATTCACGATATTTTTATAGTTTATGCCTCCTACTTCTGTTATAATTATTTTGCAGATATTTCTTTTGATATATATATATACACACTTATATATCATACAATTTTATAATGGGTATTGAAAGTTAATGATGAAGCAGAAACTGTACCCAATATGGCAAAGAGGAAAGACAGGAACCCATACTATTAAAATCTGAATGATCTATTAATTCATTTGCTATTCCATATTTCTATACTCAATGGCTATAATTTATATTGTCATACTGTTGCAGTCTCCTCTTACCAAAATTAGTACATTCATGTTGTAATTAAAAATTACTAAAATGTTTGGGGGCGCCTGGGTGGCACAGCGGTTAAGCGTCTGCCTTCGGCTCAGGGCGTGATCCCGGTGTTATGGGATCGAGCCCCACATCAGGCTCTTCTGCTATGAGCCTGCTTCTTCCTCTCCCACTCCCCCTGCTTGTGTTCCCTCTCTCGCTGGCTGTCTCTATCTCTGTCGAATAAATAAATAAAATCTTTAAAAAAAAATTACTAAAATGTTTGAATTGCTTTAACCTAAATACTAATTTTACATTGTGATTTGCTTCAACCAAAATTTTTTATTCATCAAGGGACTTTTGCCTATTCTGAAATTATTCTAAAACAGAATGACATTTAAAGATTGGAAATTGAAGTACTAAAGTTAATAGACAAATATTGTAGGATAATACTAGAGTATAGAATAAGAGGAATATGATTTTACATTTGTATTTTCCTTTTAAATTAGTAAGCTAATTAAGTGAATTAAGTTACTGTCTTTAAGAATTAGGAATAATCAGGTCTTAGAAATTTGGAAGTTTCTGATCATTAAATTGGCATCTCATTATCAAAGTAGCTGATTTTTTTTTTTAGTAGCTGATTTTTTTATACTTGTTATTTTACAATTCTTTTACCTTCTATATATTAATAAGTATTTGTAAGTACTCACAAGGTGCTATATTCTGCTTTTATTAAAATTTATAGATAAGGGATAAGATCACTAATGACATATAAAGTTTAAAATAAAGTTTAGATTAAGGCACTATATTAAAAAATATATTAGTGAATATATTTAGGATTAATAGTTTGGACCCAGTGATTTCATGGATTTTGAGAGTGAATTTTATCTTTTATGATTTTTCTTGAAGGTACAAATAGGTTAAATGTTTCCAAATAGAGAATATAAGAAATTGCCATAGGCTAACAATATGAAATTATAAATGGTCCTAGAGATTATTTATTCCAATCCATACAACACAAATCCATTCATTCTTTTTTTTTTTTTTTTTTAAGATTTATTTATTATTTGAGTGAGAGTATGCACGCACACAAGAGCAGGAGGAAGAGGAGGGGCTGAGGTGGAGGGAGAGGAAGAGGGAAAGAATCCAAAGCAGATTCCCAGCTGCAGAGCCCTGCACAGGGCTGTCTCATGACTCAGGAGATTATGACCTGAGCCAAAAGCAGGAGTCAGATGCTCAACCGACTGAGCCACCCAGGTGTTCCAATAAATTCTTGAGAGACTGAGTTATCCAAAGTTCAAGAATTAGTGGCAAAGCCAGGGTTCTAACCCATTTTTCCTGTTTCTTCTTCCAAGGGTTTTTTTTTTTTTTTCCAATGTTTCTATCAAGATATCATGTCTTTTTCTCCCTAGATTCTGTCCTAAATTCTGTGGAAAGTTTTCTTCTTTCTGTCGAATTAGGAGATGATGCCCAACTCTTGAAGTTTGAATAGAATGTGAACAAGAACAAGTTCAGGAGGATGGAGCAGGATGTGGAAAGGCATGGCAGGGGCCAGAACACAGCTTCCATGAGCAGCTGTACGTAGCTCGTAACACCAACAGATTGGGTATTGGTGCAATTGAAGAGTTTCCTTGCAGCGTTGGGGAGGGTCAGTGTCTCTGTTATAGGTCAAACTGAACTCACGTCAACATGTGTTATGAGGGTTCTTTCTTTTTAAAAAATAAGTTTTATATTTTTGGCAAAGAGTGATTTTTTATTGAAATTTAGGGTCTTTTTTTCTTTATTTGTACAAGGTTTTGTTGAAGCAGCATTGGATTACTCAGATAACCTGTACACTATTTTAAGTCCATTTGTCATTTTGTTTATGAAAGGAGGCAATTATTACTTATGATCTAATTTTTACGTCAAAAAATTAGAGATGACTGGATATGAATCTAGATTAAAAAAATGTTTTTTGTTTATTTGTTTTTGCTTCCTAAAGAACAAATAGTCACAGAATTCAACTGCTTTAGCATAGGTCAGGAAATTTCCATTTTAAAGTCTTCCTTTGGATTACTTGGACCCTCAGGGGGAAAACAAATGTCTCATTATTGTTGAGGTAATCACAGTGTTACATATAAATATCAGTATCACAATTTTTCATAATTTAAAATATCAGTTAAAATGAGTTCTTTTGTTGTCACACATACAATCTCTAGGTGATCGGTATTCTTCAGTTTACTAAGAATCCTGTTGTACAAACACTGCATTTGTACTCAAAAGGCTACATGTTGGCCTAAAACAGGTAATGTGTTAAATGTACCCCTGCACCTGTTCACTCAGAGACATGTGACTCCTTTATTGTTCATAGCATGTTCATGTTGATCGGTGTATTGCCCACTCCTTAAAAAAGAAAATATGCATCCTATATAAATACATAATGAAATATTATCCAAGAGACATAAACATTTGAAATTATGATTGACCTCTAGAACTAAAATCAATACAAATTACCTTAAATTGTAAAAATGTGACATGACCCTTAAAATATAGCTATATTAAGCCTCAGTATAAAATCTGAGGAAAACTGATCTCATCAACCATAAGTAGAGGGTTTGGTTATCATGAAAATAGATCAAAAAAAGAAAACAAAAAAGTCAAGAGGTCAAGCTTTGAAGTACCCCTTCATGCATAATCCAGGAGACACTTGAATTTTGATCCCCGTGCTATGTATAATTTCTTGTGGAAATGGACCCATTAGTTAACTTAGCTCAAGACTTGAGCATTTCCTTGTCTGCATTATTCCATGGTCTACACGCATCCTTCTCATTATGGTTCGTGATCTGCTTTCCCATGTGACATTTACAGAGAGAACATATGATTAGGGTCTGGGGACCTTAAGCATCAGATTCATTTAGTGGTAACAATTCAAATTGGAAATCAATAAATCAACATTGAATTTTATACAGTTTTCATATGAATCTTGTTCAGAGGAGTCTGTCCATAAAAAAGTTCCTTCTTGGTCTGCTTTTAAATCTGAAAGACTAAAAGTGTAATTTCAGGAGACTAAAACAGCATTGAGGAAAGTTTTCCTGGGAGACCCCATAAGAAAATTTTCTAGTGTCCCCTCTTATTTCCATCCCCTCCTTGAAACCCTTGCTGTTCATTTAAAGCAATGATGTAAACATCTATAAATGGAACTTTTATTTTCTCAGTGTCCTTTTTTGTGGGCTTTATAGCATTTAGGAAATTTGTAGAAATGGTAGAAACACAGGACCTACTTAATAGAGGACCTTTTGTTGTTACCAATCTCTAGTCAACAGATCGAGGTAAATCCTTATGTTAAATCAAGAATTTTTACCTAGAGTATCATTTTTATCTAGCAAATGCTAATTGGTATCTGAAACTAATAAACATTTTTTAATCACTGCTTTTGTTTTAACTTACATGGGAAAGAAAAAAATCATTCCTTATAAATAAATATGCAATGGACATTGATATTCTTTTATAAAAACTTGCTAATCAGAATACATTAAATGAATGCTTTGAAGTAGTTCTGAGTTTTGTAGAATCTGCTTCTTTAAAATTTTGTTTTCTGAAAGATATTATTTAAGTTAAAAAATGTGTTATACAGTCAGCCTTTTTTGCCAAACTTTTATTTATGATTAATAAGAACGTTTTCTTTGCTCTCATGTAGAGAAATAGCAAAAAAAAAGGCAAAATATTAAAAATAATAACAAAAAATAATGCGAGGTCACACTGTCAAGTTTAAAAGCATTTAAAAATTACATGATTTTTTTCAATCTCTAAGAATTTAAATAATTAGTTGTAAATTATGAGCTATGAAAGCTTTCCTCTGGCCCTTCAGGAGTTAAGAGTTTAGAGTCCTTTCCCTTGACTTTTCATTCCTCCATTCTACACTTAGTCTTGGGGTCAGTGTGGGTAGTTGTGATGGAAGGCTCCTGAATACAAGCATTCAGGGAGGAAGATGAAAATTTTCTATCTGACATCCTGACAGTACAAGAGATTTAAAAGTGCTGTGTAATTTCTTTATAACTAATATTCACTGCATTTAATTAAATTTTTGCATCGTGCTGTTTTTAAATCATGAGCAATACAGGGAATATACATGAATATTGCCTTTTAATGGATTGTAGTTTGTGTAAACTTATACAAATTTTATTTATACTCCTTGCTAAGGGATGCATATTTTAGAAATATTCCTTTGGGAAATCCTAAGAGAGACCACTCCTGAGTGGTTGTCAGGAGGGAGACCAATGTGTTTGAGTGCTGCTGGATATCAGACACTAGGGTAAGTAGTTTATTTAAGCTGTCTCATTTAATTTTCTTAATAGATCTAGAAAGTGGGCATTAGCCCCATTTTTACATGAGAAATCTAACTCTTTTAGTGACCATATGCCTATAGTAATTTCCTAGAGCGGCCATAACAAATAATGACAGACTTGGTGGCTTAAAACAACAGGAATTTATTTACTCGCAGTTGTGGAGGTCAGAAGTCTGAAATAAAGATGTCGGCACGGTTGGTTCCTTCTGGAGGCTCAAATGAGAATCTGTTTCATGCCCAACTCCTAGCTTCTGCTGGCTGCTGGCAATTCTTGGTATTTCTTGGCTTGTGAACTTACTGTAGTCTCTTCCTTCATTTTCACATGGCCATCCCTCTACATGCCCCTCTGTCTTTTCCTTATCTGTCTCTAACAAGGACATTAGATTTAGGGCCCACTCTAAATCCAAGATGACACTGTCTCACCTCAAGATCATTAACTTAATTGCATCTGTAAAGACGTTATTTCCAAATAGTCACATAATGAACTGGGATCACCATTTGGAAATAATATTTTGGGAGTGGCTGTTCTACTACAATGTGCAATGGCAGAATCAGAATTTAGATTTTGTTTTTTTCTGACTTTGGAATACAAATGCTTTCCATTGTTCCAAATCAACTCAATAAATATGGCCCAGGTTCTATATTAGACATAAGATGATACTCTTATCAAGATAACTAAAACAGTCTTTGACTTTGAGGGGCTTACACACTAATGAAATATGGATGGCTCTTTATTTATTTATTTATTTATTTATTTATTTATAAAGATTTATTTATTTATTTTAGAAAGAGTGGGGGGAAGGGCAGAAGAAGAGGGAGAGAGAAAATCTTCAAGCAGACTCCCTATGGAGCCTGATACAGAGTTCCATCCCAGGATCCTGAGATCATGATCTGAGCTAAAATCAAGAGTCTGACACTTAACCAACTGAGCCACTCAGGCACCCTTGGCTGGCTCTTCAATTTCCAAAAACTAACAATGTCATTTCATTGTAATTACATATTGAAAATATAATTTAAGTTTTCTAATGAAATATATTACCATATATTACCTCTTTGGTTAAATATATTCTGTATTACTTATTAGTTAAAAACCAGCAAAATGAGAAAATTCAATTAGATAAAATCAATGGATGTTAATTATTACAAGAATTAAATAGCACTTATAAATTTCTTATATCAGAAAGAGACTACAGAGATAATTAACTTTTAAAGAAATACTAAGTTTTTAAAGGGAAAAATAAAATGTTTATTATTAAATAAACCCTAAAATACTATAAAGACTTTAAGTACAAAAACCTAGAGAGGGGCGCCTGGGTGGCTCAGTCGTTAAGCGTCTGCCTTCGGCTCAGGGCGTGATCACGGTGTTCTGGGATCGAGCCCCACGTCAGGCTCCTCCGCTATGAGCCTACTTCTTCCTCTCCCACTCCCCCTGCTTGTGTTCCCTCTCTCGCTGGCTGTCTCTCTGTGTCAAATACATAAATAAAATCTTAAAAAAAAAAAAAAAGAATACTAGCTACATTATTTTGTAAAGATTACGAGTTAGTAGTTATAAAAATGTATTTATATTTATAAATATTGCATACAATAAAAAATTTCTGGGTCTGCTTTTTCTTGTTGATGTTGGGTTTTTTCATTATTTTAAGGTAGAGTGGCTCATAAGTGATAGAGTGTCACAATTATCCTATCTGTTCTTTTGTGTTAAGTATCATAGCATGAATCAGCCAGCTTGTGTTTTTACATACATCATAGTAATTGGATATAAATAGTTTCCTTTAAAAGCCATTTGGGTATGTATCATATTAGAATATTTTATAGCAAAAAATCTAAATTAAAACAAAAAACTTTAACCTAGTGGCTTTATAGTAACTAAATGAAGATTTATGTCTATAAAGTACCACACTCTCAAAGTGTTTGCATGATAATGTGGCTTTTAAAAATAAAATACTGGAGCTTTTCTTAAAATGAAGTAAAAACATATTCGGTAATGAGAAAAAAATAACTAAAAAAAAACAAAATAAAAATGAAATACTGAAGTAGTTCCTTAAAACGTTTATTTGAAATATGTTTTGAGGTTATACTAGTTTTCAAGGAACTTCAGAGGTGGAAGGGTGACTGATTCTGAGGAATCAATTCCATATAGATTTTGGAAGAGGAAGAAATGGAGTAGAAATGGGGAATGAGGTTTGCAGGGTAAGACAGACAAGGGGAAACTGAGAGAGTCTTCACCTTCTTTACATTTTGCACTCGAAAGATAATGCTTCTACTTTTCGTTTCCATCCACGTTTCTATCTCCCTTCCTTCATGTTCCTTTTTACTCATCCCCTTCCCTTGCCCATCTTCTCTCTCCATATAACATAGCAATTATTAGATTTAGATTTGGAAGACAATCAACATTAAATCAAAGACTTTTCTGTAATTAGTTCTTAGAATTGTTTTAGGTTTCCTCTCTTTGGGTGATTAAAAACAAATCAGTCTTGCCAAGTAGCTAATAGGTAATACGTGAACTAAATAGAAAAAAGAATGAAATATCAACAATAACCAATTTTTTTGAAATCCTTATCTTTTGGGGATACAGGAATAGCTATTTCCTTCCTATCATATTCCTATTTTTTTCAGCAACTAGAATCTGTTATTGATCAAATTTACTGCCATCTCATTTGTTCAGTTATGGGATGTTAGTCACTGCACCCGGGAAATCACCTGTTCAGTTGGGGTAGGAGGTAAAGAAATTAATACTTATTGTCCTGCATTTTCAGCTACAAAATAGAAACATAGGGGATCCTGGGTCACTGAAGCAGTGAAGTGTCTGATTCTTAGTTTTGGCTCAGGTCATGATCTTATGGATTGTGAGATCAAGCCCCATGTTGGGCTCCACACTCAGCCAGGAGTGTGTTTGAAGATTCTCTCCCACTGCTTTTCCCCTAACTCACGTGTGCTCACTCTCACTCTAAAACAAATGAAGCTAAAAAAAAAAAAAAAAAAAAAGGAACATAAATGGACTGAGATTGTAGTCAAATGGAAGGTCCCCTCATACATATGGGGCATTTTACTAACCCTTGAGAGGAACATGTAATTGAGGTACTCAAAAAATGATAGAAATGACTCTTTCCATCTTTCACAAATGGTAAATTTTTTTCATGATAACTCTTACAAAGAGAATGCAGATTTCTGTTTGCTTTCATACCTTTGATTCATTTATTTATCATTTTTTCAATGTGTAACTCAGAATGTAATTGGCATTTTAAGATAAAACACGGAGGTTAGCTTTGATTTTAACTTGATAAATTGAAGCACTCACAGGGCAATTTTGAAGAAAATATATTAAAGAAATGTAGAAATAGTAAATACTGGATCTACATATTGATTTCTGCTTTAACTACACTTATAAAGCAACTCTTCAACATACTACATCACTGCAGTGTAAATGTACTCTAATTAAAATGCATTGACTTTCACATAACATTAAGGATATACTGTAGGTGAATTATATATACTTTCTTCTATTTGTGACAATATCAGCCACATGCTTAATGCTCAATTTATTATAATTATATATATCTTTACCTTTAAAGTGAAAAAAAATCCTAGTGATCATTATTCCAAATTTGAAATTAAGTGGTTATTTTGATTACTAAACTATCTATACATAGTCAAAAATAAAATTGAGTTTTGTTAGATATTACTATAGACAGTAAAATTGAAGAGTGTTTCATTCTGAATTTCCATTTTTTTAGTTCCTATGATTCAATTATATTTTTCCTTTGATGAAGCAAAAAAAGTAACAATATGCAAAAATAATCAATTTTTCAATGTATACATTACAAAAAATATTTACTAGAGTACTTAGCTAGTCCTGCTTCTGATAAAGGATAGGACTCGGCTTGTGTAATCCCCAATAATACAATCCCCATTTTCTACATGTGAGGTAATTGAGGCGCAGAGAGGTCAAGTAACTTACCCAAGGTCACAAAGCCAGTTGTTCATGGATCTGGCATTTGATCCCATGCAGTTTATCTCAAGTGTATAATGCCTTTTTGAAATGGCGAGATCATTAGTTAAGAGTATGAAAAGTAAGGGAATAGATGGATTTATATATCTGAGGTTAACATTGATTATGGCTTAAGTTTTCTGGCATCCAGAAGAAAATGAAAAGCTCATTTTGTTAAAGTAATATTTCTCCAAGTGTTTCTATAGAACACTGCTCCCTTAAAAACATTTCTTTTAAATGGGGAAGAGGACAGTGAGATCAAATCACTTTGGAAAATTCCACATACTCTATTTTTTTCCTCCTAGAGATTAATAATGTATAGGAACAAGGTAAAATCTTCAAAAATATCTGGTATAGAGACATATTTATATATTATATATGATAGCTACATAGATAGATTCCCTAATAATATAACCCTTTTTATTTTAGGAACACATAGTATCCTGTGGAATTAGAATTCTATGGAATATACATTGGTTTTTCTTTATTTTTAAAGAGCTTTATTGAGATATAATTTGTATACCATAAAATTCATCTATTTAAATTGTATATTTCAATGAGTTTTAGTATGTTTCTTGAGTTATACAATCATCACCACAATTTAATCTTAGAATATTCTCATCATGCTAAACAGAAACCTACTGCCCATTTATAAATGTTCCCCATTTATGCCCCCAACCCCAGACAACTGCTAATCTGTTTTCTGTCTCTCTGTATTTTTCTTTTCTGGATGTTTTCTGTAAATGGAATTATTCAATATATCCTTTTGTGTCTGTCTTCTTTTACTTAGCATAATATTTCCAAGGTTCTCCCCTGCTGCAGCGTCTATCAGTATGTCATTCCTTTTTGTTGCTGAATATTATTCCATTACAGTGTATACCACATTTTATTTTTTTAAGTTTTAAAATTCTAGTTAGTTAACATATGGTGTAATACTAGTTTCAGGAGTCGAATTTAGTTGTTCATCAGTTACATACAACACCCAGTACTCATCACAAGTGCCCTCCTAAATGCCCATCAGCCATCTAGCCCATCCCCTCCCCACCAGCAACCCTCAGTTTGTTCTCTATAGTTAAGAGTCTCTTATGGTTTGCTTCCTTCATTTTTTTTTCCTTTCCTCTATGTTCATCTGTTATGTTTCTTAAATTCCCCACATGAGTGAAATATGCATTTAAAATCACTGACTGGATTGGGGGAATTTTCATTACCTGACCAGAGATTTTTTTAGATCTACCAAAAAATGTACACAATGGCAACAAGACAGTATGCAAGCTTATCTACTACAGCCATCATTTTCATTTAGCACAATTTTTAAAAATAACCTTTTTATTGAAGTATAACTAACATACACCGCTATATTAGCTTCAGGTGTACAAGATAACAATGAATAATCTGTACATTTCTCAGTGCTCATCATGGTCTCTGTACTTAAAAGTCTTTTTTTATTTGTTTATTTTTCTCCTTGTTCATTTGTTTCTTAAATTCCACATGAGTGAAATCATATGGTACTTTTCTTTCTCTATCTGACTTATTTCTCTTAGCATTATACCTTCTCAGTCCATCCATGTTGTTGCAAATGGCAAGATCTGATTCTTTTCTATATTTATGAATAATATTCTATTGTTTATATGTACCACATCTTCATCCATTCATCTATCTATTGACATTAGGGTTGCTACCCTATTTTGTCTATTGTAGATAAGGCTGTAAGAAAACATGGAGATCCATATATCTTTCAAATTAGTGCTTTCATTTTCTTTGGGTAAAGAAAAATTCCTAGTAGGAATTACTGGATCATATGATAATTCTACTTTTAATTTATTTTATTTTAAATTTTTTGAGGAACAACCATCTTGTTTTCCATAGTGGCTATACCAATTTTTACTTAGCACAATTTTTAAGGGGAATTTTAAATTGGTTTCTTATTCAGGTGATAGCAAATATTGTATGTTTTTTGCAAGATACATGAAAATATTACTAAGATTAGGGGTCGTAAAGGCTTTAGGACATGATATTCCCAGATGGGTCGTTGCTCTACAGATGACAGTATTCCAGGTAGAAGGTGAAGTTAAGCAAATAATGTAAATGAAATGTTCAGGGAAGATGAGCCTTGGAAGAGACTTCAAAAACTCTTGGCTAAAGAGTATGTCTTCATCCCCTGAGAAATTTCCTAACTTTTCATTTCATATTTTTCTGCTTCTTTTTCAATAAGCTTGTCTTATATTTATAATTAAGACAAATACATTTTAAACACTGGGGATGTAGAGAGAGCAGAAGCAGGGTAGCAGAAATTAAAATGTTCTTCCTCAGACATAAAAGTAAAAAAGCCAAAAGTGTTCTGCTCACATTGGGAGAATGGGGCTGTTTATGTATGTGTGAGAAAGGGATAAAGAGAAGGAAGGAGAGAAAAGGGGGTCAGGTTGTGATAGTGATGTTTGGAGGAATGGGAGTTTCCAGGTATGAATGAAGAGAAAGAGCAAATCTTGTTGTGCTTCTGAGAGTGGGTGAGATAATTGTATATGAAATGAGAGATTTGAATATCTATCTTGATATATTGGAGAATAAGAATTTCAGACAGTGGCAAGGTCCAGGTTGCACACATGAGCTGAGAAACTGATTGAAGTAGGATCAAAGGCATCAAAGAAAAGAGTTCAAGACTAGAATGGAGCATACAGTGTTGGAGAAAAGGTAAAATCACCTGGGATGAAAGGAGGAGTTGGCAAGGGACTGAAAAACATTTGGTCATGTGATCAAGTTCGTAATAGAAACAAGCATGCGAGCAGACAACCAATAAATGTACATGGGGGAAAACTGTGTAGTAGACTTTAAAGGAAAACGAGGTATTTGAGACAAGGTGGTAGACAGAAGTAAAAGTGGAGCACAAAAGATAAAAAACAAGTCATTGACAAGGTGGGAGTTCCATACAAACCAATGCTTCCCTTGGTCTAGATTTCACTGTCTCGTAAAGTAATTAGCCATTTTGTTGTCTTCACTTTGGAATAAAGTTTTAAGACTCAAGAAGTCAGTAATCCTTTTGAAAGAGAGAATGAGGCAGTATAACCAATTTCAGTGATATCAGTGGGGCCTGTTATAAAATTATTACAAACAATTTATGACCTCTTATCTGAACTGTAACTACTTCAATTTTATTTTTCTCTTATCTGCTCTGTGAGCAGCTTTCTTTTTTCTTTTCTTTTTTTTTTTTGAAGTTTAAAAAGAGCTTTATTCATAATCACCCCAAACTGACTACCAGTGTCTTCATTCCTTGTCCATTCACCTTTCCACCACACAAGTACATGGTTTTACTGTTCCCAAACTAGTAAACAGTAAGACTTGATTAAAATGCCCATAGTAGTATAGATTAAATACTTGTACACAGAAATATGTTCCATTAAAATTTGTTTCAGTACTTAAAATGATAATTTGGAGTCATCTGATATTCCCATTAACTTTCTGGGCATTTTGAAAATGCAAGCAGCTTTCTGATAGTGAAAATTTTATAAAACTGGTTTACTAAAATGTCTAGTTTGAGTATCTACTCATTATCTTAGATAAATTACAACTCTGAATAAGATTTAAAGGCACCATTTGTTATTGCCAAGAAAATAAAGTAATGTATGTTCATGGCAGTGAAAATGAAACCTCTATAATTTCTGTTATAGAAATAATATATAAAAGCGTTAATTGCTGGGGCACCTGGGTGGCTCAGTCGTTAAGCGTCTGCCTTTGGCTCAGGGTGTGATCCTGGCGTTCTGGGATCGAGCCCCGCATCAGGCCCCTCCGCTGGGAGCCTGCTTCTTCCTCTCCCACTCCCCCTGCTTGTGTTCCCTCCTTGGTGGCTGTCTCTATCTCTGTCAAATAAATAAATAAAATCTTCAATAAATAAATAAATAAAAAGTGTTAATTGCTTTCAGAGACTGAGACATTTGTGCCTCAGGTAGATACTAATTTAATGTTGCTTAAAATAAGATTACTTATTCAAAAACAAAAAATAAATTAATGTATTTTATAATAATGATTTCCCCCAGACCATGGTTAGAAGAGTACTTTTTGTTTAAACATTTGATTTTATTTATCAATAAAAATGGTGATATTTTCAAGGTATTTCTGAAAGATCTTAACTTAATTCGAGTGACAACTGAAAAAGAAAAGAATAGGTCATGTGTTAAACAGTGAAGATTATTATTATTATAAGAAATGTCATCACCAAGGGGACCTGGGTGGCTCAGTCGGTTAAGCATCTGACTCTTGGTTTCAGCTCAGGTCATGATCTCAGGGTTGTGGGATCAAGCCCCATATGGGGTTCCACACTCAGCACACACTCTGCTTGAGATATTCTGCCTCTGCCCCTCCAGGTGCCCCTCCCTCCCCTCTCTGTCACTGACTCTCTCTCTCTAAAATAAATAAATAAAAATCTTTAAATAAATAAAAAGAAATGTCATCACCAATGAGAGCTTTCAAAGTTCTAGATCATGAATGATCTATAATAAACTTGATAATCTAGGCATCAATCCTCTTTTATTCACACCATGCCTTGACCAATATTTAGAATGTATAGCAGAATTTCACTTTTATCTTTTCTTATATAGGTAATTTTTTAAGGGTTAGATTTTAAGGAGGATTTTAAGAAGTGCTCAGTTGCTACTCTCTTTATCGTAAGAGAAAAAGATTAGATTTAGCTGAGAGCAAATATTTTCATATGATATTCTCGGCAATAGGAGGGCAAGATGGTTTTACATGGTCTTTGCATTTGTAATCTGTAATGTACACAATTTACAGATGGATATTGATAAGTGCTCTATTGAAGTGATATGTAAGGCTTATGCAGAGTATGGAAAAAAGGTCTGAATTATCTGATTATCAGATGCACGGGTTCTCTATAGAACTTTTCTTTAATATACATAGCATATGTATTTTCTACATTGTCTACTGAAATAATAGAAAATCTTTCCTTTTGAATTCATGATTATAACAGTTTATTTTATAAAACTGAAATATCAAAAAAGGGAATTAATATAAGATTTGCGTGCTGTAATATGTCTGTCATGCATGACAGGTAGATAAAAATGTGTTTCCCTAATAAGTATTTTGACACTGAGTTTACGAAAGGAAAAAAAAATCTATTTTCCTTTATGAAGTAGGTGGGTCTAGGTGAAGTTATTATTTATCTGTATTTATATATTGAAAAACATTGTTACAAAATAGAAGGCATATTAAGTAAGGACTTTACCTACCCTCCCTTAGAGGAGCTGACGTGTTTCTCTCTGTGCAAGCCTATGACGTTCACTTGTGGTTGTCTTGATTCTTTGAAGTTGGTACAGTACATTCAGAGAAAGCCTCATAGTCACTGGTGGCTGAGAATCCGTTTACAAGCAAAGCATCAAAGCTTAGATTATAGTCCACCCACAACAACAAAGGAATAGGAAGTAAATGAAGCGGCCAGTAATGGTGAGGCGATCAGGGCTCTGTGAGCAGTGAAAATCACTGAGGCAAAAATGGACCACTTTCCTCCCACTGATTTATCTCCTTTGCCTTTTGCTTGGAGCTGGACTCGATTATTATTTATCCTATGATTCCTTCCTCTTCCCTTCCATTCCCTTTCCTTCCTCCCTTCTCTTCCTCCCCTCCCTTTCCCCTCCTCTTTCCTTCCCCCCCCCTTTTTTTCCTTTTGTTCTTTCCTTTTTTTTTCTTCTCCTTTCTTTTCCCTTTTTTTTTCCTTTGTCTTTTCTTACATGGTGCTCTGGAACACACTGCTCCATAACAGGGTTGGACAAAGGTTAGTAGTGTCCCTGTAACATCTAAATTTGAATCACCAGTTCTGACTTCCTCCCAAATTCTGGGCATATATTGAACTGCCAATATCTTCCTTTAGATATGAATATAACCATGTAAAATTTATGGGGTCAAAATCAAACACTCAGTATTGACCTTTGAACATATTCCTCCCCATGTTTCATCTCAGTGAATGGAAATTGGTTTTTAAGCCAAAAATTCTAGGAGACCTCTTCAATTCCTCTTTTTCCTTCACCCCAGCACTCATGTAGCAACAAATCCTGTTAGCTCTGCCTTCAACAGACATTCTCAGTCTTTCTAGTCATGTTTTCACTATGACCGCCTTCGTCCAAACCAACATCATTTCTTATTTCTACCATCACTTCCTGACTGACCATCTATTTTCTGCTATTGTTTCTCTCCAAATCTAATCTCCATAGGGTAAAGGAATATTATTTTAAGAACATAAATCAGAGCAGATAAGCCTTCTACATAAACTCTCTCTTTGAAATTCTCCAATGGCTTATTTATTGGGATATAAATCCAAACTTCTTGCCGTGACTTAAAGGGCCCAATGACTCTGCTCTGTGCTTTATTGCTTTTCTGACTTCCAAATACTTTTCTTCTCTCTGCCACTACTTTTCTGTCACACTGTCCTGATTTCTAAACTTGCTTATGCCTTAGAATTTTGCATTCTGTCTGGTGAGGATGCTTTTCCCCCAGATTGTTTCTGTCCCCTGAGTATCAGCTCAAATTATATACTTTTGTTTCACATTTGTTAATATGTAAAATTACATTCTCAATTTATTTAATTCCTTGTTTATACTCCTAACTAGGCAAGGACTTTCTCTGGTTTATTCATTATCTTATATTCAATGCCACAAAAATGTCTCGCACAGAGTAACCACTAAATATTTGTCACTTGAATAAATAACCATAAATTATGTTTCAGTTTCACAGTTTATCAACATAAAAAGTTTAAAGCAATTGCTGAGGATCACGCCAGGTGTTGTGAGAGGACATATGATGATTCCAATAATGTAGCCAGTGTTAAGGATGATACCCAATCAGGTGAACGTGTGATGCATTTATAATTCAGTTGTTAGAGACTCTCAAAATAGATACGCAAAAGCACTTATGAGGTTAAGTAGCTAAGTTTAGTCTTTGCTGCTGTCCTAGACCTTTAGGATGGTGGGCGTTATACCAGTCTTATATTAAAGAATATTGTACAAAATCCATGTCACAGGTGGGGCGAACCTAAGGAAACATGACACTTAAATGTAATGTGGTATTCTGGATAGGATATTAGAACAGAAAAAGGGTATTAGATAAAGACTAAGGGAATCTTAATAAAGTATGGACTTTAGTTAATACTGATGTATCAGTATTTCTTTATTTACTATATATGGTATATACCATATACCACAAAATGTTAATAGTAGGGTAAATGGTTGGGGTAGGGCAGGGATGGGAGGGCGTATAGGAATTCTCCATTATACTTTTTGCATTTTTCTGTAAATCTTAAACTCTCTAAAAAATAAAGTTTATTAATTTAAAAAAATCAATTTTTCATATACTTAAAAAATGTCCCCTTGTAAATATTGTGGTAGTACTATTCCTTAGTCAGCTCCATTCTATATTAAGCCTTTTTGCCATTTTACAGAAACAAAAATTTACTAATGATTTTGCCAATTGAATTGTGTGTTTCAAATTGTTTAATAGTCTAAAGAATAAACTGTTTTACTGATGGTGGCTACATTAGTCTGGATTCTCCAGAGAAACAAAACCAATAAGAAATATAAATATATGCTTATATTTATATCTATCTATATCATATCCATCTATATATATTATCTGTCAAAATTTATCCTAAGGACCTGGCTTATGTGGTTATGGAAGCTAAAAATTTCCAGGATCTGAAGTCAGCAAGCTAGAGATCCAAGAAAGCTGGTGATATAGGTCCAGTTGAAGCTCAAGTCTGAAGAGTCAGGCAAAGAGACGTCATTCTCCCTTACTTAGCCTTGTGTTTTATTCAGGCCTTCGGAAGATCGGATGAGCCCTGCCCACGTGGGGGAGATCAATGTGCTTTACTCAATATACTGATTCCAGTGTTAAGTTCGTCTGGAAACACTCTCTCACACACCCTGAAAACTTAACCACATATGTGGGCACCCAATGACCAAGTCAAGTTGACATACAAAATTAACCATCACAGTAACTATCTGGAAATGGTGAATTAAAATGAAATTCAAAATGTCATTGAAAGCTAGACTTTTGTAGCAAAGCTGGTAAGAGTTTATTTTGGCACAAGCCAAGTAGCACAAGTGTATTATGTTATAATTACAAGAATGTATTCTCTTATAATTTCAAAATATGGGGAGGAACTAGCAGGTATTTTCAGAAAGGAAATAAGAGGTTTCTTTTTCTTCTTTTTTTTTTCTTTTTGCCTTGTGGTTTCAAACTAATAAAATAGTATTTGAAGAGATACTATAACTACAAAAACAATCTATAATTTTAGTCTTATATTTATTTACATTTAAGGGAAAAAGTTTTTCAACTGGGTTAACATTTTGTTGACTAGAATGCAAGGCATTGTCTCCAATTTTCCTTTCTAATGTATGGCTTTTAATACATTGGCTAACTTGAACTTTGCCAGGCTAACTTGAACGTCTGGCATACTATGCATATCTACATTCTGTGAGCCATATCCATTGATTTATCGTTTCATACAGCCCAGGTCATCAAAAACAACTTACCTTAGCAACCCAATATTGGTTCAAGGACTTATAGTAATCTAGTTTAATTTGCACATTTTCACACACCACGTACTTTCCTTTTCCATAATGGAGGGCAGCCAGAATTTAATTAGATCACGGAGTTCACACCACAGGATATACAGTCTTTTAATTAGTAGCATATATTGTTTCGGATATTTACCTAGACACAATCATTAACAGTATGAACAAATCACACAGAAGCCCAAAGTGTTACTGGAAGCATATTTATTTATTATTTATTGTTTTCATTTATAAAAGTACATCTGCATTCTAAGTTATTAGGAGTATATAAAAAGAACGTTACTTAAATTAAATGTCTTCTAACACTAATACGAAAGTACAAAATACAATTACATGGTGAGATGTATGTGTTTCTTAGGACTTCCCAACTGCAGAAAGAACTGCAAAATTCTGTCATTCTCTTCCTTTGAAGCTAGATTATTTTTCTTTGTTTCAATGAGCTATCATGCACAATTTATCCTTAATACTACGTAAAACATCTGAAACCTTACACACACAACAATAATTTGGACCTTTTCATTCTTCTTTCAAAATATAAACAGAAAGATAGTTTTGGTTCAGTTAAAAATGTCTATGTCATTATCATCTCAATCAATGTTTTGTTTCTCCATGATCTTTTGTCTTTTCAATTTGTTAGTTTGTGGAGGTATTCAAAAGTTTGTTTTTACATGTAGATCAAAAATATTACATTTTAACATTACATTCATTTTATAAAAAAAAAAAAAGGCTTGCAATTGAAGATCCAGAACACTTCTACAACTAAAATAAAATTAATATAACAGTAAATGGAATCCCTTTGAGATGTGACACATTTGTAGAAAATTGTAAAAGGCACCATCTGCAATGTTAAGATGCAGAATTTTCTTCAGTAAAAAAAAAATATATATTTTTTTGCGTGTCTCAACCTGGAATAAATTGCAAGATATTAAAATACAAATGACTTAAGAATAATATTACATAGGAAAAACTATAACATTGGGCGCATTGTGTAAAATGTTTCCCATACTGTTATGGTTTATTTCTGTATGTTATGTCTATTGCTTATTATTTAAAAGTGAACCAGTTGAATTGATTTTTTTTTTTTTTTTTTTTTTGGAGAGAGGGTAGAAAAATATTTATAGAAAATAAAAAAGAAAAAAGATTCATTCAAGAAGTTTTTATGGAAACATCACTGCCAGCGTTTCTTATATGATTTATTTTCCTTTTCCTTTTTTCAGTTTGGATGAAGTACTTGAGAGCTATTAGCTCGAATTCTTTCCAGAGCAGGAAGGAAAAGATGGCATTAAAACAAAAATCCTCGCATTTTTGTTTATTTCAACTGCTTGGTTCTTATATGAAGAATTAAAGTGTTTTACATGTTTGTTTTGATTTGGTTTGGTTTTCTCTAAAATAGAGATTCTTTTAATGGGAAAGAGAGTTTTTGCATGTTGTTTGTTTTTAAGTGTTTGCTTTCACTTAATATAACTCATTTTTGAAAGCACAAGGAAACTAAATAGCAAATTTATTTTTCAGTGGCTTTTCTAAGCCTACAATTTGTTAGCTTCCCTTTTACTAGCAGATACTACTAATAAAAACTTCCATTTGAAAGTATGAGTACCCCATCTGATCACCTAACACATCTATATTTTATTCATGAGTATAGTGTTTAAGGAAGCCTGCAACTTAGTTCATTCAAAGCTGGAAAGAAAAAAAAAAAAAAGCCAAAAAACAACAAATAAAATGCTTATACAATTCTAAAATCTTTGTCAACATTTCACTGCATTTCAAAGTTGCAGTAAAAACTTGGTGTTCTATTCTCACAGTAAGGTGTGTGTACATTGCCATTTTGTAAGTAGCAGATGCACAGTACTATGCAGCTGATAATTTAGGTTGGCCATTAAGTCAACTGTTACAGAACTTTCAGTTGGGTAATTTTTTTTTCTTTTTGTTCTAATCCAAGGAAGATGTCACACTTTATTAAAGGTAAATGTGGACTGAGATGCTAGTGTTATCTTAGGAACTTTCAAATAAAATTTTAATAGCAATTAGAACAGATTACAATTATTCTTGGCTGAAATACTTTAGAACTAAAGATCTTTCTGTAGGTATGATGTTCTATCCATGTTTCATTCCTAAACAAGTATAGCAACAATTTACGATATTTTCAAGGAATATATTAGAAACTCAATGACTTATGCCATCATGTATCAACTATTTCATTTCTTTCTAGCTTTATTAAGGTATGATTGACTAAGGGTGTATATTTAGGTTGTACAATCTGATTTTTTAAAAGATAAATGATGTGATGATTTAATATATGTATACATTTTGAAATACAGTCAACACATGGCATAGTTACCTTTTGTGTGTGTGGGTGTGAGAATACTTAAGATCTACTCTCCTAACAAATTTCAAATATGTATCAACTCTTAATAAAATACATTTCTGTGTTTTCCTAGAGTGTACCACTATAGAAGCTCTCTGTGTAGTGATTTATGATGATGAAAAATTAGGAAATAATACAGAAAGGGAATCTGAACAGATCCAGTAGAAAGCTCAGCCTTTGTAGTCCTTTCTCACTTTCACTTGCTAAATCCTATCCTCTTTCAAACACATTTCCTATAGTGTCCTTTTTTGTTTGATGCCTAAAGGAGTGTGGGCTAATCCAGATGTCACAGTTTAGCTGGATGTTTTAACCCATCTCTGTTGTACTGTTAAATTGTAAGCAAATTGTTAAATTTATTTTTGCTACATGGGGGTATGCATATACCATGACTTTGACCTTTCTTAGAGGAAACATTTTGCAGAATGGGTTGTAGGATATGGTGAAAGCATGGCACAACCTACAATGAGTAGGAGGAAAGTGGAAGACCAATATTGTGTGTACTGGAATGTGAAAGGCTTTAGCCATTAGAGAATAGAAAATAGCAGTTTCTTGGGGGAAGGTCAGCTTGGATGTGTGAATAGAAATCCTGGAAAGTTGTTTTGGCATAATAACATTTGTATTGTAATCCTTGCTGGCTTGTTTTTGTTTGTTTGTTTGTTTGTTGTTGTTTTGTCTTGAACTTTTAAATCCATCAAGAGCTCTATAAAAAATATCGGTCCTTTGTATCCCTTTTAGCAGGGCCCAGGCATTACCGACATTTTATAATGCTCTTTTAATTAACTCTTTAAAGTCCCCTGTAAACTTACATCTTCCTCATGAGCTGAGTGCTATGAAATGCTTTGAGCAAATAAAATAAAATACTTCTGACTTTTCAGCACTTTCCATTTATAGATATTAGCTCCCTTCACTGCTAAGGTCTTGGGTTTGGCTAATTACTGTCCCTGCCCTGCTAGGTGCAGTGCATTCCCATTTCCAAAACTGCAGCCCCTTTGAGTGGACATGCATACATTTGAGAGTGTGCATGAACACACAGGGGTTTATGCCACTTACTGATTGTGTCCTTCATAGTTTGTTGTTTACTGATCTGTCGCTTCTCCATTTATATTTTGGTGAACCATTTCGTCTCCTGATGATTGACAAAACGTGGCACAAATGACAGTGCTGAACCCATCCTAAAGTCATTAAATGGAGAGAGCTTCACGCTAGATAGTTTTAGGGTACCTGGAAGTACTTAAAAGGAAATGTTCCAGAAAATAGTAGGTAAAGATCTATAAGCAATTAGGCATCAGTGAAAAGTCCTTTGTCATTACAAAAGACATCATGGACACAACACTAGATTGGGGAGATTTGCAAACATTTTGATGGAAATTATCCGCAAGCAGTGTTCTCTGAGCCTACTGTGACCTCAGGGGATTAGTGGAAAGTGGAAGAATATTTGCTAACATACTGTGTCTGGTCTGCCACACACACATTTCCACAGCGGCTCTGCTGTAACAACTTATTTGTTGAGACATTCCAAGTTCTAAAAACTGCAACCCTGCTGTTGCATGAGCATGCACATATTTGAAAGCGTGCATGAACAAAGACTTTGAGAATTACTGGCCTAGGGCATTCAAATTGTCATTAGCCTATTTTACAAGGGGTGTTAATCAAACATTGAGTGGAATGAGATAATTAGCCAGCAGTAATGTATAGCTAGGTTTATGGCACGAAAGGATGTAAGAAAAAATATTTTGAAAGCCTAAGGTGTTTGGTTTTTGTTTTTGTTTTTGTTTTTTAACAGATAAGCAAATGTATATAAAATAATATAGCAAAATTCTTTTTCTTCTGCCTGGAAATGGGCTATGTAAAGCTTAGGTTTTTCTAGAATGGAAAAACATTAATGAAAAGCAATTCAGATAATTCGAGCCCCGTTAAAAAATGGTAATTTCTCTGGCTACTCGCTCAAACCCTGTGGGAAGGTGAGCAGCCCAGCTTTTTAGGACACTTTATTTAGTTGTTCCCATTTTCATCCTGAGTTCTTCTCAGATATTACTCTGCAGTATGTTCTCCTTCTCCTTTTTTTTTTTTTTTAAATAGCAACATCTTTCTCAAATATGGCAAGTGAAAATTTTTAATCTCCTTCATCCTTTTTAGCTGACTGCTCTATTCTAATTCTATAACTACTTGTCCAGACACCAGAGTGCATGTAGGTATCTGGTTCGCTTGGTACTTTTCCTTCTAGTGGCAAAATGGTATCTACTACATCTATTTAAAACAAAGCAAACAGTAACAACAAAAATCTTCAAGGAGGCCAGTGGTGATTCTGTAGAAAGGTGTGTGTGTCTGTGCGTTCAAGTGGATTCCTACAGATTTCATTAAATAGGAGGGAAAAGAAACATGCAATACATGTCTGTTTGGTGGTATATTGATGTTTGCAGAAAATCCTTATCAAAATTTAATGACCCTAAAGGTAGATATTGATTTTCCTTTCTCCTCAGACAATATTTCATTTGTGATATTGACTTGCCACAAATGAATGTTTGCTTAAAATACAGTGTTACAATGTTACAGAGCAATCCTATACAAAAGGCTTGCAGCCCTTTGTGCTCTGCAAGGAACAAAGCAGCTCAGAGCTTGCAATGAAATGTAAAACTAAAGCCAACTCTTTTTTCTTTCATTTTTAAAAAAGATTTAGATTAGAATTTTCTTTCTTTCATTTTTATTTATTTTAGGTGTGGATTGGAGCTCTTCAGTGTCTCATCAGTGTCAGTTTGGATTTGGATGGAATAGATTAGTGCAGTAGTATCTTAGAGCTGTTGTGACAAAATACTACAAACTGGGTAGTCTATCCAACAGTAATTTAATATCTCACCATTCTGGGGGCTAGGGGTTCAAAATGAGGGTACAGGCAGGACTGTATTCCCTCTGAATGTTCTAGGGAAAGATGTATTCTAAGCCTCTTAACTTCCGATAATTTCTTGGCTGTGGCAAAACTCATGTGTCTTTGTGTGTCTCCCTCCTAAATTCCCTTGTTTATACGGACATCAGTACATTGAATGAGTGGCCCTAATTCACCTTACTCTAGTAGGGGCCCACCCTACTCCCCTACTCCAGTATAATTTCATTTTAATTTAACTACATTTGTATGGATCCTATTTCCAAATAAAGTCGAAGTTATTTAATTTCAATCACCAAACCTTTAGAACAACAAAATCAGAAGGTGTGATATTCTGTGGAACAGCCAGCTCAATCTGTTGAAAAATTGTATCACGAAAGAGGTGTTCAATATTAGGCTAGAAGAGATATAAGAGATATACCCATCAGATACATTTTATCGTCCTGAATTATATTTAATTTGGACAGCTGCAAAGAATGTCTCTGTGACGATTAAGGAAATTTTGAATATAAGTTGTGTATTAGATAAAAACTTTTTGATAGGGAAAAATTAATTGTAATTGAGAAAAATCAGTTCATAAAAAATAATGCACAATATGATCTCATTTTGGTGGAAAATACATAAAATTTATATACGCAGAAAGTTATCTGTAAAGATATACAATATGATATAAACATTTATAGCCTTTGGGGATTAAGAAAATGGTGATTTTATTTCCATATTCTTTTTTTTTTTTAAGATTTTATTTATTCATTTGACAGAGAGACAGCCAGCGAGAGAGGGAACACAAGCAGGGGGAGTGGGAGAGGAAGAAGCAGGCTCCCAGGGGAGGAGCCTGTTGTGGGACTCGATCCCAGGACTTCAGGATCACGTCCTGAGCCTAAGGCAGACGCTTAACGACTGAGCCACCCAGGCGCCCCTTATTTCCATATTCTTGTTCACCTGTGTTTTTTAACTGTGTGTGATGACATTTAAAAATTTTGAAGTATGTATTTAACAAAAATGTCAAAATAAAGAATAACTTGGGGTAAAGATAAACAGAAGTATAGAGTACTTTATATAGGGTCAATCCCGATGTGTGTTTTTTTAATAACCTTTCAGCCTCCCGACACTTAAAACCCTTTGTTCACATCCATCTGTGGTCACATGATCAATATCTTTAAGCCCAGCCCTTCCTAGACTCTGGGCTAGTTCTGTCTTTTGTTGAGAAAAGTCATACTTCAGTAGCTTGATGTTAATTATATTTATATTGTCATTTCTTCTATTTTGTCCTGAATTTGTGCTCTTCTTCTACCAGGGACAGAATAAATTAGTGCCTTGTAGATTTCTTCCATAATTCCTTGATTTTATCATTTGCATCAGGTTTAAATATAGGCCTCTACTTCATTCTTGTCTCTTTTTGGGGAGTGGGGGATAGAATTTCATAACATCCTTGTATCTCACTCTGCAATGCAATTTGTACAATAACTATCCGGAGATAAGTCAGATTTCGTATAGGTTAAGGGCTCAGTCCTCCACAGTGCTACCCTCACTTGAGATACCAGCTTCAAGTTCAGAGGCCACTCACACTTTTGATAAACCGGTTACAACTGAGAGCTCCTATTACCCTTCAGATTTGATAATTTGATAGAGTAATTCACAAAATTCAGCATTCAATTACAGGGTATAAATTAGGGCAAACCAATGGGGAAAAAAAAAAAAAAAAAGAAGAAGAGGAAGAGGAAGAAAGCCCGTAGCATTAAGGTCTGAGAGTGTCCTACATGTGCAGTTAGCACATTTCACCTTCCCAGATATCAGTGTGTGTCATTAGCCACAAAGCTCATTTACCCTTTGAGTCCATGTCATGGAATTTGTCAACATGTCAACACTGGCATGGTTGATCAGATCATTGACCATGTGATTAAACTCAATCCCTAACTCTAGGAGGTTGGGCTGATATCACTTACCTCAAATTCCTACCATTCTAATCACGTGGTTGGTCTTTTGGGCAGGACCAGCCCCCATCCTGAAACTATCCCAGGGCACGTCTTGAATCTCCTCATTAGCATAACTAAGCTAAAGCCCCAGGGTCCCACCTACCAGGAATAACAAATACACTTCCATCATTTGGGAAGTTCCAAGGGCTTCAACACTTTCTCACGGGAATCAGGGATAAAACCAATTGAATTTTTTATTATACAACACAGTCTAAGTGTTACAGCTCAGCTATTTTAAGCTAGTTATATTGTACTTCCTGTGTCCGCACTCTAAGATGTGATCTGAGCCTTTTTAACTACAACACTGGCCTTATCTGCTGCCATTGTGCTTAATTTGCCCTACTAGGCTTTCTCATCACTTCCAGCAGGGTCCTGCCCTTGGTGAACATGGCCATCCTGATACACATACTATTTCAATTTTCTCATTTCTAGCTCTGGTCTGTCTTGTCTCCCACTGAACTCTAAACCTCAATTCTGGTATTAGAATTAGGGAACATGGATTTATTTTTGTCCTCTACCAAAATGGAGTTCAGTTAGCTAAATGTGATATTCTTTTGAGTCAATGAACGCATAGACCCTTTTTTTCTACAAATAGCTGCCACAAGGTATTGTCTTGAAATAAAATGTTAATCCATTATCAGCTAGAAGGGATAACTTTTGAAACAGCCCTGTTTCTTTGTAACATTTCTGACTAATTATTGCTTTGATAGAACTATTATTTTATTATTACTGTTACTTTCACACACCTATTACATAACTTTTCAAAATATGGGTTTACAGAAGAAGATTGTATTCAATCTGATACATGTAATTTAACATGTCTTGAACATGTGGCCATATGTAACTTTGGTTAGAAATTCTCTAGTTTCTAGCCTTCAGGACCTTTAAATATTTGCTAAAAATCCATACATAATGCCACCAAAGTGGTCTGAAAGCTTGGACATCAAACCTTAAGTTGGTGGAGTTGTATTCCACTATTGGAAAGGGCTACCAGAATTAGTGCTTTTCTCCTGCCAGAAAGGTTGGCTGCTGCTAAGTGAAGACATTTTAACATAGATTTTTGTTTTGTTTAGTTTTCCCTTATAGTAGACGGAGCAATATTTCCCACAAGAGCAAAAAGGCTACTTATTTCATTTTCTCCTTAAACATACATTTATACCATTTGTGTAATTATTATCAGAATTCTGTGTCGGAAACAAATGTAATCTTGATGTACTTACCTTTGAGTTAATTTCTTTTACCCAAACTAGGGATCTATATTCTTGGTAAATATTAGTAAAACATAGTCTATAAGACCATGAACTTCAATCCCACAGTGAGACTGGCTGGTGTAGGGTCTTAAAGCCAGTGCCATGTGTTCCATGTGGTGAATTTAACAAATGTACTAGTGGCACTTTCTTTTTATAAAAAAGTACTGGTTGCTGTTTAATTAAAATAAGTACAGAAATGCAGATGGGCATTCTTGCAATAATTTTCCCTTTTAACAATAATCCAGAAGAGGTACTGGGAGGGCTCAGTCAGTTAAGCATCCGACTCTAGATTTTGGCTTGGGTCATGATCTCAGGGTCATGAGATGGAGCCCTGCTTCAGGCTCCATGCTGGGTATGGAGCCTGCTTAAGATTTTCTCTCTCTCTGTCCCCCCTCCCCCTGTCCCTCTCCCTGCTTGTTCACTCTCTCCCTCTCTCTAAATAAATAAATAAATAAAATAATGCAGAAAACATTTATTTTATAAAACCATGGGTTGTCACTCAACAGTGAATTTTTTTCTCCTCTTGACAACTTTTTATATTGTGACGAGTATTTTTTTGAGTAAGAGAACTATCATTAGGTTTTGTAAGAATGAAAGTAAGGGAAAATGATTTTGTCTTTTAAAATACAGAATAACTAAAAGACATTAAACAGGAAGACTTCAAAAACTGAAACAATTTTGGCTTAAGTAGCAGAATTCAGCTTATAAAAGTTATAGAAATTTATATTGTAGAACATTTTCTTTTTTTTTTTTTTTTTTAAAGATTTTATTTATTCATTCGACAGAGACAGAGACAGCCAGCGAGAGAGGGAACACAAGCAGGGGGAGTGGGAGAGGAAGAAGCAGGCTCCCAGCAGAGGAGCCTGATGTGGGGCTCGATCCCATAATGCCGGGATCACACCCTGAGCCAAAGGCAGACACCTAACCGCTGTGCCACCCAGGCGCCCCTGTAGAACATTTTCTAGGTGTACTTTAAGGCATCTCTAAAAATGGCAACAGTAATAAAGGGCTAATCACTTGGTGTTAGTAAAAAGACAACTATATTACAAGAGTCATAAAATATAGGATAATACTAATTGCCACAGGCAGTACTGATTTATCTAGCAGGACTTACAGGTACAGAAGGATATCAAACAGGAAGCGTCAGAGACTTAATGTGATGTTGAGAGATGTGTTATTCTGCCTGGAAATAAGCTAAGTGAATAATTTAAATGACATACCAAATATCTGTGATAGTCTAGGCTCTTCTCAAGTTGTTGGAATAGACTGGTGAACAAAACTAAGCCTCATGCTGTCATGAAACATACGAATTAGTAGAGAAGATTAATGCCATTCAAATATATAAAAGTGAATTTATGAGTACAAGCTAAAAGGTCTGAGAGGGTCCTAAATAAGGAACTTCTGTGTCCTCACTGTGGAGTTAGTATATTTAGTAGATGTGGAGTTAGTTCTTAAAAAAAGCATAAGACATAATAGAGACCAATGGGATCCAAACTTTTTGTTCTCTAACCCCTAATAGAATTTTGAACATTATATACCACCTCACACATTTTTAACTTGATATCTAAATTTATTCATCTTAAATTTTATATAGTTGTAAAGATCATTGCCTTCAGCTTATGGGGTATCTTGACTAGTAAAGGTGTTATATCACTCTTTTAAGTGTATTTAATGAAATCTAAAAATCATAATTATGTCATACTCTTTCCAACGTCACAAAACACAAATCAGTTCTTCTGTAACTTTTGAAAAATGTGTTCCTTTCCTTTTACAGTTTGAATCGATATTTCCATTCCATGATATTTAAATATTTTTATCAAAGTAAAACATATTTTATGCTTATCATGCTGAGCTACAAATACATATGTATGATAATTTTAAAATCTTATTTCCCGTGTTCACAAGACGCCAAGTGCTTAAAAATATTTTCTATGCTGACTTATCAATTCAATTAGTATTTTTATACAATTGGTTATATTATAAATTTAGAAAAGTAATTGTGGGGCGCCTGAGTGGCTCAGCTGGTTAAGCGTCTAACTCTTGATTTCGGCTCAGGTCATGGTCTCAGGGTCTTGAGATCGAGCTTTGTATTGAGCTCTGTGCTGGGAGTGAAGTCTGCTTAAGATTTTCTCTCTTCCTCTCCCTCCCCCCTCACCCACTGCTTATGTACACGCATATATACACATGTGTGAGCACATGCTGGCGCACATTCTCGCACAAAAAAGTAATTGTAAAATATAAAAATTAAAATTTTATTTGAAACACATCTCATAAAATTAAGTATGATCATACCTTTCCTTTGTATTTAATGAAAAAGAAAATTACATAAAGCTAAAAATGAATTGATCAGGCAGCTAGCAAATTATTGTTGTTAAAAGGAGAAAGGCTATATTAAATATCTTTATGATTAAATAATATAAATATTGACCCAGATTAGAGTATTTCATAATTCAACTTGCTTTAATAAACTTGAAAGATACTTTATTGCATAAGAAATCTTAAATCTGGAATAAATAAATAAATAAATAAATAAATAAATAAATAAAATAATAAACTTGTTGGTGGACTTTATCTGATAATCTTGATCAATTTTCTGTTCCTAGAAAATATTCTGGCTATATTGAAAAGATGTTACATCGTTGATCTACACTTCTGCTTTTCTATTGTAATTTTTCCCATCTCATGACAAGCCCTAGAAATGAGTATTGAATGTTCCTGCAATGATTTCATTTAATTACCTGAACAAAAACATGTTGTGTTCAATAGTTCTTACCTATGTTCTCTTGGCTTTCTGCTCTGTTGTGATGCTCACTGAAGAATAATTCATCCTTTCATGGTGGTGGGGGGCAGGTGGTGCAGGCAGAGAAAGGGAATGGAAGAAGCTAAATAGCAAAACAAGTTATTTGGCATGGCTCATACCTCCCACACTTTCATATCTGAATTTCTAACATAAAAGTAGTCTAAAATGCCACAATTCCAGCACCAGATTTTACTCTTAACTGGAATATTTATTGCAAGAAAGTACAGGAAGTTCAGAAGTTCCATGATATCCTTTGGAGAAACTTCCCCTTTATTTAGGACCCAAAAAGTTTTAAAACCCAGGGCAGTGCAGCACAGTAAGAGTTGAGATGAGTGTGTTCGTGTGCACATACAACACACATATGTGCCCGTGCAGTGAGAGAAAGGTGGGGTGGAGTGTTAGGTTTTTGAAAGCTGGTAGAACGCATTTGCGTACTCAAGTGATTTCTTAGTAGTATTCTCATAAATTGTGATTATGAAGTTGCTTTTGAAGTTGAGATCTGCAAACTGATACCGTTAAAATTAGCTAACTTCACATGTTTTCTGGAAAGTATTCCAGTTTGAGGATCACTGAGCCAGGCAGGAAGTGGTACCTGATCTGAGGTCTGAAGAACAGTATAAAATTATCTAAAACTAAAATAACTTGATAGTCTTTACTGTGTTATTGTATCACCTGAACAGACTGATTTGATCTAACTGCTTATGTAATGATCGTATGGTCATTATAGTTCTTTTTTTAAAATTAATTGTAGTCATCAAAATTTGATTATGTCATTTACTTTGAAATTCTCCAATATGGTTAATGTTTGTAACTCTTGTTCAAACCAGATAATCCAGTCTGACATTTTCATTCATAAAACGGAGATTAAATTTGGATATTCTTAGAATCTTGACATGAATCAGTACATGTAGTAGTATTTGATGGCTACGGGGGGGAGGGTCAGGATTTGGAAATGCGCAAGAGATTACTGGGTGTTCTCTCAGTGCTCAACATTTCTACAGGACACTCTGGGGATTATATGAGGGTAGGAAGAAAGATGTATTTTTGATTCTTTTTCTATTAAGTAGGCTATTTTACAACTCTGTAGGGGTAGAAGGTAATTTACAGAAAATTAATAGTAATGCAGTGATTCTTGTCCATAGTAATGCAAATGAATCTTCTCCAGTAGAGATATATTCATTTATGCCTAATAGAAAAGATCACTCCAAACACAATGTTTTATTGCCCTATAGGATACTCACTGGTTTGCATCTATTAGCAACTTCATTTCAGCATTCCTGATTGCCCATACATACAAATTCTTCTGTGTACTGTTCCTAACATCCGTTTTCGTCTACTCTGCTATCATAACAAATACCATTAGACTGGTGGCTTAAACAACCAACATTTATTTCTCATCATTCTAGAGGCTAGAAGTCTGGGATCAGGGTGCCAGTTTGGTTCTGTTCTTGATGAGGGCCTTCTTCTTGGTGATGTCCTCACATTGCCTCACATAGGGGACAAGGAGGTAAAGAGAAGGGAGGGACATACTTATCTGCCATTTCTTCTTGTTTTTTATAAGGACATAAATCCCATCATGGGGGCTCCATCCTTTATGACCTCATCTAAACTGAAATGCTTTTCAAATGTTCCACCTCCGCATACTATTACTTTGAGGTTTAGGGTTTCAATATATAAACTGGGGCAGGACACAAATATTCAGTCCATAGCAACATCTTACTGGTTGCCTCATTAATTGTGTCAAATGAAATCTTTGACAATGACCTTGACATTTTACATCTGCATTAGAGTCATATTTTTTAGTTTTTTTGAGACTATGACATATAGAAATACCAGGGGAAGTAAGCACTGAATAGTAGACTGTGGAAGTCTTTATCAAAATATCAACTATGAGGTATTAAAATGTATCCTTCATGGACTATTATTTTTCTCAAAAAATTATATCCAACAAAGTTCTACGTACATTCTTTCATTATCCATGTTTGCAGCATTTCCGATTTATAGTTCTAAATACTTTCTTTAATAAATTTACTTGATAAGGGGCCCCTGGATGGCCAGTTGGTTAAGCGTCTGCCTTCAGCTCAGGTCATGATCTCAGGGTCCTGGGATCAAGCCCCACATCAGGCTCCCTGTTCAGCGGGGAATCTGCTTCTCCCTCTGCCTCTGCTGCCTGCCCCTACCTCCCCCCCCCCACTTGTGTTCTATCTCTCTGTCAAATAAATAAATAAAATCTTTAAAAAAACAAACTAACTTGATAAAAGAATAAATAGATATTCGTGTCCACTTATTCTTCAAGTGACCACAATCATGTTTCTGTCTCTAATCACACATAGCATCACTGAAACCACTTTGGCAAAAGCCACTAACGATTTTCTAATTGCCCAACCTAACTGATTTATTGTTAGCTAACTCTGAAACTTCAGATATGTTGCACACTCCTTTCTTCATAAAAGACTTTCACCTTTGGCTTTCTTGTCCTTTCTCTGTCTTGGCTTGTATTCTTTCTGTCACTTATCTTTGATCCTCTGTTCACTTGATTTCAGTTACTGCCTATAAGGTTGATACACCTATGATGTGAAAACCATTTTAAAGTTGTCTGTTATACTAATGACACCTAATGGATCACACCTGTTTGTGTCTCTCTGATGCACCTTTGCAATGTGTCGTTTGTCCATCAACCCCTTGGGTCTTGTCTGGCTTTGTGACTTGCTTAGAACAATAAAACTGGCAGATGTGTCATTGCATGTGATACGGAGTTTTTGCTTTAAGAGACATTGCACTTCCACTCTTGCCTCTTGGGATTCTGTTGTGAGTCCAACATATGAGGAAGCTGGTGTGAAGGAGGTGAAGCCACATGGGGGACATAAACCAAGTCCAAGACCTCTGATTAGGCCATTTAGTGCCTTCCAGATCAGCTAGACTGCTAGCTGAATGCGGCTACGTGAATGAGTCTGTGGAAGGTGAGAAAAGTGGAAAAGCTGCCTAGCCAAACTACAGAACTGTGAGAGATAATACATCATTTTCGTGTTAAGCTACAAAATTTTAAGTGGTTATGCAGCAGTCAATGATTGATACATAATTATATTATGAAATCCCCAAATCTCTTTTTCCCACATGCAGTGGTCTACTGAGAAATTTGCAGATGTTCTAGAGATATTTCAATGACGTCGTCAAAACTGAAATAACGATCTTGTAGTTTCTCCGTTCTACTCCATAAATCAGTGCCTGTTTGCTCTGCAATTTCTGCCATGTTCCTGAGGTATACTTCCCATATCTAGCGGTCAGAGCAAGCAGAGAGGAGCTGTCCAGGTCCTTGTCTCCTCCTATCCTCCATCTCCTCACCAGGTGGCCAAGGTCAAGTGACTCTACCTCCCTATGAGTACCCTAGTCTCCATTCATGTCCCTATTTTCATTTATGTGACTGATTCTCTGCTTCCATCGTGGCTTCTTAGACTACAGACTGTTCTTCTGATGGCCTGTCTTGCTGTTATCTGCGGCATTGTGTAACTTCTCTTTTGTGTTGCTACAAGTTTAATTTTTCTAAAATGCAAACTACATATTATCTGTGGGGTGTCCCAATCAGATGGAGGGGCCACCAAATTTGGGGCACTTCGATCGGGTGGAGGTTGGCAGTGCAGGCAGTGAACGAATTCACCCAAAGCAAAACAAAAGAGATCGTTTATTGAATATACCGCAAAGGAGCGGTGGGCAGGACAGCAAAGGAGAGCCTGTCTGCAAAGAGGCGGTGATGAGGGGCCACAGTTAGAGGGTGGGCAGAGTGAAGGAATATGGGGACGTATGGAATTTTCCTTTTTTTTGGGTGACCTTAGGAACTGTGCCTGGTTGTAACTGGTCGGTTAGGGCCTGTGGTTATTTTGAGGTGGGTTGCTTCCTGAGCCTGTTTGCATTCAGCTAGGTGGTTGCTGTGAGCCCTTTTACCTTGCTCTACATTATCACTTAACTGAATTGATTAAAGCATCCCTTAAGCTTGACTTAATTACTCACCATTGCCTATGCCATTAAGGCTAACCTCTTCCTCAGGACAAAGATGTTCTCTCTGATTTATCTCAAACTACCTCTCCAGCTTCCTTCCTCCACTGCGTACTATCCTGTAGTCATGCTGAACTTCCTCGTACACTGACAGAGACTTTCTCACTTTGTATCTACTCAGGCTCTGCACTTTTCCCAGAGTACTCTCTCCTCTCCCTGCCTTTAAAAATTCTCAGGATAAACTGACATTTCTATTTTTTTTTTTTAATTTTCACCGTATTCCATATGTATACTGTAGGATTGATAGCTCTGACCGTTGTTGGCACTTACGTACATATCTGCTTCCCTGTATCATAGTTAAGATTGCCCCAGAAGCAGAGCTCCCTGAAGACAATGATTCAAATGCAAGTAGGTGATTTAGTAGATAAACCTGGGAAGCTATTGTAGAGGAGTGGGAAAGTGAGACAGTGAAGAATAGCCAATAAAGCGTGACTATCAAGCCAGATACCGCTGGGGGCAACTGGAGCTTAATCCTGTATGAGAAATCTGAAAAATGGTAGAACACAAGTGTCAAAATTCTCTCTCCTAAGGGATGAGAGAACTATGTATTTATATACCAACTTCAGTCATTAGATAGAGGCTACCATTCGAGGAGGAGACTGTGTGTGACCCGAAAAGGGAGGGAGATGAAAGCCAGCCCCATACATTGAAATGAAATGGCCCCAGGGATAATAGAAAGTGCTCCAGCCTGTTACAAATTCTTTTCTGGCGGAAAAAAAATGCCATATTTGTCATCGTATTTCCAGTGCCTAACCTAGTCAGTGCCTTGCATTATATCGGGACCACATGCATGATTGTGAAGGAATAAATCATAAAGTGAAATATCACTGGTATCAGTAGTGGATTACAGTCAGCACATAGTGAGTATTTCCTGTATGCCAAGCACTGCTCTATGTTCTTTATAGGCATAAGTGCGTTGGACTAAAGTGGGGCAAGAAGAAGCAATTTAAATTATTTTTGCTGGTGGAAATCTGAGGAAGAAAAAAACACATCAGTGAACCAATCAACTTGATTGGTAATAATTAATTTTCAAAAAGGAAGGCTCAGTTCACATTTTATTGAGTCACAGTAAGCCTAGGCATCTCCAGTTTTCTATGGCTAATAGTGCAGCCTAGCAGTTAAGAGGGTAGGCTCAGTACAGACCGACTTGTCTTGATCTAGTCGCTAGTTTTATCACCTATCAACCATGTGACCTTCATCTAGTTATCTTGTATCTCTGTTCTGTGAAAGAAGCATATTAATAGATTTAAATCATAGGATTATGAAGGCCATATAAATGAACAAATCCAAAGAACATAAAATAATACCCAGTGCCTTGTGAGCACTTGATAAAGCTATACTCTCAGTGTTATTAAGGGAGAATAAATTTTTCAAAGACTCCAGGGCTATAGATCTGTGTATCCAACTACAGGTAAGAGCTGTGTTCGAAATGTTTGTCTTATCTGTAAAATTGCTGTGACCATTTTCGTACTTATTATAGGCTACAATTGATTATAAAGTCACATGTACTATGTTTATTCTGTGAAATCAAATAACTATGACCTCTTAGGTATGCATACTCAAGTTCGAGAACCAATAGCACAAGCAATCATAAATAATTAAGAAAACAGGGTAATTACTGTGGGGCTTCTTATAAATAGCTACACACCAAAAGACAGTCTTCATATTAGAAAAAAGACCTTTATCTGTGTTACATTTGTCTGCTGTAATTATACACAATCACATTCAATTAAAGCAGTGGCCCCAGGCCATATACTTTTTGGTGTTCGGATCCTGCGGTGCCCCGTGGGCAATTTGATCATAAGGGAAGTGGCTGACAGGTGGGTAACAAGTGTGCTTCTGCCATCAGTGCTAGAGAAACCTGAGGAACACGTACAAAGACCAGAAAAGTAAGTGAGAGAGGGAGAATCGAGGATTGGGTTTTATAGGTCACTGTTTCCTATCCCTGCTTTATGACATCAACTTTCTTTCATGAGAACTGATACATTTTCTATATTTTAGCTGATTTCTTCTCCGTAAAAATGCTCCGTGAAGAATATCAAAGTTGATTAGGCCTTGCAAAACCTTTCCACGTAGTGGACATTTGGTAGAATAGCACAAATAAGTAGGCGATAGACCCTCGATGAACATGGAGGTTTTCTTTTATAAAGTTGTCTTTAAATCCTAGAACAGTTCATTCAGTTCAGTAGTTCATTCTGCTAGAAGATAGTCCTGCCATTCTCTTGAGAGTGTGCTCAAATCAATCTGAGAATAATGATAAAAGCATGTTCCAGTTTGCTTTTAACTTATTTTTCCTCCAAGGTGGTATTCTATTCTCTGGAGCATTCTTCATGTAAACTTTATGCATCATCTAGTTTGATTTTTCTACCTTAGAAAAATTTATTCAGAAGCCAATACCTTCTGTTGTAATGTTTTATAGCAAAAACAAGTTCAGGAGATGATTGAAAATGTGACACGACACTGGAGGAATTCTAAAGTCCTCTTCCTGATAGTCATGAAATTTCTGAAAAACATCTACTGCCTGCACGGCATATTCCCTCTGGCCAAGACCGTGCAGGACGGCACCTCATCTTTTTCTCTCTGTGATTTTTTTAAAAGATGAAAATAAAGTACTTCAGGGGCAATATACCCAATCTGTAGGTTGAGAAGGCAGAGATGTAGTCCAAATCTAGGGAAGGACTCAACACCTTAGCAAATGATACAAGAATACCAAATGTGTTTGTACGTTTTGGACAAAAACAGCGTTCAAAAAACTATGCCAGAGAGAACAATAAAGATCTTCAGGCTCACTCCGTTTCCCTCTAAGAAGTGGCATATGCACTTCTGAGAAAGACTGATGATTTAACTCCTATCAGATACTGGAGACTTCACATAAGTTTTCATTTGATCCTCACAACAATCTTACTGGTTTTGTATTACCTGCATTTTACGTTTAATACAGGACCCTTTCTCTCTTTCTTGGTCGTACTATTGATAACAAAGTCACAATTTAAACCCAGGTATTGCCCCCAAACTGAAGCTTCTCCCAATATCTTGTTATCTTGTTATTCAGATCCAGTAGGTAATTAAAAATTAAGTCATGATAGTGTTCTAAATAATTTTTAATGGAAAAAAATCATTACAAAAGAGTGACACGTTATAGACTTATACAAATCATTGTTTTTTCCCCCTGAGATTAAAATATCAAATATAAATATCAGTGACTCCTGAAATAGTCAGTTTGAGGACAAAACAATTCCTTGCTGATATCAGGAATCCTTTCCTTGTTTCCTGACTGTATTGCAGCTAGGGCTGTACCCTCAGGACAGTCTCTAAGGATCTTCCTATGGAGGGCCCTCTAAATTCCCCCACGTGGGAAGTCACATATACATAATAACCACTGACTTTGAAGGCACCAGTAGGACAGCTGCATGCTTCTCTTTCATTCTACAAAAATGAAACAAAACAAAAAAGCCCACTGCTTCTTTAAAAGTATTGCCAACTATTTTCCTATGGAATGAGGACCATCTCATTTGCATTGAAAACATCCAGGCCGCCCCTCACCCAGTCCTCAGTGTCCTGTAGGCACACTAGATGAATGCTCTCACTCCAGGTTTCCTTAGCAGCTCTCATCTTGCTCGCCTTGATCTTTTATATTTCACTTTTAGTAAACCTCCATTTATTTCACTGGTCTGACTGACGTCTCTTTCTCAAGACTGTTATTAAAATACGCTGCTGTCCTTGCTGGTCTCTTTAAGCCACTGCTCTGCAGAAGTGACTCCAGTCACTTCTTAGGACAATGGCTTCTAAGAACTGTTCTGAGGATGGCTGGCGTTCTTTCCAAGGGTTCCAATGTACCAAGGCCAATATTTTTTCAAAAGTCTCTCATTAGTGTCCTCCCACTACAAGATTTGCTTTCCTTATGAGCTTTAGAGCTCAGATTTTGCATGTACACAATGACCTTCTTACATACTTGTTTACATATGTATACAGAGCCTTGAAGATATGTTCTACACATTTTTCTAGGCAAACCTGAGACACTTCCCTGAAAAAAAAAAAAACCCAGAAAACAAAAATCAAAAACAAAACCCAGAGAATCTATTATCTTGCAGCTTGTAGTGGTTGAGAAAAGGAGTGGGGAAAAGCAATAGATGGGATACATAAAGTCTAGGGGAAGGCAAAAAAGAATGAGGGGGGTGTGGCTTGAAATTTTAAATAGGGTAGTTACCTACCTCATTAAGAAAGTGATCTGGGGGGCGCCTGGGTGGCACAGCGGTTAGGCGGCTGCCTTCGGCTCAGGGCGTGATCCCCGCGTTGTGGGATCGAGCCCCACATCAGGCTCCTCCGCTATGAGCCTGCTTCTTCCTCTCCCACTCCCCCTGCTTGTGTTCCCTCTCTCGCTGGCTGTCTCTCTCTGTCAAATAAATAAATAAAAAATCTTAAAAAAAAAAAAAAAGAAAAGAAAGTGATCTGGAACATGGATTTGACTGAGGTAAGAAAATTAGCCCTGAGAATATCAGGAGGGAAGGTGCAAAGGCCCAAAGACCGAGTTGTATCAGAGGAATAGCAAATATGCCTGTCTGGCTAGAGTTTTGCTTAGTGGGTGTGGTAGAAAAGCATTCAGAGAAATGACTAGGGTTGGGTCACAGAGAGTATTTTTTACACCAAGGGAAATGCAAAGCCTTTGAAAGGTTTTGAACAGAGGAGTGACATGATAAGACATATTTTTAAAGCATCACTCGGGCAACTGTGTTGAAGGTAGACTCTGGGAGGACAAGGGCAAAAAGAATATTTTAGTAATTAATGGTGGTTCCTCCCCAGGGAGTAGCAGTGCAGGTGGAACCCAGAGATTACCTGACAGTTTGGACGGATGTCAAGAATAACCTCAAGGCATTGTCCTGAGCGCCTGGAAGGATACAGCTGTCAGTAACTGGTTACATATGAAGCCAGATTTGAAGGGGAGATAGGTTTAATTTTGGATATGTTAATTTTGAGATATCTTTTGGTAATGTATGTTGTTAGTCATTCAGGTCAAAGAGACATTTGAAAAAAATCTATGTGTATGTGTATCTGGAATTCAGAATAGGGATCTGGGCTGGAGATACATATTTGGGACATATTATTACTAGAATGATAATGTTTAAAGCCAGTTCTTCTCTCTGCTTAATTTTTTTCCCATTACCACTTATCACTATTAAAACACAACAGACTATCTTCATAAAGAATAGCAAAAATACTGTATTTTTTACCTTTTTACCTTGCATTTTTATGTCCCTTTACCAGAATACAGTATTCAGGTGGTGATTTTTGTCTGTTTTGTCAGGTCCTAGAAGAGTGTATGGCAAATACTGTGTGTCGGGAAACCTTGTTTCCCACTGTAGCCAGACGTTGGAATACCCCTAAATTGCTAGGACCGAAATTCTTGCTAGAAAGTTTCCCACATGTTTGTCCTCTACCTCCGTCCTCTGGGATCCTGATCCAGAGGCATTTTCGTTTGGGTCCTCCTTATCCTCATTTTCCTGAGGCTCAGGTGCAAGATGATTCCCTGGTACCAACAATTTCCTTCCATTTCCATTTCTCCCACACAGCCTCTGAATTTAAAATGCAACCAGCTGTGGCCTTCTTGGTATTTTTCAGTCACAGATTCAATCTTCTAGAAAAAGATTGGGAAAGTATATTTCTACACACAGTTATTACAAATCTTTTGGATTTGTTTAAATTATCCAAAACTAAGAAAGGCTTTATTACTTACTCAAGAGGTTAAAAGATTTCCTTGAGTCCTATCTCTGCCTTTCGGTTTGCTAAGCAGGCTGCCCTTGGTCTCAGGTTCGCTAGAGTGCAGTATTTGTTTAATGAATTGTAAATGAACACTGTCTCTATACCAGCTGACAAGCAAAGGCTTGTAAAAATGGAGGAATTTTTACATTTACAAATGAATCACCTATGTTAATAAGACCAAGAAAGCATGGTTTTCCATCTCTACCTCTATCCACCTTTCCGGTACAACTGATTTCTGTTGCTTAGTAAATTTGCCTTCTTGAAAGAATAGTGATGCTCAGGTCTGGTAAATTCTAAGTCAATTTCCATTATTAATAGTCAGGAAAATGAGAGGTTGAATTGTTGTGTAGGTATGGTTTTTTAGAAACATGGTAGACTAAAAGCAAAACAGAAATAAATTCAGTCTGGAAATTTAAAACAAGCTTTAGAATCATGATTTTTTTTTTTTTTAACCTTATAATTCACAATTAGTTTCAGTCCTAACTTCTTCGTTTGTTATTTTATAGGCCAGTCCCTGAACAGTTAATTAATTTGATCTGGGGCACTGAAGTAGTTAGTAGCAGTGGTTGCACTTGATTCCTGTTCTAGAAAGTTCCCTCTCGAAACAGTCTTTTTCACTGCAGGTCCAATTAGGAAGGCTATGATGATAACAGCTTAACGGTTTTTCTTGGGAATTTTATTTTGATTTCTATTTTGTTGAATCATGCCACTATTAATATTAATCATGAATGAGAGACGGTCTGTAATTTGAAATCATTGGGAACTTAGAGCTTGAGCGGTCAAATTTTATTCCATGGCCTGCCTTTGACAAAAGAAACTCCTTTTAACAGCTCAATGCCTATACCATGTGGGAGGTAAAAATTATAAAGAAGGTACTGATTGCAGCTTGACCTAAGCAATCAGGGATTTCTTAGAAAGCAAATATTTTGCTTTAGCAACCGTTTTGCTTTATTATTTGTAGTTGTGTTATTTGAAGCTAATCAGTTTTACTTACTGTCTTTATTGTTCATGAGTATTTTCCTTCTTAAATCTGTTTTTATTGGGAAATAGATCCATTTAGCTTTCAGCTTGGTTTTTCCTTTTATACTTTTTAAAAATGAATCATTCCCAATCTTAGATTTCTTTCCTTCCCCTTCCTCCCTCCCTCCCTCCCTCCCTTCCTTCCTCCATCCTTCCCTACCTCCTTTCCTCCCTCCTTTCCCTCTCCCTCCATTCCCTCCTTCCTTCCTTTCCCTTTCCCTTTCTCTTCCTCTTCCTCTCTCTCTCTCTCTTTCTCTTTCTCTTTCTCTTTCTCTTTCTCTTTCTCTTTCTCTTTCTCTTTCTCTTCTCTTCTCTTCTCTTCTTTCTTTTTTTTCAGGAGTAGAATTTAGTGATTCACTTACATATAACACCCAGTGCTGATCCCTGCACCCACCTCCCCACCAGCAACCCTCAGTATGTTCTCCATTGTATCTATAGAGTCTTTTATGGTTTGCCCCTCTGTCTGTCGTATTTTATTTTTCCTTTACTTCCTCTATGTTCATCTGTTTTGTTTCTTAAATCCCACATATTACTGAAATCATGATATTTGTCTTTCTTTGACTTTTTTCATTTCTCATAATACTTTCTAGCTCCACCCATGTTGTTGCAAATTTTCATTCTTTTTGATGGCTGAGTAATATTGAATTGTATACATAAATCACCTCTTCCTTATCCATTTATCAGTCAGTGGACATTTGAGCTCTTTCCATCATTTGGCTATTGTTGGTAGTACTACTATAAACATTGGGGTGCGTGTGCCCCTTTGAATTAGCATTTTTGTATCCTTTGGATAAATACCTAATAGTGCAGTTGCTGGGTCGTAGTGTAGTTCTATTTTTATCTTTTTGAGGAAACTTCATACTGTTTTCCAGGTTGGCTGCACCAGTTTGCATTCCCACCAACAGTGTAAGAGGATTCCCCTTTCAGTGCATCCTCACCAACATCTGTTGTTTCCTGTGTTGTTAATTTTAGCCATTCTGACAGGTATGCAGTGGTATCTCATTGTAGTTTTGATTTGCATTTCCCTGACGATGAGCGATGTTGAGCACCTTTTCATGTGTCTGTTGGCCATCTGCATGTCTTCTTTGGAAAATATCTATTCATGTCTTCTGCCCATTTCTTAATTGGATTATTTGTGTATTTCGTGTTGAGTTTGATAAGTTCTTTATAGATTTTGGATACTAAGACTTTATTCAATATGTCATTTGCAAATATCTTCTCCCATTCTGTAGGTTGCCTTTTAGTTTTGTTGATTGTTTCCTTTGCTGTGCAAAAGCTTCCTATCTTGATGAAGTCCCAGTAGTTCATTTTTGCCTTTGTTCATACTTGGATTTTCAAATGTACTATCTCCTCTCCCAGAGTAGACCGAAACTTTGAGCGCAAATGTTCTGCCATCTTCCTCATCTCACAGTCTTCAGATCTCAACATGCACAGCTGTTCCTCAGAGAAGCCTCCCAAGATTTCCTTGACCATCCAATTCCTATTTTTACTCTTTTATCACATCACGTATTTCCATAGTAAATGTTTCATTTTACAAGTACAACTTTTTGATATTATTTGATTAATGTCGGTCTACCTCCCACAAATGGCATTTCCCTAGGGACAGGAAACATGGACTTTTATTAACTATTTTATCTCTAGCATAATGGGATAAATCAAGGAGGATTCAAAATAGGCACTGAATGAATATTGGATGAATAAATAAATTATTTAAAATACTGCTGAATACAGAATCATTTATAGCAAAAACAATGTTTTCTCATAATTGTTTTACCTTGAGCAGAGTTACAAGTCTACTGAACTATATTAACATGAGAAAAGAAAAAAAAAGTACCTTTTCCTTTTATTTTTCTCATAAATAATCTGATATTCTTCAGGAATCTCTCACCTCACTGATTTGCCCTTGGGCTACATGAGTGGCTCAATTTAATTCCTTCTTGGAAATTCATTCCAAGTCAGTAATTTAGTCAATTTTAGATATCTGAGTTTCTGTAGGTTTCAGCCCTTCCCCGTTTTCTTCATAAGTTGGTACCCAAGTATTCGTTATAAGTTAATATGATTTGAAAATTTTGTGAAAATAATTTTGTGAAGAATTTATTAGTAAGATGACTACTTCCAACATCAGTTCCTATATAGATTTTATTCTAAACTCCAAAAGGGTGAGGGGCCATTTCTTCTCATTTTCATTTTTTTTTTTTAAGATTTTATTTATTTATTTGAGGGGGAGAGAGAAAGAGAGTAAGCAACAGAGAGGTGAAGGGCAGAGGGAGAAGCAGACTCCCCACTGAGCAGGGAGCCCGATGTGGGATTCAATCCTGGGACTCTGGGATCATGACCTGAGCTTGAGGCAAATGCTTCAGCAACTGACCCACCCAGGCACCCTCTCATTTTCATTTCTGTTTCACTATGATCTAACACAGTGGCTAGCACATAGTAATTGTACAATAAAAAATTTCTTAAATGAATGAATCAAAATCATATTATATTAATCAAATGAAAAAGAAATATTAATATTTATGTTTCTGCAGAAAACATCATGTTTAGCCATTATTCAGAATGTGTTTTCAATATATGTCTTTACTTTGAATTAATAAATAGGTCTGAAAATATTTCTAATAGCTTCAGTAGACATGGGGTCTAATAAACATGCCAAATGAATGGAAAAACACACAGGAAAAGGTAGTATGCTTAGATTGCAAATCTCATTTTGTTTCACCAGCAAAAAAGAGCCACTTGATGAACTAAACTGTAAAGATAGAAACAGGGGTAGTTAAGAGGCTAAAACAGCCTTTTAGCATGATATCAGAAAAATAAAAACATGGCAGCAAAATAAGATTTATTATCTCCTTTTAAGATACAGAGATATCTCTATAGATAGGGTTTAAGTACCAGTAGTAAATAACTAAACCTGTAAAGGTTGAATATCCAATAGAGTTGACTAGGCACCGTAAGACTAAAACCAGCTGTAGCCAATAGGAAGAAATCCAACCAGGCTGGAACGGCAAGGTAGTTGGCAATTATGAGGGCAGGTCTGGTGACTGTCCAGTTGCCTTTTCAATGTAGATAAGCAGATGGTCTGTGTTATGAATAAATGAAGTACAGTAGTTCTCAAGCTGTAGAGTGTATCCTCCAGAAAGTTTACTAAAAATGCAGATTCACAGGTCTCATCTTTAGAGATTCTAATTCTGTCAGTTTAGGACTGACAGGACTCTATTTTTAGTTGGTACCCAAGGACATTGTGGTTACCCAAATCACATTTTCAAAAACACTTAGGATGTCTAAAACATTAATCTTCTTTCAGTAAATTGAAATTTTACTAATGAAGGATGACCTAACATACACATAATAAAATAAATAGAATTCATCTGATGACAAATGTTAAAAAATATATATACATTTAGGATATTTAACTGAGATTAAACTTTCAACCATTTTTTTTTATAAACAAAAAATAGATTGTCCTTCATTTAAAGTTCCAGCAATCTGAAGAGTCTAATTTGAAGCTGTTAGCCCCATATTATAGTCAGTTTGGCATAAGTTTCCTGCTTAATACGATAAGAAAGACATTGCTGGCATAATAGCTAATGAGTATACAGCCCGATGGGGTATTCCTTGCACAGAGTTCACTTTTCCTAAGACTAGACCTCCTTTCCGTATGCTCTGAAATCCTGCCTCAGAAGCTGGGGGACTTTCCTCTTGTTTCTGCATCTCTGAGGTCTGACTTGCATAAGACAGCCTTGATTATGTACACTTCTGTCTTCTATATTCCCCGTCATTATACAATGGACACTCTGCAGATACATGCTGAACACAAGTGAATTTTTACATACGACAACATTAAAATTTCAGTCTTCATTTCAACTTCTTAAATATTTTTGTTAAAACTGGAGATAATTTTTAAATAATTTAACAAATTCACTTTACAGTGGAAGCAACGGAGACAGATATGCCCAAGATAACTCAGTGTCTTTATGGTGACTTTATCCATATGGTGTTTTATTTTGCATTTATCTGTTCTCTCTCCCAAATTATATTATTTTTTTCTTATATTATTTAGTAGTTTTACATTTTCAAAATTTGGAGAGTATCACTCTTTAGGGTCTATTTCCTGCAAGTTTGCTATTTGTTACAGTGTCAAAATGATTTAATTGCGTATTGTGCTCAACAAAGGATTGAAGGGAATTCACAGATGTTATCTGTGTGCACATATCTGTTCACACATGTGAAATGCTGGGTGCAAGTTTTAAAAACAAGTTTGATTTTTTAAATTTAAATTTCTAATGAAATTAAAAATTTTTAAACTTTAAAATATTACATAGAGTAATATTATTTAGGAATGTAACAGTTTATATTTTGAATGTATATTCGTAACAGATACATAACTATAAAATCCATGGGCAATGATATTAGTCAGTGATACATTTGTGTGTAAGTAATAAACAAAAACTGTACTACTGACATTTGTATAAACATAGAATTTATTTGTTTCAAGTATGGGAAATCTGGGAATTGCAATCTAAGGTTGAAACAGTGCCTTAATGAAATTAGTCAGGTGCTGGACTTTTTCTTAGGACTACCATGCATTACTGAGCACCTTAGTTATGGTGATAGGTCCCTTGTGTGTGAAAAGGGGGCAGTGAATGGCTCAGGTGTCCCTTTGTCCAGAGGGAATACCTTATTTATGATTCCCAAGGTACCAGATGGGTTAGCAATCATCTTGTCTTTCTGATTCCTTGTTTTATTAACATAATAGGTGGCTTTTGTTATCATGGTCATAAGAGATGGCTATTATACATCTGAGCTTTTGTGTTTGGATTCAAGACAGGAAGAAAAAAGAAGGGTTCCAAGGTTTATTTCCCAGAGAATCTTTACTTGGAAAATAAAAGTCGTTTGACAAGGACCAACTATTGCCATTAGCTTATTGTCTAGAATTGTGCTCTGTGCCATTTATAAATGCAAAAGAGCTAGGAAGAGCAAATAAGATGAGCCGGTACACCCTGGTACCTGTGAAGGAAGGTGGGGTAGGGATCAAGATTCGGTCTGTAAGCAGAAAGGGAGAACAGGTATCAGGCACCCAGAACTGGCTCTCACAAGGAAAAGTTGAATGAAGAAAGGGAAAAAAAAATGAACATTAGCCTTGGGTCAAGGTTAATAGTGCTACAGATTTTCAGCATGAGATCAAATCTCAACAGCAAAATTCTGAAATAAAAGTCTCTTCTTTCATCTATTTCTACTCCCAATACTGTTTAAAGCTTCCCAGACTTGGCTGCCTGCCATATGACTAATGTGTGAACCAATTCACTCATCTTTACTTTTGCACTCCTTCACTTCCGGTAACAATATGCATTGCAACAGTCTGCTCAGTCTTCACGGCAAAGAAAAAAAGTTTAGAAAATGTAATTAAATATTCATAGCCTATAATAGTATCATCACAGAATAAAAGATTTATTAGTTTTAGTTTGAGAAATGAAAATGTTTATTCATTGATTAAAAATGTATGAATCAATTTAAAAATGAATGTTTCCAAACCTTCTGGATTTTCCTTTGAGGGATTAGCTTTGTTTTTAACAGTATAAAATTTGCTTTTCTGAGTTTTGAATTCTAGAAATTTGGATTTAGAATAAATATGTATATTTAAGATATTTGTATATAACTTTGTTCATTAAAGGTCTTGATCGATTAGATTAACATATATAAAGAAACATAGAGAGGAGCTCTTGATATAACCACAGAAATATTATCTGAAACTTTTGGATTTTAGATTTCAGTAAAACTTACCTGAATGGTTTGTCTGTATGGATTAATTAAAAATAAAAGACCAACTAAATATATATGTGACAAAGGGATTCTATCGAAAAAAACAAAAACATTTTTGACCTCGGCCGTGTAGGCATAAACCATACTTAAATTTGTATTATTAGTAAAGACTGTGCTTAACTTTTCTCTATTTGCAGGGTCTAAATATGGCTTCACATCATATAGAGCTCTAATTTCTCTTCCCCAGGAGGAACGGAAGTTAAAATACCTATGAGCATTAACAAATTGAAAGATAAAGGGAAAACATTTTTGATATACTGATCTTATATCCAGCAAACTTACCAAACAATGTTATTACTTTAAAAAGTAAAACATCTGATCTGCAAATAATGACAACTTTATTCTAATTTGCTGATGCTTTTATTAATTATTCCTATACAATTGTACTAGCTAGAATTCATAATACAGTGTTGAATTGAAATAGCATGGACATATTTTTCTTATTCCTGGAATGCTTTCAAAATGTCATTATTGAATATGATATTTGTTGTATAATTTAGTTTTGTTTGATAAACATTAATTTTTTGTCTCTGATATTTTAATATACTAATTATATTAATAGATTTTCTAATTTTGAAGCATCTGTCATTCTTGGAATAAGTGCAATATGTTAGATATTTCTCTTTGAAATTACTGGATTTGGTTTGCTATTTTCTTTAGGATTTTGGTATCTATGTTATAGGAGTGAGGTTCACCTGTAAATTTGTTTTCTTTTTTTGCCTTGCTCTGGTGGGTTAAAAACAAAGTTATATAGGGCTTCATAGATGATACTGAGTGTTTGTTAGGGGGACAATGTTACCTATTTTTCATTTCTGAAACAGCATACTTATTGGTATTATTCAATATTCATAAGAATTTACCTGTAAAAATGTGGGGTTCTGATGTTTTTCTGGGAAGATTTTATATTTATTTTTTAAAATGACACGTATTTAAAAGGAAATATATTTTAGAACTAAACCTATTTTTATTTTTTTCCTGAATTGATTTTAGCAGTTTTTATTTCAGAATTTTCCATTTCACCTAAACTTAAAATATTTTTGAAATAAATTTGTTGATAATATTTTTATCTTTTTACTCCCTGCCGCATTTATACTCATGTCCTGCTTTAATTTCTAATGCTTTTGTTTGCCTTCTTTCTTTTGTTCTTAATTTTTTAGAGTTTGCTAAAAGGCTGGATAATTTTGTCAGTCATTCTGCTTCATTGTTCCTCCTTTGTTTTTCTTTTCATCAATTTCTACTCTTGAGAGTAGTATTTTCTATCTGCTGTATAATTTGGGTAATTCTTTTATTTTTTTCTTAACTTCTAATTTTGGATTTTTAACTCTAATTCTTAGCCTTTACTTTTCTTTTCTTTTTTCTTTTCTTTTCTTTTCTTTCTTTCTTTCTTTTTTTCTTTCTTTCAAAGATTTATTTATTTATTTTAAAGAGAGTGCGTGAGTAGGGGAAGAGGGAGAGGGAGAGAGGGAAGCTCAAACAGACTCCCCAGGGAGCATGGAGCCCCACTCGGGGCTACATCTTACAACACTGAGATCATGACCTGACCCAAAATCAAGAGTTGGACACTCAATGACTGAGCTATCCAGGCGCCCCAACCTTTACTTCTTCTAGTGTAATCCTTTAAGTCTATATATTTCCCTCTAAGGATGGCTTTTACTTACTTGTAGATTTGATAAGCAGTATTTTCATTATCTTCCAGAAATAGGACTTTTATAATCTATGGGTCCATTGTTATTTAGAAGTACATTTTTTTCTGTTACTTATATTTTGCTGTTATTATTGATATTAGGAGGTCGTGGGAAATATGGATTTGAAATTATAGAGATAGATTACGATTGGAGACAAACATTAAGAGTAGTACTCACTGACCATATACTTGAAGTCATGGAGTAGCTACACTGGTCACTGTGGCAAATGTGGAGTGACAAAACAGCTAAGAAATGACTCTAAAAGACTTTTGGGTAATTTTATATTTTCCCTACTTTTTTTTTTCAACTTGCAGAAAATTCTCTTATTACTCTTGAAAAAATTAAAATAACCCTTTAGCTGAGTTAAAAGAAATCTACTCTTTCCCTCGGGCAAACTATATGCAATTTGCTGAAAAGGCTAATTTATTCCTTGAAAACAGAAATAAAAATTTTTCATTATCTTTTCAGTTTTCCAATTTAAAATAACTCTGTTGCAATAGGATCAAGGAGATCATTTGCCCTGGAGAGATGTCTGTCTCAGCTTTTATCAACTTTACTTTCTATCACCAGTATCCTGGCCATAAAGTACAGATTTCACTTTCCAAATACCCAAATCATAGAATGTTAGACGTGGAAGGCGTATTTGAAGTCATCCAGGACAACCCTTATTTTACATTTGAGAAAAATAGCATCCAGGGGAGTTGAGTGACTTAATTAAATATTTCATTGTTATTTCTTCAGTAGTCCTGCCTGACCTATTTTCCTCTATTGTTATATTCCACCACGGACACTTCAGTTTTATTTTTTATTTTGTGTTTGTTTTCATTGTTCTTTGAAATCTACATCTAATCATCTGACTATAATTCTAGATTCACCCTTGCACACTTAAGAAAAACTTAATGTTTTTCCAGGGGTCTGTAAAATCTGGCCCTCCCTGTCCTCCTAGCCTCATCTTTTTCAGGCTTCTCCTGGCTTTCTGCTCTGCCACAGTGACCTTTTCTTCCTGATTCTTCTCTGCCTCTTCTTACTGCAGGATACTGGCACTCAGCCTTTTTTTCTTTCCTCTTACCTAGTTAATTCCTATTTATTTTTCAGATCTCAGCCCTTGGACAATTCCATAGGAAAATTGTCCTTCTCCCTGTCAACCAACCTTTATAAATTTGTATAAAATAATGGAAACAGAATCTCCATAGTTTTTTTTTTTAAATTTGGATATTTATTTTCACATTTGAGAAAAATCTGATTATTTGATATAGCACACCACCTACAAGGCTCAATCAGCACAGGGACCCCGTGTCTTTGTGATGCAATGCACTTTAGACGTCTGACATAGGCTATTTGTTCACTAATAAGTGTTGTCAGACTAGACGTGAAATCGTGTATCTTTCAAATGTTTCAGTATTATTAATAGAAACTCTTTGTAATGTATTTCTAACATTAAATTGTTTTCATCTTCATCAAAATTAGATTCATATATACAAATACCTTAATGAAACTTCAACAAACTTAAGTCAATAAAAATGAATGATAATGAGACATTAGATTCTCATTAACTTATTGAAATCTTGATAATTTCTAAAAATGTGGTATGTTGGTTTACTTGACATGGTTGAAGTCAGTTTTTCTTTGTGTTGAAACCAGTTAGGTCATTAAAAACTAATTTAAATGTATGATGAATCTTATTTTCTGGTTGATGCTATTTTTAAAATAATATAATTAGTTATAGCATAATTGAAAAATTCTTGAATCAAAATCATATTTTCCTTGCTAATCAAAGTATCATTTTCTTTTTTTAATCTGGAAATCATTGCTTACATTGATAATATTATTACCATCATTATCTGCATTATTGAATGCTTATAAACCTTGTGTTATATTTATAAACTATAATATTAGATTGTAAGTACTTTTCAATTAGTATAAAAAAGATTCACTGGTCTCAAGGAATGTATAATTAAAAGAGAAATAAATCAAAGTAGGAAAATTTTAGAGAGGAAGATGGTGGTGGAGTAGGAGGACCCCAGGCTCATCTTGTCCCACAAACACAACTGGATGGTTTTCAGGTCATCCTAAATACCTCAGGAATCAACCTGAAGACTGACAGAACAAACTCCACAACTAAAGGGAGAAAAGAGGCCACATCGAATAAGGTAGGAAGTACAGAGACTTGTTTCAGGAGAGAAGCGGATCACGGGTACTGTAGAGCAGAGGGAGCCCTGGTCATGGCGAAGAGGGAGAGGGGAGCATACAGGGGAATACACAAGGAGAACATTTCCCCAAACCCATTGGCTTGGAAAATGAGAGGGACCGAATTTCCTGAGTTCTTATAACCAGAGGGGCTTACCACCTGGTGTTTTAAAGTTAAGCAGGCTTGTCTGGGGTGGAGCCCAAAGGGCACGTGCTGCTCCTAAAAAGCAGGAAGGCAAGGACCCAGGGACAAACAACACGGACACAGTGGTTTGAAAAGTGCTTGGGAAACACTGAGGAGGGATTATCATTCTTCTCAGAGCGTGTCCCTGGGAGGCAGCATTCCTGGAGATGCCCAGAAAGGAACTGGCTGGCACCATCTTGCTCCTCAGCACCTCAACCTAAACACAGACCTACTTGAGGGGAGCAGCTCAGCACTAACCCTGACTGCCTAACTTGCTTACACCAAGACCCACCCCCCTGTGCTCTGGTGGGACTGTCCTTCTTAGTCAAGCTTGCCTCGGTCCCAGCGTGGCAGGCCCCTTCCCCAGAAGACCAGCACAAGCCCCTGCCCACACCATATCTAAAGTCTGGAATTTTAAAGGTCAGCCGTCTTGGCTGGGATAGAGCCCAGAGGGCACTATTCTGCTCCTGGAGAGAAGACAGGCAAAATACTTGGAGGAAGACAGTGTGGGAACAGGGATCTGAAGGATGCCTGGGGCACAAGAGGGTAGGGGGGTGATGGTGGAGATTACTCGCTATTCTTAGGAGCACCTCCCTGAGAGGCAGCATTCACAGAGATGCCTCTTCGGGAACAAAGGAAGTGGCTGGTATCATTTCCCAAGACACCAAGACATATTGTAATTAAGCTTGCAAAATATAGTCATAAGGAAAAAACCTTAAAAGCAGCAAAACAAAAGAAGTGCTTTTAACTTCTAAGGGAAAATCCATAACACTAGCTAGAGATGTCTCAACAGAAACTTGGGAAGCCAGAAGAGAGTGGCATAATATATTCAAAGTGCTGAATGGGAAAAATCGGCAGCCAAGAATATTCTATCCAGCAAGACTATCATTCTCAGTAGAAGGAGTGATAGAGAGTTTCCCAAACAAAAACTAAATGAGTTCGTGGCCACTAAACTAGCCTTGCAAGAAATATTAAGGGGGACTCTTTGAGTAGAAGGGAGAGACCGAAAGTGACAAAGACAAGAAGGGATCAGAGAAACTCTCCAGAAACAACAAATCAATTAGTAAAATGACTAAAAAATACATGTCTATCAATAATTGCTTTGAATATAAATGGACTAAAGACTAATCAAAAGACATAGGGTGTCAGAATGGATAAAAATCAAGAGCCATCTATATGCTGCCTACAAGAGACTCATTTTAGACCTCAAGACACCTGCAGATTGAAAGTGGGGGGGGGAGAAATATTTATCACACAAATGGGTGTCAAAAGAAAGGGGGAATAGCAATACCTATATTGGTCAAAGTAACTTCAAAACAAAGACTATAAAAAAACAAACAAGGCATTATATAATCATAAAGGAGACATTCTAACAAGAATATGTAACAATTGTAAATATTTATGCCCCCAACATGGGAGCACTGAAATACATAAAATAATTAATAACAAACATAAATTGTTATTTTTTTTTTAACCGATTGATAATAATGCAATAATAGTAGGCGACTTGAACACCCCACTTACAGCAATGGACAGATCATCTAAACAGAAAATCAACAAGGAAACAATGGCTTTGAATGACGCACTGGACCAGATGGACTTATATGCAGAATATTCAATTCTAAAACAGCAGAATACACATTCTTTTCAAGTGCACATGGAACATTCTCCAGAATAGATCACATATTAGCTCACAAAACAGGCCTCAACAAATACAAAAAAGTTCAGAATCATACAATGCACCTTTCCTGACACAATGCTATGGAACTAGAATTCAACTTAAAAAAAAAAAAAAAGGAAAGACCACAAGAACATGGAGGCCAAACAACATTCTACCTAACAATGAATGGGTCAACCAGGAAACCAAAGAAGAAATTTAAAAAAAAAATCATGGAAACAAATAAAAGCACAACAGTCCAAAGCTTTGGGGATGCAGCAAAAGTGGTCCTAAGAGGGAAGTACATATCAATACAGGCCTACCTCAAGAAACAAGAAAAATCTCAAATAAACAACATAACCTTACAGCTAAGGGAGCTAGAAACAGAACAACAAACAAATCTAGCAGAAGGAAGGAAATAATAAAGATTAGAGCAGAAATAAATGATATAGAAGTTAAAAAATAATAGAACAGATTGATGAAGCCAGGAGCTGGTTGTTTGAAAAAATCAATAAAATTGATAAATCTCTAGCAATTATCAAAAAGAAAAGAGAAAGGACCCAAATAAAATCACAAATGAGAGAGGAGAAATAACAACCAACGCCACAGAAATGCAAACAATTACGAGAGAATATTATGAAAAACTGTATGTGTTTGCACATAGACATTTTAACCTGGAAGGAATGGACAAATTCCTAGACACATACAAATTGAAACAGGAAGAAATGGGAAACTTAAACAGACTTATAACCAGCAAGGAAATTAATTGAATTAGTATACAAAAAACTCTCAACAAACAAAGTCCTGGGCCAGATGGCTTCACAAGAGAATACTACCAAACATTTAAGGAAGAGTTAATACCTGTTCTCCTCAAACTATTCCAAAAACTAGGAAAGGAAGGAAAATTTCTAAATTCATTCTATGAGGCCAGCATTTACCCTGATACCTAAACCAGATAAAGACTCCTCTAAAAAAGAGAACTACAGACCAATATCCTTGACGAATACGGATGTAAAAATCTTCAATAAAATACTAGCAAACCGAATCCAACAATAAATTTAAAAAAATCATTCACCACAACCAAGTGGGATTGATTCCTGCTTTGCAAGCGTGGTTCAATATTTGCCAGTCAATCACCCTGACACACCACTTTGGTAGAACAAAGGATAAGAACCAAATGATCATTTCAATAGACACAGAAAACATTTGGCAGTATACAACATCCATTCATGATAAAAACCCTCAACAAACTAGGTTTAGAGGGAACATACCTCAGCATAATAAAGTCCGTCTATGAAAAACCCACAGCTAATATCATCCTAATTGGGGAAAAACTGATAGCTTTTCCTCTATGGTCAGGAACAAGACAGGAATGTCCACTCTCACCACTGTATTTAGCATAGTACTGGAAGTCCTAGGCTCAGCAATCAGACAGCAAAAAGAAATAAAAGGCATCCAAGTTAATACGGAAGAAATAAAACTTTCACTCTTCACAGATGACATGATACTTTATACAGAAACCTAGAAAGACTCCACCAGAAAGCTGCTAGAACTGATAAATGAATTCAGTAAAGTTGCAGGATACAAAATCAACATACAGAATCTGTTGCATTTCTGTATACCAATAATGAAACAGCAGAAAGAAAAATCAAGGAATCAATCCCATTTACAACTGCACCAAAAACAATAAGATGCCTGGGAGTAAACCTAACCAAAGAGGTGAAGGAACTATATTCTGAACACTGTAAAACATTGATGAATGAAGTTGAAGATGACACAAAGAAATAGAAAAACATTCCATGCTCATGTATTGGAAGAACAAATGTTAAAATGTCTATACTCCCCAAAGCATTTTATACATGAAAAGCAATCCCTATCAAAATACCAGTAGCATTTTTCACAGAGCTAGAACAAACAATCCTGAAATTTGTATGGAACCACAAAAGACCCTGAATAGCCAAAGCAATCTTGAAAAAGAAAAGCAAACCTGGAGGCATCACAATTCCAGACTTCACGTTATATTACAAAACTGTAATTATCAAAACAATACGGTACTGGCACAAAAATAAACACATAGATCAATGGAGCATAATAGAAAACCCAGAAATGATCCCACAACTATATAGTCAAACTTTGACCACACAGCGAAGAATATCCAGTGGAAAAAAAAGACAGTCTCTTTAACAAATGGTGTTGGGAAAACTCAACAGCAACATGCAAAAGAATGAAACTGGACCAGTTTCTTATACCAAACACAAAAATAAATTCAAAATGGATGGAAGACCAAAACGTGAGCCCTGAAACCATTAAATCCTAGAGGGGAAACTTCTTTGATATTGGCCATAGCAACTTCTTATTAGATATGTCTCCTGAGGCAAGAGAAACAAAAACAAAAACAAAAATAAACTATTGGGACTTCATCAAAATAAAAAGCTTCTGTGCAACAAAGGAAACAACAAACCTAAAAGGCAACCTACAGAATGGGAGAAAATTTTTGCAAATGACATATCTGATAAGGGTTAGTATCCAAAATATATAAAGAACAATACTCAACACCCCCAAAAAATGAATAATCCAATTAAAAATGGGCAAAAGTTATGAATAGACATTTTTCCGAAGAAGACATACAGATGGCTTATAAGCACATGAAAAGATTCTCAACATCACTGTTCATAAGGGAAATGCAAATCAAAGCTGCAATGAGATACCACCCACACCTGTCAGAATGGTTAAAATCAAGAATGCAAGAAACAACAGGTGCTGGCAAGAATGTGGAGAAAGGGGAACCTTCTTGCACTATTGGTGGGAATGCAAACTGGTGCAGCACTGTGGAAAACAGTAGGGAGTCTCCTCAAAAAGTTAAAAATAGAACTGTCATAAAATCCAGCAATAGTACTATTTGATATTTACCCAAGGAACATAAAAACATTAATTCAGAAGGATATGTGCATGCATATAGCAGCATGATACAATAGCCAAATTATGGAAACAGCCCAAGGGTGCATCATTTGATGAATGGATAAAAAAGATGTGGTATACGTACACAATGGACTATTACTCAGCCATCAAAAAGAATGAAATCTTGCCATTTACAACAACGTGGATGGAGCTAGAGAGTATTTTGCTAAGCGAAATACGTCACTCAGAGAAAGACAAATACTGTATGGTTTCATTCATGTGTCAATTTAAGAAACAAAACAAACAAACAAAGGGGATATAAAAAGAGAAGAGGAGGCAAACCAAGAAACAGACTCTTAACTGTAGAAAACAAAGTGATACCCTCCCCATGAGTGGGGAAGTGGGTGGTGGGATCGGTAAAAGAGGTGATGGGGATTAAGGAGAGCACTTGCTGAGATAAGCCCTGAGTGTTGTATGGAATTGTTGAAGCACTGTATTGTACACCTGAAACTAATATTACACTGTACTTTTAACTAACCGTAATTTAAGTAAAAGCTTTATTAAAGAAAAGGAAAATTTTATATGTAAATAGTAAATTTAAGTCATTTAGGAACAGGATGGATGTAAGAATAAATACACTGGAATAATGGAAAATTGCCATTAATATCTCTGTAATTCTCTCGCTACAAGAGTCTCTAATTCCTTTTGTTTTTTGTAGAAAAACTAGTTAATAGATTCATATAATATATGTTCTAATAAAAAAAGAAGGAAGACTTTACTTCAGTTGTGACTATTTATTTTAGTGCTACGGAAGAAAGTAGGGGGAAAAAGTAAGAGTATTGGCGGTTGCAACATCCATCAGGATCAACAAGGGCTCGAATGACCAAACACAGGCTGGTGGCTCATTATCAAGTCTTTATGCTGCTAATTCAGTTTATAGTCACATCGTCTACTGTCATGCTGCTAAATAACTGGGTGGACTCTGAACCCATTTTTTTATACAACAAATTCTTGACATTTTCCCTGTAAAGCCTTAAATAAAGCTTTGTTTCTGGGGGGAGATACACTGCTCCATTAAAAATGGTGATATAATTTACATTATTCTGTAATATGGATAAAAGCTATTAAACTCAGTGTCCCACACTGAAACTTCAGTTCCAAACTACTTGAGAAGCACAACTTTAACTCTCACGGGAGAATGTTTCTCCTTGTTCTTGTGTTAGATTTTTATGCTTATAAGCATCTAAACATCCATTCTTGTCACAAAAGCAATCTTCACCAAACATCTGCAGAAACATTTGGAATGCTATTGTTATAAGAGGAATTGTCCAAGTGTGCATGCTTTTATAACATGCCATTATGGTTGGATTGATAGTCTTGAAAAAAGAATTCTGAATACAGTATAATGCACCGTCTTAATCATCTGTCACTGTATCTCAGATAAAATAACTTGTTTATCATAGAATTCTTCAGAATGGAAATGAGTTGTCTTCTGGAGTTGCGTGTGTTATGTCACCTGAAAAATTATTCAGTTGCAATCAACTTATTTGCTGAGGAAAGCATTAGAAACTCTGGCAAGGACTCTAGCTATCTGTAAAGCACTCTTTCCTTTTTACTCTTAAGGCAAAGATCATGTTACTATTATGTTCATTTGCTATCCCTCTCTCCCTCTTTTCTTCCATTATCTAGGCGAAAACACAATGCAGATTTTCATTTTTAAGCTTTTCTTCAAATGATGTTGTACCTCCTACTTTCTTCGATCATGACTTTCAGTTCTATAAATGGAATAAGGTAGAACACCACCCTTGAGTTCATATATACAGCCACGTATACCCAGTTTAATTACGCTGCTACCCTGTACATTAATAAGTAATGTAATCATTAAGTAAATAAATTCATAAATTTAATAAAGTAAATAGTTAAATAATGCAATTTATATTTGTAATTTGTGTAATCCTATTAGAGAAATTTATAGTTTAAAACAACTAAATAAATATAGTTATTAGGAGCTGAGATCTGGTATTATAAAAAAAAGATATGTGAATAGCAAAAGAGCAAGGCAGAATGAACTGTTCTGATTGAACTTAGGTTTGAGTGATTACCTTAAAACAGATTTAATATTACCTTTGAAAAAGGATTAAGTGACAGCCTTTCTGCCTTTAAAATATTTTTTTATTTACAAGTGCAACAATTACTGAGAGGTTACTCATATGGTTTGGAAAATGAGCATGATCTAGCCATTGCACTAAATTTTAAATTTTTTAAGGTTTTTGCTGAGTTAAATCAAACAACTTAGAAATTTAAGAGTTAGATTGAAAGAATACTCAGTGTGATTTTTAAGTAGTCCAATGTTTACATAAATTAAGTAATGAATAATTTGAGAAAATGGAAAATTTAATCATTCTATGAGATTACTGAGAATGTTAATTCTGCCTGATTGATGCCAAAATCCTGGGGCTACGTTGTTAGACAGCCAGTCTGTTTTACCTCCCTATTTATTCCTAATCTCTTTGTTTCTAACCAACAATCTCACCTGCTCATATCTTCTCAAACCCAGACTTTTATTCAGCATCATATTTCTCTCAGTTTCATGTGTTTCTCCAGGAACATGTGCCTGGATCTGGCTATATGTCGTCCATTAGGTTTTCCTTAGATGTGTTTGTTAATATAATAAGAAATATTAAAATATTCAACAGACATCTATGTGGACTGTACTGTACAATTTACAGTAGGGGGTGGGGAGACATGAGGAAAGCAGTGCTGCTCTCCAAAGTCAGTCTAAAGAGGAAGTTAAGGGGCGCCTGGGTGGCTCAGTTCTTAAGCGTCTGCTTTCAGCTCGGGGCGTGATCCCAGCATTTTGCGATCGAGCCCCACATCGGGCTCCATGCTCCACTGGGAGCCTGCTTCTTCCTCTCCCACTCCCCCTGCTTGTGTTCCTTCTCTCGCTGGCTGTCTCTCTCTCTGTCAAATAAATAAATAAAATCTTAAAAAAAAAAAAAAAAGAGGAAGTTAAGAGGAGAACACATACATACCTGCAAAGAAAACCCTACAAAGCAAGGTAGAAAACACTTCCTACTGATCAGAGACATCCAAATAGACCATTTAATTAAATTAAATAAATTAAAACCCTTTAATTCGTGTTGACATGTACTCTCTGCAGTGTGCTGTATTTGTGTATCAGTCTCTACCTTTAAATAGGCAAATATCCATATGCAAGTGCATTTTCATGTGTGTGACATTTAGTTGAGTGGGACAGTTTCTGTGTCTAATTGTATATGTATGTGCGTTGGTGTCTCTATATTGAAATTGTATCTGTTTCTCATTTCCTATATGTGTAAAGCTCACTTAGTGGGGAAGATGTATTTATGGAGGTAAGTAAAAACCAACATGAGCTGGGGCGTAAAAGAGTGTAACATCAAAAAATCTTCAGTGTTTGTATGTCTTGAATCTGCCTTAAGGGTTTTATTACTGAGATGAAATAAGGCTTCTCAGTGTATTTTTTTTTTTTTTAGTTGAAAGACTGGTATTATTCTGAGTAAGATTAGTATGTACTCTTTGTAATATCACAAGAATGAGAATAGGCATTTCTGAGTTGGAATTTTTAAGCTTGGAGCCTTGATATTCTACATAGACTGTTAAGTGTTCTGAGCCAGTGGGAAAACAGTCCCTATAGTAAGGACAGGAAATATCAGATAAAGCTGGAGAGGAGTCACAGGGAGAAACTGAGGCCAAAATGTACTTTCTGTTTCCCTACCCCACTCCCGTGTGAACTTGCCCATCCTGTTTGCTGCTTACTGAATACGCAGAGTGAGCAGCTGGTGAATGGCAAGCCTCCTACGCCAGCTGTCCTCACTGCCTGGCCCACCCTCTATTCCCTGGGAGCTTACTGTTCAAGGAGAAAAGACATTAGGAAGGTGGCTCTGAGGGAGAGGAGAGAGGACCAAAAAGAGAAAGCAGGGCATTCGTTTTGGGCATTTTCCCAATGGCATGAATGAGGCAATGACCTATTCTGTTCATTCTGTTGGGGGGGATAAATAAGGCACGGTTAGAAAAAGGGACCTTTCTCTCATAGGGAATGGAATGGAAATACTTTCTCCAGGCAGAGAAAGAGCATAATAATAATCATCCACAACATGAGCAAAGAGAGCAAAAAAGAGGACTTCTTTCAGTGGCACTGTTTTTATGCTTATAGGAAAAGTGAGGGGAAAATTTCAGGTGAAGAAAGACAGCATTGGGGTCATCAGGCCGAGTGTGATTGTGGACAATGGGGGTAATTTCTTTAGCAGCATCACAAAGAAATAGGGACATAAACATGTTTAAATCATGTTGACTGGGAGTTGATTCAGGGTTTAAAAAGACAAGAAAGATTGCTAACGTGTGATCGTCACTGCCAATGATGCAGAATCATTTGAGCTGTGTATACATTTTCACAACATACCATACGTAAAAAAAATCACAAAATTATTTTCTGGTCATATTTTACTTCCCATTTGCTGTGTTCTCATTTTCTCCCCTATTTCCCTTAGTCATAGCTTTGAAGAACAAATTCAGCAGAGCCATACTTTTATATAACGTAGCGGAGAATAAAGGAAGAACATATGCATACCTAGTAAGAGAAAAAGAGATTTGAAATTCCATTGTAATGGTGTTTGTGTTTATACGTATCCATTAACTGTTGTTGATAAGATAATCTCCATTTCATCAAGCTACATTTTAATGCAGCCCAATAGTAGTTATATGTGCATGTAGTTTCTGGAGCACCTTGCATATGTGTAACTTACTCTACCGTGATTGGGGGTCTGTTTGAAAATTAGAATCCATCTTTCACTATTGACAGAAGTTGATGAGATGCAAGTATTTAATAATCTATAAAGCCATAAATCCTATAGAGCTGGTCAATAAAATCACTTATCTCTAATCTTAGCTATTACTGCACAAGGGAATATAAGCCAGTATTTGCTATGTCTTTTCCTTTAATGCAGTGCTGTAACTGGGGGCATAATGAATGCAAGGAACATCTTTGGTAAAATGCTTTTTATACACAGTGAAGACTCAAAACTTTCATTGTAGAGATACGGAAAAGAGTAACTTTTGACAAAATGACATGACATAAAGGGCTTAATGTCTATGCCAATTGATACTGTCATATATATTTTAAAAAGATTGTCAGTAGTAGATGGGGCGCCTGGGTGGCTCAGTCAGTTAAGTGTCTAACTCTCGATTTCCACTCAGGTCATGATCTCAGGGTCATGAGATCCATGTCAGGCTCTGTGCTGAGAATGGAGCCTGCTTAAGATTCTCTCTCTCCCTCTTTCCCTCCCCTGCTCTCTTTCTCTTTCTCTTAAAAAAAAACATCATCAATAGTAGGTAAATAATTACTATATTTTTTTTCTAGTCACTCTAATTGAATTAAGATGAAAAGACTTCCTGAAAACGTCAAGTTTAGATTATTGAAGCTATTGTAATGATATTAAGAGAGGGGAGTTAGTCTATCTTTCTTGAAAAATTAAGACAAATGTTTTAAAAGGGATTAATAAGAACTGAATAGATGTTTGAATGTTAATGCTTATTTCCAATGCATTAATGTCCACTGTAGAGTTTCCTAATTTAACACACAAACTTTGAAGCCAAGTAATACACAAAGAAGAACATTTTTCTTCAGTGTCAAGTCTTGTCTAACTACCTTTTGATACTAAAGGCTGTGTCTGGTACAATCAGCCCCGCCTACTTCCTTAATCAAAATTGGAAATATATTAAAGAGCCTGGCCCTTTAAGAAGTATATTTGAATGTAGTCTGTTTCTGTTTTGTGTTTCCATTTTGGTGTCTGGTGCTTTTCCGTCTTGTGAACTTTGGGCTGCAGCTTCATCTAAATCCTATTGACTGTGACTGGTTTGCCTGCTGGGATTTTTGAATTCACCCTATTCCTATTTCCTCTTCTGGGTGATTTCTGGGTCTGATTTTGGACTCTATAAGCTCTAGCCAGGTGAGCCTGGATGAAACCATCCTCCAAGGCTTTTCCTCCTCAATTACAATAGCTGCAACACAGATGTTTGCAAGACCTAGGGGTATTATCTCAACATTCTCTGGGAGAAGATTAGGCCTTTTTATAAAGTTACCAATGTATGAGGGTTTTATGTTAAAAAGTAAGTCATGATGGGAGATTCAGTACCTTATAAAGACTATCTTATGTTTATATAAAATTTTGTTATTGTTTAAATTTTAAATTACAGTGGAGGGAGATTTGTGTGGTGGTAGAGGTGAGGGAAAACAATATTTTCAATACTTTAGGTTCAGTCGTGCAAGCACCTAACCAAACCTAATGCCTTTGCCCTTTTCTTCTGATAAACCCCTTGAGAATAGTCTTGATCAGATTAAAGATTGTTCAGCCCCCTTGGACTAGAATGCTCTTTCCATCCAGCAGTTAGATAATCTTATTATCCAGATGAGCTTTGTAAATCTCCCCAGATTGTTTCTGTAACTTCTTTCTCCCCAGCCTAGACTTCCCCAACAGCCTTGCAGCCATGGCCGTGCTGCCTGTCACTACATGATAAAAGCTAAGTTGAGAATGTAAGAGTTTTATTAATGACAAGCCTGCAAAATATAGGGTGAATCCTCTGTGCAAGGAATGCACTAACCTCATGGAGGAGGGTATAGCAGTATGCACTGAGATAGCATTCCATTTCAGATTCTTTAAGTCATATCATAAAAGTCCACCGAATTGTCCCTGGGGGCATGTCTTTGGGAGTTAAGAAAACAACTCTGTAATTCTGGAAGAATCAAAGTTCAGGTGTTATCATATGATACTTTTTAGATATTAGGGGAGGGCAGTGAAAAGAGCATGATAAGTGGATTACATAAACAAATTGACCTGAGTGTATTATAATTCATAGATAGAACTAAGAAGGGAGCACAGGGTTTAAAATCCCTTAAAGTGCCTTAAAATAAAATATCAAGATATAATTATGTCAAATAAGCTAAAATGCACTTAAAAATCTAAGTTGACACATAACGACGGGTTTGCAGGTAGGAATTAGAATAAATGTTGCACATTAAGTAATGTAAAGGACTTCACATAGAACTTGGAAGCAGCTAATGCAGTATTTCAGTATTTCTCTAACTGAATGTTTAGTATATTCCCAAAAGTAAAGACCAGAAAACCAGAATCTATCAAAGTTCCTATGATGTCCATATGCTAATGCACTTTTCCCTTTAAGTATAAATTTTTTTCTGTCCTAAAGAAGGCACAAAGTTTTTAAATACCATGTATTAGTCTTTTGAAAAACAGGCAGTTTGACCAAAAATATTGCATTTACTTCAAGACTACTATTCATTTACCATTCAATTTTTCTTCTTCTTTCCCCATCATATCATATAATGAGTTTGAGAACTATCTTTAAAAAAAAAATTTTTTTTTTTTTTTTTTTTTTTTTACTTTTGGACTCTATCAGTGCTTCACAGCTTAGGTAATATAAGTTTCTTGTATGTCATACTTAGCAAGATCATGTCAAAGAAAGGCATAATTAAAGAAAACAATCTAAGTTGATTTCTTTATAGTTGCATTTTCTTAATTTTATGATAGTTCTAAATAATTTTGAATAGTACCACATTTTTAACTCTCTAAAATTTTAAAGAAATAATATAAAAAGTGTCCATGTACAAAATCATTGAAAAATTACTGAAATTATAAGAAAAAAATAAGCCATTTTTTTATTTCAATGTTTGTGTTTCTTTCTCTCAGAACTCCCAATTTATCTTATTATAATATTTTGTTATTGTGATAATAATTTAAAAACCCGTAATTATTAGATGATTACTATACATCAGGTCATGTACTATATGCTTTATATTCCTAATAATTTACATCCTTACAAAATCCATAAAGTTTGTATGATTTTCTTCACTTTACGAATGAGGGAATAATGTCTTAAAAGCTTAAGAAACTTGACAAAGTCATAAACTTGTAACCGTTAGAGCTAGAAATTAAACCCAGGTATTATCCCAGAGTCCATGCTTTATCTACTAAACAATTTATTCATTGTACCATAAGATACTATTCCCATTTTTTTTGTTTTGTTTTGTTTTTAAGGAATCTAATCAATCATTCAGTTCTGAAAAGACTGTATAAACTCCTATTTTTTTGATGTTTCCGTGTAATGACACAATTTTACGGAGGTGACGTTTTATGTAATATCAGTGTATCAAACCTGATTAGAGAGAAATAACGTTTATCTATGAGTCTCCTGTAAATCTTCTAACCCATAGAATTCTATTTCAATGCTAAAATTATTTTGGTATAGGAGACTTCAAATTATATCAGGCAAGTACATCTTTGCTTTAAGAGGGCTTGATGTCCTAGAAGGAAAAATAAAATGAAAAATAAACTCATTCAAAATGGATTCTAAATTATGTTTTAGCATTTGCATCGCCAGACATCTGATAGATATGTAATAAATACTAAATTAATAAATACATTAATTTAAATGATTCCTACATAGAGACTTTTTACCTTTGATCATTTATGAATTTTTGGTTTTGAGTCACATTTTTTTTTTTGTAAGTGAAACAGAGCCAGCTCCTGGTTATTTAACCAGATTGAATGTTGGGAGTAGGACTGGAGGCAGCTGGATTTAGAAATAAACAGAGCTCTCAATTTTTGGCATCTCTTAACATCCTGGCTCTGCTTTTTGCTGTGTTCTACTTCAGTCTCTGGCTTTGCATGGTAACAACATGGCAACAACAGTTGAGACACCCAACATCGTTCAGATTTTAGTCCAAAGGCAGCTACTACTTTCTTCTTTCCCAGAATCTACAGCAGAAGGCTCATGGTATAGTTTTGGTTCTGGTAGGGTAAATTAACACCAATGAACCGATCATGGTGGTTAACAAAATGGTAGTCCTGAACTAAGTATAAGTGAATTCCAATATGGTTTCATGAAAAATAATTAGATGCCAGTTGAGAAAAACAGTAGTTATCTGCTATAGCTTTAGGAATAACATATATGGATTCATTAATTTGGGGATTATAAATATAAACTTTTTAAGTTTTTATTTTTTATATTAAAATATACTATATTATTAGTTTCAGAAGTAGAATTTAGTGATTCTTCAGTTGCATACAACACCCAGTGCTCATTACTTCAAATGCCTTCCTTAATTCCCATCACCCAGTTACCTTATCCCCCTACCTCCCTCCCTCCAGTAACTCTCAGTTTGTTTCCTGTAGTTAGGAGTCTCTTATGGTTTGTCTCCCTCTTTGTTTTAATCTTATTTTTTCTTCCCTTCCCCTATGTTCATCTGTTTTGTTTAAGTTCCACATATGAGTGAAATCATATGGTATTTGTCTTTCTCTGACTGACTTATTTCATTTACCATTATATTCTCTAGATCCATCCATGTTGTTGAAAACGGCAAGATTTCATTCTTTTTGATGACTGAGTAATATTCCATTATATATGTATATATGCATGGTATATGTATATATGCATGGTATATGTATATATGCATGGTATCTATCTGTATCTATATTTATCTATATTTATCTATATTTATCTATATTTATCTCTCTCTGTCTGTCTGTATCACATCTTCTTTATCCATTCATCCCTTGATTGATATCTGGGCTCTTTCCATATTTTGGCTGTTGTAGATATTACTGCTGTAAACATTGGGGTGCATGTGCCCCGTCAAATCACTATTTTTGTATCCTTTGGATAAATACCTAGTCGTGCAATTGCTGGGTTGTAGGGTAGTTCTATTTTTAACTTTTTGAGGAACTGCCATACTGTTTTCTAGAGTGGCTGCACCAGTTTGCATTCTCATCAACAGTGCAAGGAGGTTCTCCTTTCTCCACATTCTCACCAAAACCTGTTGTTTCCTGTGTTGTTAATTTTAGGCTCTGACTGGTGTGAGGTGGTATCTCATTGTGGTTTTAATTTGTATTTCCCTGATGCCAAGTTGTTCACACACAGTACTGGAAGTTCTAGCCTCAGCAATCAGACAACAAAAAGAAATAAAAGACATCCACATCATCAAAGAAGAATTCATACTCTCACTGAGATGACATGATAATTTTCAATTTTTTAAACACCTAGTTCTTATTAATCTCAGGAAATTATGTGTTCATATGAAAGAGAAAAAATTATCTTAAAATGCATTAATTTGGTAAATCATCAAGTTATACAAACTATCTTCTACCATGCTTTGATAAGTTATTTTAAAGAATCTTAACTTATCCTGGTGTCCTAATTTAATGAAGAGTGTGCAGTGTATGCATCTTTTTTATTGTAACTACACTTCTTGTGATTCTGATTTTATGTTATCTTTTTACTTCATACACAGGAATTTCTATATCAATTCACAGTGGGTACCAGAATATGAATTTGTGGGAACTCAGTGAAATAGAACCCGATCAGTTTAAATTTCTTTTAAGTATTTCTGTCTGGCTTTAATAACATACAATTAATATAAAAAACCATTTAGCTTTTATCAGTTAGTCAAGATCTGTTGGCCTAGTTTCAAAAGTTGGTCTCCTGGGCATAATGGACATAATTGAAACTCCTGTTAAGTTTTTCCATTTTAATGAAAATATAAAATGACTTGTGGAGTAGCATGGTAAATTTGCATCCCAGATCTCAGAGGGCTAGGCTATGATTTCATTCTGCTATCTTCTACTATTTTGTTCTCAACATTTATAAAATTTATTAAAATGATTTCAGTCTAGTCCTTTGGCTTTGTTTTCAGATCATTGCTTTCTAGGATGACTTGGGCTTTTATTTTCATAATTTTCTCTTTATAATTGAAAGCTACAAAAGGGCATCATTGTCAATGGAAAACAAAAAGCATACTGATTAATTCTCTGTGTGTATGTGTGTGTTTTTCTTAGTTTCAAAGCAATGTTTGAAACTACAAAGAGCTATGGATTTTAAAAAGTTCTGATTATTAGTTTTAGAATATAAGTGCAATTCTTTTTAAAAGTAGTTTTAATATTTTCTGGCAGATAAAATTGAATACAGTTGAAAGTACACTTTAATATTTGGGGTGTGCCTTTAGAATAAAATGATAGTTACTCATACATTTATTTGGAAATTATAAAGCTTTATTCTTTAATAAATATATCCAATGTTTATTGTACCCCTGAAATCAAACATGTACAGCCCTGAGTGAGCTATGTACATGTCTTATTTGATGTTCACAATATGCTTGCAGAGAATTTAACAGTGTCTCATTTTACAGAAACTAAGTTTTCATGTAAGTAGCTCACATAAGGTTACATAAACATTGGCGTCAGAATTCAAATTTATGATATGGAATCTAAAGCCTGCTTTTAAATCTGTATTGACCCATATTACCCCCAAATGTTCCAAAATCTAAACCTCTGAGTATTTTTTTGTGTGTGAAAAATATATATAAACTACAATATATGAACAGTATTTTTAGGTAGTATAGACATTTATAAGGAGAAATGTTATGATTTAAAATGGATGATTTTAGAAATAAACTTGTTAGTAGAGGGAAAGAAACTAACGAAAACTTAGGCCCTATAAAAGGGAAAATTGAGGAGATATAATTCTAATATTTTAATTAGGATACAAAGCCACAACTGTTCTGAAGAGTTTACTGCACAATATCTATTAAATATCAAGATTTTTGTTTTTAATATTTAAGTTTTATTATTTCTGCAGTAAGAGAAAAACAATGATACAAAAGAGAAATAGAAATAATTAAACTTTAAGAGGTTTAACTCTGTGTCAAGCACTACCATAGGCATTTCACATCACATGTATTAACTTTTAATATTTATAGCAACACTATAAGATAGTTAATATTATCATACTCATTTCTACATGAAGAAAGTGACAGCTGAAGAGGCTTACTAAGTTAACTAGGTCCTAGAGTTAAGTGAGTAGCAGAGATAGAATTTAAACCTGGGTAGCCTGATCTATAGTTAGATGTATTAGCCATTATCGTATATTGCTTTATTGAAAGAGTAAGGGCTGATACTTTGAAAAGTCACCAAAATATAAGGATTGAAGTACATTTTTTTTTTTTACTACAGTGTTAAACATGTTGAAGTTTCCCAGGTTATCTCATGTGTATAACACGTCTCTTCCATTTTGTCCCCATAAAAACAAAATGAAACAGAAGATAGATTATTCAGCATTCATTTTATGTTAGTGATTCAGTTCTATTATTCTCGTCACCTGAAGAGAAATTCTTTTTTTTTTTAAAGAAATCTTTTTTTTTTTTTAAAGATTTTATTTATTTATTTGACAGAGATAGAGACAGCCAGCGAGAGAGGGAACACAAGCAGGGGGAGTGGGAGAGGAAGAAGCAGGCTCACAGCGGAGGAGCCTGATGTGGGGCTCGATCCGGTAACGCCGGAATCACGCCCTGAGCCGAAGGCAGACGCTTAACTGCTGTGCCACCCAGGCGCCCCTGAAGAGAAATTCTTGACTGAGGATAGAGCTCTACACATATAACTCATTAAAACTGATTTCATATTTTCTTCTAATATGTGTCAGTTACATGTAGTGATAATACCCTATTTCCAGATATGGTTACATAGACTTTTTCCTAGACACTTTCCCCACTGATAAATGCATCTTTCTTTTACTCATTTTATTTGGCTTCCGTGCACAAGAATTATGTGATTCATGCGTTTCCTTAGGCACGTTTATGTTGTCATTCAGACATCTTGGTTTATTCCCTACTTCCTTATCTGAAAAAAGTAACAAATTATTATACTTTCAAATGTAAGGAAGTAAATGACATCTTGGTGCTTTGGAAGCTAATAAAAGATGGTGAGGATTTTTGAATGAGTTAACATCTTGTAAAATAATACATTTTAAATATATGTTACACTTCTATAGTAAAATATTTTTACTATGGTAAAATATTGCCTACTTGATAGTAAAAAAGAACACAAATAATGAAGATTAATGCTTTTTCTCTTCTGCCAAATTTCTTCTAAAAATTTCCTTGTTCTCCATTTTAGCACCTGGAATAACACCTGGAACACAGTATGTACTCAGTAAGCATTAAAACAACAAAACAAAACAAAAAACAAAAATACTTAAACTGATTTAACTCTATGATTTAAAAACCTTTTCTCATTAACTGAAATATAATTCCACTTTATGGCTTGATTGCTCTTTCTGTTTTAGCTATATTTTTTCCCTTTGGATAGAAAATTAATAAAAAGTGATTTTTGTGTCAAAAAAAGCCTTTCAGCAAACACAGTAAAAATAAACCAAGTAGATAATGATCTACCATTTTATGAAACACATTTTCCAGAGATAAAGGAAACCCCTCTTGCACAAATCTCTATGCCATTATGTCCCAAGTGTGGAATCAGTATCTTGGATTATAGCAGAGATGACATGGCTGCTTTAGATTTAAGAAATATTGATTAGCAGAGTGAGATTATAATTTCCTTTAACAATATCTAACATTTCTTCTGATCTATCGTTTTTTCAGATTAAATCTTGGTATGGAGATTATAGGTCATTAACACCTTAACACATTTAATCTTCTACTTTAACAAAGAGAGTGGAGGCACTAGATTAATACACTTACCAGGCAGTAGTCCCTATTTAAAATTTAATAATACTGCTTTGTTCTCATGATATTTGTATTTGATGATTATGTTCTATTTATTGGAAGCTCCTCTTGTTTTGCTTTCATGGTACTGAAATGAATTTCCTCTTTAAATACATATAAGTAAAAATGCAGTTTATTTTAAGAAATGCAAAAGTAAATAATAGTGATTCAATGATATGGTGTTTGAAGGAGATGTATGAAAGATTTAAGTCTGGGAGAGTGACACATATTAATAGAATAATCAGCATAATAATTATGACATGTAAGTATCTATATTCTACAGCATAATAATAATGATTTCTTTCAATTACTGATGAGTAAATAGAAAGTAACAGTAAAGTAACAGCATATGTATGGTATTGAACATAGCTATAAGTGAAATAGAATACTGAAATTGAATAGGATTGAATACAAAAAAGATTTACTGGAAAATAGTGACATATTTTATATACTTATAAAATTTCAAGTTTTTAAAAAAGTACTTGCTTTTAAATCACAAATCTAAGAGCCCACGAAAGGAAGGAAGGAAGGAAGGAAGGAAGGAAGGAAGGAAGGAAGGAAGGAAGGAAGGGTAAAAAAAAAAACAAACAAACAAGGAAAAAGAGATACTAAATGGGATTTAGATTTAATTGAATGACAGTATAGTTACTACCCAGAGAAAACAACTTTAAATGTGATCACAAGAACACTAGGAAAAAGGTATTTGTTTATAACTTAAATTAATATTGAGGGTTGAAATTGTTGTGCTCAAAATAAATGAATTATAAAGATAAAAATATTAAATATTTGATATAATTATTCAATGAGAAGAGGTCTCATGTAACTAGACAGACTTCTTAAGTGCTTGTGGGCAATAAGTATGTGTGAAATTAAATAAAAAATATTAATGAATAACATAGCCTCTCTGAGGCTTGAAAAGACATCAACTTAAGTTGTTAAAATACTGTAAATACTATATTCCTGGCAGTTATTAATTTTCTTATTATTTCCTGGGATTTTTGAAAATCTTTATTGACAAAATGATTATCTTAAAATGCAAATTATTTTCAATGAATGGTTCTTGATGAAAATAGAGTAGTATAATGAATTGGACTTTTGTTCTCTAATTGATAGAATCTGTTCATTTCTCCCTGCCACAAGTGCCAGGCAACTACTGATCTTTTTACTGTTTCCATAATTTTGCCTTTTCCAGAATGTCATCTAGTTGGAATCATATAGTATGTAGTCTTTTCAGATTAGTTTCTTTCATTTAGCAATATGTGTTTAAGATTCCTGCATGTTATATCAGGAATTCATAGCTCATTTTTTTATTACTAAATAATGTTCCATCGTATGGAAGTATCACAGTTTGTTTATTCTTTCCTCTATTGAAAAACATCTTGGTTGATTCCAAGTTTTGGCAATTTTGAATAAAGCTTCTATAAAGATCTGTGTGCAGATTTTTGTATGGACATAAGTTTTCAACTCATTTGAGTAAATACCAATTTAAGTGCTATCATTGGATCACATGGTAAGGCTAAGCTTAATTTTGTAAAAAACAAAAAAACAAAAAAACCCCACCAAATTGTCTTCAAAAGTGGCTGTCCCATTTTGTATGCATAGTAACATCTACCTGTTTGTCTCTCCAATCTTGGAGGCGGTGATTGTCTTGTGACCTCACTTTTCTGATGTCTTTAAGAAGAGTTGTTGATTTACAGTTTGCTCAGTGTTTCCCTTGAGAGGAGAATGACAGCCTCCAGGGTACTGAATGGGAAGTCATGAGTTAAAGTTTTGAAATATAAATTTACAGTATTCTTTTTGTTTTGAATCCTATCATTTAGCTGTTCAAAATGGGTTTGCATTTTTTTGGGGGGGATATACATTTCTGTAATAAAATATACTACAAAAGAAATTAGATCTGAATCTACCAGTTTGCATTTTTGTGAAATGTTCAGATTTTTTCCATTACAATGGAAAATTAAACATACAAATTACACACTGAAGTTTGTTGTTATAATGACCTTGAAAGATGAAAGCATGTAAGTATTGTTATTTTTATAAATTTTAAAATTTGTTTGAAGCCTAAAATATTAGAGTTCCTCTTTTAAATATTATCTAAATGCCTTTTCTGGCAGAAGCAGGAAAGGATTATTAACTGATATACAGCAATAGGAAACAGCTGTTACCAGAGGAAAATGCCCTATAGATAACATTTATGGACATCCTTCTTACAGTGGAAGAAAGGCTTAATTTGTTTATTTTCACATTTACTGTTCAATTTGAGCCTTTTGCAATTTAAAATTTTAACTATAGGACATGGATAGTATAAACATTGACAAATACGTGAAGGTCAGTTTGAGATTTAGGATAGTTGAAAAATATAAATAATACGAATAAATATAGAAGTATAAATTGCTTTGTAAATTCAAAACTTAATATTATTGCCATTTAAAAAATATTTTATGGTATTATGCCACAATAGGCTACTTTGTTAATAGTGTTGCAATAGTTGATTTCAACAACATCAAAAAGAATTGCATTGGTAGAGAACAAACGAATAAGATTTAGCCTTAAACCTGATGTTATTGTTTTATGTGGGAAACAAAATAAGCTATATGTAAGATGTGTTTGTGAAATTAAATAATTATTACTAAAGCATAAAAATGCCAGTGTTCAAAGCCATGGGATTTTGAGGGACTTTAATCTGGATTTTGCATGCATGCACTTGTTTATACTCCAACCTGTTTTAAATAAGTTTTAAAGCAATTTGTCATGGTAAAGATTGCTTTAGATGGATCTGAGGTGAAGTGTCCTCTGGTCGTTTACTTACCTGTGCTGAATTGAAGACAGAGAATTCATAAGATAGGGAATATCTTTCCTGATACCATCTACACAATATTCTTTTGTTCTCATCACCAGGCTATTTTAGAACTATATATCATGATAAACAGTACTGAGTTTACTTCACATTTTCTTCATCGCATAAATATACAAGTAGAAGTATGGCTGGGAGGTTGCTAGACTGTCACTGTAATTCTAATGCTTGTTAGCTGAAAGAATACTAATTTCTTAATGTATTTTGATTAAAAAGATGCTTAAGCTTTGAATTCCTTTCCTTGGTAAGCTTTTGTATATCTGAGATGAGTAAAGACTGTTTTTGTTTAAAATTCTTTTGAGTGCTAATTATTGGTTTGTTGAGGTATAAAACAGATTCTGACATACGAATATTTACCTCAAAAATGAATGAATATTGTAACATATCATGAGAAGAGTTATGTTAACATTAAATTATGTTATTAAATCACTGGAGAAAATGAAATATGGGGATATTTTTGCCCTGTTGATCATCTTAGGTATTATTTTTAAAAATTTCAAATGCTCACAGGAAAAATATTAGAGGCACACGTATCCCAAATTATGTTTTACATTAATTTAAACATATGATATTGTATTAATGAGAGTTATTTTTTTCCCATTGTTTCAATTTATATGGAACATCATAGGGAACAAATTATAGGGAACAAATATGCATTTGTTCTGTTTTTGTTTCAAGTTGCTCTTCCTTTGAGTTTGCTAATATGAAGTTAATAATTTGGTGAGCCCTCTAACATATTCTACTGGAATTATTAATTACCATAATACAAATGTTGACTATGTTCTGATTAGTTCAAATTCAGTGGGAAACACTGAAGTATCAATGGTATAAAATTGCCTTAAGACAATAGATATGACTTGATAAGAGCTATATAATGATTTATATACCTGAATACTTTTGATTTTCCTGTTAAGATTACCAATTCTTCTTCTTCTTTTTTTTTTTTTAATTTAACAATGTTGCTCATTTTATCATGGTCTTAGAAAGTTTTACTTTATTTATTTATTTAAGAGAGAGCACACATACACATGTACGAGTGGCGGGTGGGGAGAGGGGGCAGAGAGAGAGGGAGAGAAAGAATCTTAAGCAGGCTTCATAGTCAGTGCCGAGTCCAAGCGGGGCTCGATCTCATGACCTAGAGATCATGACCTCAGCCCAAATCAAGAATCAGACTTAACTGACTAAACTACCCAGACGCCCCTGAAAGTGTTATTTTATGAAAGAAATATAGTATAATGATCATACACTGGTTATACAATTCCACATACAATGGTCATTGCTGATTTCTTAGACTGAATAATTGATGCCGTACATTAATAGTAACAGATACAATTGTCCTGTTATGAGAAATATAATGTGGGACAAGGGATTAACCACTTGAGAGGCAATTCACCTAAACTAACAACATTTATTGAGAATCTACCATATGCCTAGTACTCTTCTGGCAATTGGAGACACAGGAGTGAACAAGGCATAAGGTTTCTGTGCACTCTTGGAGCTAGTATTTGGTGGGAAGATCGGAGGGTAGACTATAAATAAACAGTAATATACAATCAGGTAATATTAAGTGCTAGGTTGAAAAATTAAGTAGTGTGTGGAAAGACAGATGAAGCTATATCAGATAGGATAGTCAGGAAATTCTTCCTTAGAGACACGAATGAAGGGAGAGCAGGAGCCAATGTGAAGGTCTGGGAAGCAATAGCAAATGCAAAGGCAAACTCAGCATTTAATGGGAAATGGTAACAGACATGTATGATGACAAAGGCTGCTACCTATTAAAACTGTATGAGCATTGCATTGTTTAAGAATAGTTTTAAGAATAGTTTGTTTTCCTTTTTAAAGGTAAATTCACAGTAACTTGAGAAGCATTGCTGTGGTTAATAGTAGACAACAAAATTTAAAGCACTCAGGATCCCAGAGCTCAAAATTTGGTTGCGGGGGGAGTTACCCCTTAAAAAATGGTTAAGCAATCTTGTTCTGCTATAGTGAAATGATGAAAGTCAAAATAATTTTGATTTTGCTTTAGGAATTAACATGATGCTAATTATTGGTACATAATTTCATGTCCAGCAGTACACAGCAACAAGATTAGTAGTCATAATAGTACTAGCAGGGATTGTGGTGATAGTAGGGGTATTTTAGTGCTGGTAGACACACTTGAAGGAATACCATCTTTATGCTAGAAACAGTGCCAAGTGTGAATTGGCATGATCTATTTTATTTCCCCAAACTTGAAGATGGGTGCCGATATTATCCCCATTTACAAATGAGGATACTGAAGTTGGAGAGTTAAGTAACTCTCTTATGGTCACAGCATCAGAAAAAAATGTTCAGAGGGGAACTCAAACTCAGTTGCATCTCTAATGCTAGTTTTAAGGGAAAGTATCATACATCATGATAAATTGTGCACAGGCATTGTGGAGTTTTTGATTTAAAATTGAAAGAGTACTTAGAAATTCTGAGTTTTAGAATTGAATATGCCATGCATTTGATGTGAGAGACACTTCTGTACCCTGCATCAACAAATAAACATGCCAATGCCATTTTTCTTTCAAATTTGTTGTGATAAACAAATGAGTAAATGTGCATAAAGACAAAATGAAAAATGATGGAAAATTTCTTTAAACTCAGTAGACATTAAGAGAATTCTTAAATGCTATTCACTGTGTTATATGCTGAGAGTAAAAACAGGAATGGCTTAGGGACCAACCTTCAAGCAGCAAATAATAAAATAAATAAAATTGGGTTCCACACCAGTTCAAGGGATAAAAATGGGTATCCCAGACAGTCATTCAGGTTTAAGAAATGCAGTGGATCTGTAATTTTTACCCATCAGGCACCCTCTTCTGGCAAGTGACTAATTTCTTCACTCCTTCGGGGTCCCTTTGTTTTGGATGGGTCTCATTCCACCCCCGGGCTCCAGGAATAGGCACCATAACTCAGGCTCAGCCAATGAGAAGGCCATAGATGCAGTGAATGATTTAGGAGAAGGATTGTGACACCAGTCTGGATGAAGATAGGGAGAATGGAGGAGAGGAGAAAAGTGAGAGAGAGAGAGAGAGAGAGAGAGAGAGAGAGAACATTAATATTTAACACACTGTTGTGCTTTTCCTGTTCATTGGACATTTCATTTATATAAGCCAACAAATTCCTGTCTGTTAAAAGCTAAGTTGAGTTGATTTTTTGTTACCTGTAGTTGAGAATACTAATAGGATAGGGGAGGTTACATATGAGCTGGGATTTTGAATATACCAGGAAGACAGACTTAAACAATGTGACTATGGGGATTCATTTAAGATAAAAAGTTAATGTTAGAGTTAATGAGATGATTTAATTTTCTCAGCTGATTAATAATTAAGCAAGTCTTAAAGAGCAAAATCCAGAAAGATGATACCAAGTCTTATGGAGAAGGGGAAAAGTGGCCTTCACTGAGAGTCTAGCAGATACTAGGCAGGAAACTAATATTTTACATATAAATTTTATTAGCTTAAGGCGGAAATTACTTATATCTTTCTTATTATTACTTTGCCAAAATGTATATTGAGATATTCATTAAATCTCAAAAGTTTAAGGAGTTTTGGTGTTTTTTATGGTCTAGCACAGATAATTAGAAAAGGTGACATCATATGAATTTTACTCTAGGAAGAGACTTCCTAGTACAGAAAAGAAAAATGGATGGGAGGCATGAGAGATTAGAACAAGCAACATTGGCAGAAACTTCTTAATTTACTTAAATTATTATTTTTTTTAGAGAGAGAAAAGCTATTGCTGAGAGATGGTTAGAACCTTCAGCAGCATAGCAATAATGGGAATGGATTAAAGTAAGAAAGATTCAGAGATTTTGTGGAGAAAGAATCATTAGGCCTGGAGAACTAAAAATAATGTAGGGTATGGTGGAGATGGAGTGTGTTTTCATGGATATTTAAGAGAGTAGAGGATTTATTAACAGAGGCAAGATATACAGAGTGAAGAATATATTAGCAGGTAAGAGGGATTCTAGTTAATGCTGTTTAGGAACGTGGGTTTGAAGAGCCTGAAGTGCTTTTGCTGTGAAGACTGCATTTGCTCATGCATCATTTCAAGAAAATAGTTATTGAGCATTTAAATATAAGCCAAGTTAGTTCTCTAGACAAATTTCCTACTCTCACAGACCTTATATTCTAGTGGTAGGATGCAGAGAATGATTAAATGAATGAATATACTATATCAAGTGGTGAAAAAATGTAGAAAGAAAAAGAAAGCATAGTCAGGATTTGGGGCTGTTATTTTATAATGCTGGTTAGGCAAGGCATCTCTGAGAAGAGGTCTGAAAAAAATTGAGAATATCTGGGGTAAGAACATTTCAGACCTTAAATTGTATTCAGTGATGTACTTGACTACATTGTGAACTTCTGAAAGGGACTATTATACTTATCATTAAGAAAAAAAAAAAATCCAAGCTGGGTTTCAGACTGTCATCATCTCAATCCTGGTTTGCTGCCTTTGGCTCTAAAGAAATTGTCATATGCCTGATATGCTCTCTCCTTATCATTCACAAGATACTATCCTATTTTTCCAACCAGTTTTCATCCAGGGATCATTTCCTCCAAGAAGTCAAGGTAGATAGGGGCGCCTGGGTGGCTCAGTTGTTAAGCGTCTGCCTTTGGCTCAGGGAGTGATCCTGGCATTCTGGGATTGAGCCCCGCATCAGGCTCCTCGGTTGGGAGCCTGCTTCTTCCTCTCCGACTCCCCCTGCTTGTGTTCCCTCTCTCCCTGGCTGTCTCTCTGTCTGTCAAATAAATAAATAAAATCTTAAAAACAAAAAAGGCAAGGTAGATAAAATACTTTCTTTTATACCTCAAAACATATTTCTAGCATAATTGCTATCAAGTTAGGAATCCATAAAATTCTTGAAGACATGACCTATGGTTTACATGTAGCAGAGTGACTGACTCACAGTAAAATTCTGTGGACTTGAATTAGAGATAGAAGTAATCTAGACTGACTGAAGCATAAAATATATATACAGGTAAGAGAATGACACAAAATATGAGGAAGAGAAGACATAAAATATGAAGTTGCCAAAAATAACTAAGGAAAAAACTGGTACCAGCTGATTCAGTAACTAAACTGACTTGTCAAGGAATGAATCAAACACAAGAAGGCTGCTGTTAGTGTCCTCTAAGTTCTCCTCTTTTCCTCCCGTCTCTAATTAAGGAAAGCTTTATAAATATAGCACATAGCAGTATCTGACAGATACTCAGGGCTCAATAAAATATTCACATTTAGAGTTAGCTTTTGGAAGAGAACCCTTGAGATATATTTACATCATTTTCCTTGATTAAAGGAGTCAATGAATCCATTAAATAGATTAATTTAGATATATGCACATGTGTATTTTTTGATCAAAATCTTATTGCTATATTCAGTTTAAATGGCAAGACTACTTTTTCAGGTCAGAAGCAATCTTTTCAGTTTTTTTCCCTCTTTAATTTAGGAACAACTGACTTTTTAGTTTGGGACCATCTAACTTTGGATGCAGACAAGGATGTCATAAACGAGATTCTTAACTTGAGTCCATTGATTTGGGTCTTCAGTCTGTTGCGTTGATCATATCTTAGAGTCTCCTGGATGTCTCAGCACATTTGGTACGGTATTGACATATTTTAAATTTAACTCAATAGGTTCCAGAATACACATGACCTTTTCAGCAAGTGTATATTATTGTAAGAACTGAATAATCTTTGTGCAGAAATGTTTGCTATAGTCAACTGCAAAACAGCTATTAAGTCTTTAGATAATTATAATTTGGTTTGTGTTTTTTTGTTTTTATTTTGGTATGTTAGTGACCATACAGTGCATCATTAGTTTTTGATGTAGTGTTCCATAATTCTTTTCGTATAACACCCAGTGCTCCATGCAATACATACCCTCCGTAATACCCATCACCAGGCTAGCCCATCCCCCCCACTCCCCTCCCCACTAAAACTGTCAGTTTGTTTCCCAGAGTCCATAGTCTCGTGGTTTGTGTTTTTGACCTTGTTTTAAAGATTTTATTATTTTTTTTAAGTAATCTGTATACCCAACCTGAGGCTTGAACTTACAACCCCGAGATCAAGAGTTGCATGCTCTCCTGACTGAGCTAGCCAGGTGTCCCTAACCTTGTTTTAAGTAGCATAGTTCAGTAGTAGATTTTCTTCAGTTTGGAATGCAGTTAGCTTCATTTTTATTTGAGATACAAGAATTCTTCTATAAATATTTTAAATTTATAAAACTTTTTCATTGGAAATAAGGCACTCAATTTTAAAGTTTAATACCTTAAGTAAAATATTGGCATAATACTATTTAATTACATCATACTTTAGTAACTAGATGGATTCTTCCCAATACTTAGCTATTATTTACTTTATTGGAGAGGGAGTGTTTCTGAGATTGGCAGCCTATTGGAACTCCCCCTAATGAATGTTATTGGCAACCCAAAAAGAAAAGTGTATTAATAATTCCATTTAACGCGATCCTAACTATATGATCTTATATGAAGGACCAATTCTCATATTTAGTTTAAAAAGATTTTTAACACAGTTGTGGGTTAACGTCTTCAAATATTTTATTAGGTCTTTCTTCTTTTAGTGCATAAGATCCGTAATTCAGATTATTAATCTATGGTTACTTGTTCTTTGTCAAATAATTAATTATTTGCTATTATTCATTGCATTTCCCTAAAGTTTTGAAGATATTTGCCATAAAGTTGTGAATATGGCAACAACTATCACCATTAACTCTCATTTTTCCTCTGATATATCTACCTTAACAAGATTGTGTAAAGATACAGAGAAAACTATTAGTAGTATAACTCCCAATCTCACAAAAATAATCTTCCAGCTATTATAAAGTTAACCTGGTATCCATAATATAGGAGATAAAAGGTAGATAATACCCACAGGGTAGATAGTGAATAGTGTATTCTGCTTGGATATTAGCATTTTAGTTGTTTGAGAGAGGCTCTCAGTGTTTTTCCATATATATATTTATTGGGGCATTGGAGGAACATCACAGTGGCCTATAAATAGGCTAACCTGAAGTAAGCAATAATTGTATCCGTGCAAGCATGCCTGCATCCACACATCTATCCATACATCCATACGAATGTTCCTTTTCGGACTCAGTAGACTAGTAGGTAAATTTTAAGAGAGTAAGGATTATATTTTGCTTACTCTTTCACTAATACAATGAAGAACTCATCATGAGTGCTCAATAAATTTTTGTTGAGTTGTTAATGACCAGGAGGGGATAGGTAAGTGCTTGGCTGGCTATCAGATTTAGATATTGGATAGTGCAGTTCTGGTCTCTGACATTGTTGGCTTATTGCAATAATTTTATTTATTCTTGGAGTGCCTGGTTGACTCAGTCAGTTAGACCTCCAACTCTTGATTTCAGCTAAGGTCTTGATCTCAGAGTTATGAGATATAGAGCCCCCGCATCAGGCCCCCACTCAGCAGGGAGTCTGCTTTTCTCCTTTCTCCTTATCCCTACGCTCTCTCTCTCTATCTAAAATAAATAAATCTTTAAAAAAATAACTTTGTTCATTCTCAGTAATTTAACAGTATGTACCTTTCTAGCAAATGTATCATGAACTACCTTGTGTATTTTTGATATCCTATGTAAAATGCAAATATGAAGTATTGTTTTGAACAATACATCAATTCTTATATCTTTCATAGCCTACTATACACAGTAGGTGATTTTTTTAATTAACAAAAATTATTTTAAAGAATGCTTTGACACACTAATGAGGTAATCAGTGTGTTTTGGCTTGGTTCAGTAGAATCAGACTCTTTATCACTGAATTCATAATGCACACATTTATTAAACAAATTGAAAATGTAAAATCATAAACAGTGTGATAAAATATTTATTTGAATAATTTATTCTTTCCTTAATTAATTCATCTGATAAGATCTTACACAGTGCCTACTATATGTCAGTCACTTTGCATAGGGCCACTTTGTGATGATTGGAATGGGGAAGCTCCATAAACCTCCGAACGTAACCATCATAGGGAATTAATATTCTTTTTTTTAGAGAGAGAGAGAGAGAGAGAGAGAGAGTGTGTGTGTGTGTAGTGGGGGGAGGGGCAGATGGAGAGGGAGAGAGAGAATCTTAAGCAGGCTCCATGCCCAGTGCAGAGCCCAATGTTGGAGGGGGAGCGGGGAGGGAGAGGGGAGCTTGATCTCACCACCTTGAGATCATGACCTGAGCTGAAATCAAGAGTGGAATGCTTAACCAACTGAGCCACTCAGGTGCCCCAAATGGTTCTTAATGATATATGCTTATTATTAAGTTCTCCATTTGCCTTATCTCATACTGTATAAAATATAGTTTTAGCATTCATGATTAATAACATAAAAAACACTATGATTACCATATGCAATTTCTGTATTTTATTTGCTTTTGCATTTACTTTGTAACTAAAAATCATTCTTTAACTTAATGGATTTGTAGTAATCTTACTTTAGGGAAAAAAAGTCAAAATATAAGCCATATATATTATTTGGAGTCTTTAATTATAAAGATTATATTCATGGAAGTTTCTGGGAAAAGGAGGTGTTTGTTTCTTTGTTTTTTTTTTTTTTTGTAAGATACAAGTGCCCTGGCAATAGAACTGGAACCTAAGCAATTCTTGAGATTGTTTTCTCTCCCTCTTTATTCTCATTTCTGAAATCTGCTTCTCTTTTCATGTTTGCTGTCTTCTCTCTTTACCAGTAGGCTTTTTGCCTAGTCACAGTTTCTTCTCCCTTATAACTTTGTCTTATACAGGGAACACCATGGCCACTGTCACACATTACTATATCATGGATTTTCATCTTTACCTTCCACTACCAATGACTTACTCTCTCAATATTACCTGGCTGTCCTCTTTTGGTTATTGGCTTCCTATGTGTTGGATGTCCTTGAATCACATGCTCACAATCTATTATTATCCTGTGGGGCATCACCTGGAATTGGCCCTTAAGTAGTTGTGAATATTTTACAAAGAGCTCTGTGTGGCAGACATTCTAAAGCAAGACCTGGCAAGTCTAGCATGATTTCAGGAAATGTCTTGAATAGCAAAAATGTCTTACATTTTTACTTAGTTTGGATGGCATTTATTCTTAGCATCTGTTATTATATAAAATATATGAGAATAAATGCAGTATATAAAATTTTCTTTTGTGGATATTTGTTAAAAATAATAATGATGTTTTTCTATGGGTGGATGAATTTTAAGGAAATAATTTCTTAGCTTGCATGAAACAATTTTGTTTCATTGTTGCCAGTCCCTTCTATTTTCTCCCTAGGGTGTCAGATGAGATAACTAGAACTCTTATGACAAGCATGTGGTCAGATCCATAACTACTGACATTGAAGTTTGTTCTTGTTCAATAGCAGCTAATATTAAATTCAGCGTTCTCAAATATTTACTCACAGTAATATGCTCCATTTAGTCTGCGCTGTGATTTTTGCCTTCTACTTAATAATAGTTCTATGCCCTTTAGCAAATATAACAGCAGGAAGACCATAATGTTCAAAACAACAGACTTGTTAAATGTGTAGCGTATTTTTTCTTTCCTGTTTGCCTCTACCAGTTTAATATTGCTTCTGAAATTCTTGGCAGATTTACACATTTTTTTTTCCTGCTTAACAGCATACATTTTAGTATTTCTCTTTTTAAAACATACTAGTTATGTGTTATATGATCAAGCCTCCATCATGCTTCATTTTGGAGGAAGAACTTAATTCACCATCCCTATTGTCTCCAGTCTTCATCATTGTCATATACTTTGATTAATCAAGTATTATAATTAAAATAGTTTCATTTAGCAGTGATTTCACGTATTTCAATCAGTGTTATACTGGTGAGGGAAAAATAAAAAGAGAATGACTATAAAGTTCACAAAATTTTTCCCTGCATAAAGTGTAAAATTCGTCCCTATTCTTTCAGAGTTTACTTTGCTGGGTGTCCAGTCAATTTCTCAATATAATACGAATAAGGAATCATTTAATTCTAGAAATAAAAAGAAGCACGAAGAGGTGCTATTGGTGAGGAGATGCCTACTAAATCCCACCATGGTGGGAAAACACAGATCTTTTATGACAGATTGCTTTATTGTTTACAGCAACCCTCTCTCTTATAACAAGTTTCCAATTCCCCATTCATTAACATGAGACTGTCTGTGTAAGCTGTAGGCAGAATTTTTATCCCTGTCCCAATGATTTTGGCTTACATGCTATAACCAGTTTTGGCTAATGGTATGATTTATATCACATCTCAACAGAAGGGTTAATGGGCATAGCTAGTTTCTATCAGTTTTTTTGCCTTTTTCCTTCTTCCATAAAAATGGCATACCCCCTCCTCCTTCAGCCTGGACAGCATACCAAGACAATATGTAGATCAGAGATGGAGCAGACATGAAATAGGAAAGAAATATTTGGTATTGTAAGCAACCATGATTGTAGGGTTGTTACTGCAGCAAAGCTGAATAATGTAATTCCTCATTTTTGCAATTTGTAGGAATTTTTGAGGAATTCTTTTTTTATTTGTTATCTTTTTCTCTAGAATAGTAATTCCAGGCTTTAAGTTCAAGTTCTTTAAATTTATTTTTCCTGTGTATCTTCTACAAAGTAATTTGTTAATAAATGTTTAATGAATCGATAGAAGACTTGTCATCAATAAGACAAAACCCTTAAACTAGGTAATTATCCAGGTCAGAAGTACTTTACATTGATTCAATTAAGCAGTGGTTTTTAAATTTTGGATTATTGAACAATTACTTCAAAATAGAGTATAATTACTATGGTTTCTTGAAATTGATAGTAGGTGGTGAATTCTATAATCACATAGAATGTATGCTCTATAAAGGTTAAAAGGGCTAATTATTTTGGGATAAAAATCTTAACTATCCAGGTTAGTTCTACATATTAAGTCTTCACTTATAAAAATGGTCAAGAAAAACAGTACTTTTTAAGTTATTGAACATTTTGTTAAATAATATTTGATATACATATAATACACAAGTTGCCAACATTCAAGTAATCAGCATAAAATGAAACAAGTTTTACTTGATTCATGTTCTAAAGCAGATCCGAAAATATAATTGAGAAATATAGGAATCAACGCTAAATTATACCAAAACCCAAATGTATAATTTCTTATGCTTAATATAACAGAGTTAATAATTGTCATTCTGGACAATCTCCAGTTCCAAGTAATTAACAGTTTCATAGATCAAAACACACTTGCAATTTAAGATTATGCTAATTATGTAGATTAAAGAAGAAACCTCTTCTACCTGAAAGTACCTTAAAATTTTCTACCCAGTGGACTAGGACTACCCCTTCTGATCCCAAGAATTTTTAAGAAGAAGGGGACAGAGGGTACATAAGAAGGTCGGGGTAAGGTTTGGAAACATTCAGAATTCCACAATGTAAGGGTTAGTTGTACTTTTCCCCTCAAGGAAGTACAGACGTATTTGTATTCTATATGTTTTTTTACAATAAACCAACATTTTTTTAAAAAGAGATAAATTTATTTAACATTATCTTTGACATATTTCTATATGTATCTATATGTTTGTATGGCTCTTGATCAATTGAGCCATTGATTAAAAGTATAATCATGTTTCTATATATGTCTAGAACTTGGTACTTTTACACAACATTCTTATCACCCTACTCAGATTTGGAAAGATGATAACCACTATGTAATAGAGGTTTATTTTTCTAATCTTCTAAAATGCACAGCGTGTATAGTAACACCCTGATTTGGCTCTCTTCCAATTACTCATATCATAACTTCTCTTATTATAGGCAGAAGTAAAGTTCCAAGATCCAGGTACATTTTGATTTAACTCCTTCTACCTTTTCTAATCATATACTGCAAGTATATTGTTTTTCTTCTGATACTGTATCTTCTTTCCTCTTTCTTAATTCCATTGCTCTTTAAAAAAACAAACTTGCTCAGGGAGCCTGGGTGGCTCAGTTGGTTGGGCATCTGACTCTTGGTTTAAACTCAGGTCATGGTCTCATGGGTCATGGGATCAAGCCTTGCCTCAGGCTCCCTGTTCAAGAGAACTCTGCTTGAAGATTCTCTCCCTTTGCCCCTCTACCCACTCGCATGCATGCTTTTTCTCTCCTCAAGTAAATTAATAAATCTGTAAAAAAAAAAAAAAAAGAACTTGGTTTAAATTTGTTAATATTTTAATTCTTAAAATAGAAGCCTATGGTTAAACAGAAGAAAGTGGTCACAAAAAAACTTATAGAAATTATCTCTATTATGGCTAACAACATGCAAAAACTATATTTAAATTCACTTATTAGCTTCCTACAATAGGTCCAATAAACAATGAAAAAAGATAAAAGAGGTAATTTATTAAGTCCTCTGAATGGAGAGTAATGGATTCTCATGAATAATATCTAAATTTGAACCTATACACTCTGAATGAGACAAACCACTGTAAGCGTGACTGAGGTACAGCAATAAGGCCGTTTGGCAATATGAAGTCATGGAATGCTGAATCTGTTTCCAGAAATTCTTCATTACATGGAGGTCTAGCATATTAATGAAGCAGTCTATGTCTGGATTTGGCTTCTTAGGTAAAATAAAAATAATTACTCAAAGTATGGGAAAGATAACTGGTGAAAGTATCAGTTTGCCTTGCTGGCCCACAGGCCGACACTAAAGCCTTTTGTACTTGTACTTTATGACATTTATTTTTTGATGTTTGGAACTTTATATAAATTCATATTGGAAAAAATAGAGGTTTTTGTGTGTGTGTGTGTGTGGCAAATAGGGAAGAAAATACTATAAACTACCTCCCAGTGCCCAAACATTTAGTTCATTTGAAAACAACATAGAACATTTATTGTGTATGAGTGCAAAAGCCAATTAGAGGGTCGTTGTATGTTTAGCTTTTTAAACACATTTTTAATTTGAGGTGTCCCACTAGCTTCTCTAACCATTTCTTTTGATGTTCTCTAATTCAAGGTGTTGTGGGTTTTTTTCCTCTTTTTTTCTCTTTTCTTCTTTTTCTTTTTCCCAGGGAGACATTAAGGTTAAACCTAGTAAATTAAAAGGATGTGATACCAACTATGAGATGTTTATACCTACTGAGACATTACTCTTTTTAAACACCTTAAGTTGGATCAGATTTTTTGAATTTATGATTCTATTTCAATAAATTAAATTTCATTGAACCTAGTCTATGATGTAAATAATAGTAAAACTTTAAAAGAGTTTAAGACAAAAAGTTCAATCTTATTCTTCAGGAAATTATAGCCACTTTTGTGCTACTGCTGCAGAGTTGAGGAATTACGACAAAGACCATATGGCTTGCAAAAGCCTAAAATATTTACTATCCTGTTCTGTACAGGAAAAAAGTTTGCTAATCTCCATTATGCTTTATATGTTTCTATTTGAAGATGGGAGACAAGATTAAATACATAAAGGGGAGATAAAGGAGTATAGCCTGATTATTTATTTTCGCTACCATATAGGAACTTGTTGCCACCTTGAAGGGCAACTATTAGGTACAAAGCAGAGTGATTTTCACTTTTATAAATCACAAAGAGTACAAATGCCTCTAATGGACCTCAGTATTAGAGTCAATTTTAAAATCCGAAGACTGCTGTAGGAAGATTATGGAGGGTGGGTGAGGAAACATGCAGTTCTTGTTAGAGAACCAGCTTTAGCTCGCAGTAGGTAATCTATTCCTGTTTTAGTTGCTGTCGCTAAAGTGATTTTTTTTTTGTTCAGTTTTCCAACTGTTACATAATGGATGTTTGCCCTAAATATTGCTGGTTTATTTAGTCTTCTTTTATGGGAGAGGATCCCAATGAGTGACTGTAAATAAATGATATTAAATTGGATCTTTACTGCAGAATGGAAGACATAACACTGAGGTCTATAAAATATTTGTAGTTTGGTTGAGTGAAGCCATGGTTAGTGGAAATGTATTGCAGATAAGTAAACTTACATTTTGGGAAACAAAGTAATTGAAGGGACAATTAGAATCTTAAAAAAAAAACACATCAGTAAATGAATATTTCCATTTATTGCAGGAGATTAAAATGCAATAGGACATCAAGTTATACTTCTCAAATGCATTTCTGAAATGATTTGAAATAATAAAAAAATCGAATACATGCTGTTAGGATGATAAGTTATCATTTGGAGTAAGATAAAATTAGGTACATTTCTCACACCATGAGCAGGCAAACTCAAAATGGATGAGAGAACTAAATGTAAACAGTGAAACTATAAGTTCTAGAAGAAAACAAGGGTGTATTCCAATATAACCTGGGAGTAAGGAATGCTTTCTATATTGACACAATATTTAGATGCAATAAAATGAAAGATGGCTACTTTTCATCAGATAGAAATAAAAATTTTTGCATGACAACATGCACTCTAAGTAATGTCAAAATACAAAAAAAAAAATTGGGGGAAAATATTTACAAAAGATACAAATAGACAAATTCCCCAAAACTGATTTCAAAATGCTTTTAAATATGTAAAGAGATCAATTTTGCCCATAATAAGAGAAATGAAAAAGTAAAACTACACTGAGATAGATACCCCTGATATTGGGAAATTTTATAAATTTAAAAATGTATTCCTTTGGTAAAATTGTGAGGAAACGGGTATTTTCCTACATTGTAGATGGGAATGGGAAGTAGTAAAACCAGTGGGACAGAATCTGGCCATCAGTAAGAAAACTACATGGACAATTTATCTTTCACCCCAGCAATCCCAGTTCTAGGAATTTATCCCAAAGAAACATGCCCAGTAGAAAAAATACACACAGATAAGGTAATTCATTGAAGTGTTATTTTTAGTTGTAAAATAGGGGAAATTACTAAGATATCCAAATGTAGGTTAGTTGAATAAACTATGATAAATATATACAAGGGAGCTTCATACATTTGTTAAAAAAGAATGAGAAAGGTATTTTTGAATTGGTATGGTATGATTTTTCTAAGAGATAATGTTAAGAAACAAATGAAAAAAGTGCAAAAGAGAATATATATTAACTTTTAAATGTAAAACAAAAAAAGGAAGGAAAAAAAATTTGCTCACCTGAGACAGCCAGAACAAGTGGCTAGAATATGGAGTAGGAGGAAGAGGGGAGGGCATGATACATTTCTGAATGTACTTTTCTGTTTTGACTTTTAGATGGAGGATAATGTTCTATGTATTCAAAAATAAATTTAAAGATGAGAGGTAAAAACCTAAAACTGAAAGCAAACATAAACAAATGAACATAATCATATTCATATGAATAGCATAAGCAAACTGAAAGAAGTTTGTTTTTTTTTTTTAAAGAAGAAAAGCTTAATCCAAGTAACTTGTGACTTTGAATGTGACTATACACCCTTTGTCCCCACAGAGTAAGAGATTGGTGGATAAAAGGTTTTTTTAAAGGGGATTTGCTTATTTTAGTGGTGTTGGTGAAACAATTCTGAAATTCTGAAATTACATGTATTTTATGAAGGGAGATAGAGAGAATGGGGAAAGGCAAGGAAAGACCAGATGAAATTGATTGGAATTAAATTTATCAGTATGAACTCACTTCTGACATACGTATATATATGTTTGTGACTATGTGTAGACAAATTTGTATGTATATGTGTGTCTACATATCTAGGCGATTTCAGTGAATGGATTCTCACAGCATGTTTCATGTTTCCATTAAACCACTTAAGTACTTGCTAATATCTCTGTTTCTATCACTAAACTGTGAAATCCATGAAAACAAATGGTATGTTTCATAATCTTTGTATTCTCAGAGCCTAGTGTTTGTCAAATACATAATAGGATCCAATAAATGTTTGTTATTGGATGATCTGATAAATGGATAATATTTATACTTACACAAAATGAAAAGGAGAGAGGAGTCTGAGATATATCGTGACTAGTTTTAGTTAGACTCCGAATACATTAAAATTATCTCAGTTTAATGTGGACTTATTTAGCCCTGGTGTCATCTCCTTAGCTATATTATTTTGTTTACCTCTTTAGACTCCATGTTATCCTTGAGTGTTCCTTCTTTTTCAGACTGAGTCAGACACAAAGGTCCTTGGATCCTACTTCCAGAAGACCTCTTCATCTGCTCATTTCTTCAGATAGCTTTTACCTTATTCCAAGACCTCATTATTCCTGAAGTATTGTAATAGTATCTTGTTTCTTCCCCCAACTCTTGCTTCTCATGCACTACCAATCCTCTCTACACTCCATTAGTTTTCCAAAATGCCACATGTTACATTCTCTGTTCAAAAGATTCCTCCTCAATGTTCTATAGTTTTCAGAGTACCGATCTTTTACCTCCTTGGTTAGGTTTATTACGAGGAAAGAAATTGAGGAAGTCACAAAGAAATGGAAAAACATTCCATGCTCATGGATGGGAAGAACAAACATTATTAAAATGTCTATACTACACAAAGCAATCTACACATATAATCCAATCCCTATCAAAATACCACCAGCATTTTTTCACAGAGCTAGAACAAACAACCCTAAAATTTGTATGGAAACACAAAAGACCCCAAATAGCCAAAGCAATCTTGAAAAAGAAAAGCAAAGCTGGAGGCATCACAATTTTGAACTTCAAGCTCTATTATAAAGCTGTAATCATCAAGACAGTATGGTACTGGTACAAAAATATTCACACAGATCAGTAGAACAGAATGGAAAACCCAGAAATGGATCCCCAACTATATGGTCAACTAATCTTTGACAAAGCAGGGCAGAATATCCACTGGAAAAAAGTCTTCAACATTGATATTGGGAAAACTGGACAGCAACATGCAGAAGAATGAAACTGAACCACTTTTTTAAACCATACACAAAAATAAATTCAAGGGGATGAAAGACCTAAATGTGAGATAGGAATCCATCAAAATCCTAGAGTAGAACACAGGCAGCAATCTTTTTGACCTCAGCCACAGAAACTTCTTACTAGACATGGCTCCAGAGGTAAGGGAAACAAAAGCAAAAATCAACTGTTGGGGCTTCATCAAAATAAAAAGCTTCTGCACAGCAAATGAAACAGTCAACAAAACTAAAAGGCAACATACGGAATGGGAGCAGATATGTGCAAATGACATATTGGATAAAGGGTTAGTATCCAAAAATCTAAAAAGAACTTACCAAATTCAACACCCGAAAAACAAAAACTCTAGTCAAGAAGTGGGCAGAAGACATGAATAGACATTTCTCCAAAGAAGACATCCAGATGCCTAACAGACACATGAAAAAATGTTCAACATCACTCACTATTAGGGAAATACAAATCAAAATCACAATGAGATGTCACCTCATACCTGTCAGAATGGCTAAAATTAACAACTCAGAAAACAATAGATGTTGACAAAGATGCAAAGAAGGGGGAATGCACTTACACTGTTGGTGGGAATACAAACTGATGTAGCCACTCTTTAAAACAGTATGGAGGTTCTTCAAAAAGATAAATGTAGAACTACCCTATGACCCAGCATTGGTACTACTACATATTTATCCAAAGTATAGAAAAATAGTGATTCAATGGGGCAAATGCACCCCAATGTTTATAGCAGCAATGTCCACAATAGCCAAAATATGGAAAGAGCCCAAATGTCCATCAATTAATGCATGGAGGAAGTAGAATACACACACACACACACGCACGCGCACACGCATGCACGCACACAATGGAATATTACTCAGCCATCAACAAGAATGAAACCTTGCCATTTGCAATGATGTGGATGGAACTGGAGTGTATTATGCTAACCAAAATAAGTCAGTCAAAGAAAGACAAATACCATATGATTTCATTCATATGTGGAATTTAAGAAACAAAATTGATGAACATAAGGAGAAGGGAAGAAAAAATAATATAAAAACAGAGAAGGAGGCAAACCACACTCTTAACTATAGGACACAAACAGAGTTTGTTGCTGGAGGGGTAGGGATGAGGGAATTGGGTAATTGGGTAATGGACATTAAAGAGGGTTCTTTATGTAATGAGCACTGGGTATTAGATGAATCAACAAATTCTACCCCTGAAACTGATAATGCGCTATATGTTAACTAACTTGAATTTAAATAACATCTTTTAAAAACCCATAATATATATATATGTGTATATATATCCCCAAAACAAAAAAAACTAAAAGACTCATCATCCATTACTTGTAAAGACCAATTTTTCACCTCAAATGAACCGACTCATTACTCACTGCACATATTTGTTGATTTCTCACCCCTTAATTCACCCTGTTGGTAATACCTGGAGTCATCTCCCTTCTCCACCTGGTTTTTAACCTTCTACATTTATTTCATTATCTTAGTTCTTAGTGGTCATTTCTTCACTTTCTATCACTATACATCTTTTGCATTTACATGGCACGATTATAATTTTTTTAATTCTCCTTTCAATGTACTTCTCCAAATACTCAAAAATTGAGTGTAGTAAATATATTGGAAGTCTTGTTCATCAATGGACTGGAATCAGAGCTTATGATATAGTAGTGTTCAATAAATATAGATCGGATGGTGTATATATATTGGTATATAAATATATGTATATATATACACACACATAGATGATAGATATGCTAAATTATATTTTAAAGGAAAGGTTATTGAATGTAATTCTCTAAACAGAAGTCAAATAGTAAGCATTTCTTAGTAATTTGATTATACATGTTATTAAATTCCTAATTAATAACACATTGTATTCAAATAAGCGCTAAAATGGATACATTTTATCTGTCTGAAATTGCTTTGGTAAATAACTTGTTTCAGTGTGTACAATTTTTAAAGAAAAGATGCCTCTTCCTAATGCCTAAAAAGAAATGTCTCTTAAGAAAATCCTCTTCTGTGTATTTGTTTGCCTATACCCACAACTTTAAAAGTGAATAAATGTGGGTATGTGCAAATAAAATGCCTCCATAAATAATGCAAGAACCACTTTGCAAGTGTGTATGCATATTGTGTTGAAACAATGTAGTAGTCCCTCCATAAATTTCTGTGCTCTCAAAAAGCTGTTTAAACACATTACTAAAAATTCTCATCTCATAATGATGATGACTGCATCTATGTATTTAGAACTCACTTTAGCAAACACATATACAACAGTGATCTGATGTTCATTGAAATGAAGAACATGATTAAATGAGAGTAACAGTGGAGATCTTTTAAGCAATGGCAAACATTACCAATATACACACTGGAGTTTGTATGATCCATCATTCTTTTAATTCTAGTTGTGCTGCATAAGATGTTAGGAGCAAAAACATTACCATAATGAGTTAGAACATGCAGCACAACATCTGTATCAGTTAGGAAGAGATGACATAAGTTTTAAGGTGTTATTTTAAAGCTGTGCACTTATTTTTAAATAGGTGTTACATAAATCCTTATATGCCCTTAAATCTTTGGTAATTAATCAATCAGGAACTTAGGTCTTTTGATCTAGAAAAGAGAAAAAATGCTTTAAAATAACGAAAGTTTATCAAACACATAATAAAATATCCACTATGTAAAATAATTCCTTACATATGCATTAACTTTACTTTTTAAAACCTATCTAACTACTAGACAGTTTTCTACTAGTTACAAGATGTAGTGATGAAGCCCATATTTAATAATCTCGTGCTGTTTATATTTTTAAAACATAATTCTTGTGTTCTTCTGTGGTACGCCTGGATCTGATGACTATTTCTGAACCTTCTTCATCTCCTTTAGGTTCTTCCCTATCTGATCATCCTGATTTTTATGAGGCATTTCAAATCAATTATCATTGTTTTACCTTTTTTTTTTTTAGTGCACAATACATAAACTTGTATTAATGTGAAATTGTTGAGATCAGAATGAACGCAGGAAAATATGTGATCTCTTTTTAACTCCCTGTACCAGCAAACTGAAAGAAAACTGTAAAGAATTTTTTAGAGATGCTGTATTTAAAAACTTATTCCTTGAATAATCTTATTCTTCAATTACACCTAAGCACTCTCCTTTCTTAACATTTTAAGGTTTATATTATTTTTAAAAATTTAAGTATTTATATCCATACAAATGTTAATATTTGGAATAAGTAACTGATGCCTTAGAAATTAACTTACTAATATTAACATATTAATATATATTAATATTAACATTTAGTATATTGATGTATATTAACATATTAATAACTTTATACCTATTATGTGTCTCAGACAGTATACTGAGAAAACAAAAAGACAAGAAAGTATAGGGTAACACATTTTCTTACCATTGAACAATATATCAGCATGTTAATTTTTGGTGATATAAATATTAAAATTATATTACTAACAGTTAATTATTTATACAAAGTATGTTTTCCCACTAAACATGAAATATACCTAGTAATTTCCTTTCAAGCAAATAAAGGTAAGGTTATCTTACTAAGTAAAAATTTGGAAAATAAAGTATAAATTAGGTCTATGATTTCTGCTCAAAATGACTTTTATCAATATAAAGTGTATATAGCAAGATACACCTACACCTTCCATATTATCATCCAATGAAAATTTACCAATGATTTTATGCTGCCAACATACAATTAATCTCCAAAAATTGAGTAGTTTCTTAAAATGTTTGTTAATCATTTATATTTTGATGGATTATTTGCACTTTCTAGGAAGAGAAAAATTACTATAGAAAGCTGCAAAGAAAAGAGTGATAAAAAAAAAAAAGAAAGAAAGAAAGACTGGGGACCCCTGGGTGGATCAGTCAGTTAAGCATCTGCCTTCAGCTCAGGTATGATCCTGGAGTACCATGACTGAGCCCCATATCAGACTCCTTGCTCAGCAGGGCAGTCTGCTTCTCCCTCTCCCTCTGCACTCCCTTTCTGCCTGCTCATGTTCTCTCTCGCTCGCTCATTCACTCTCTCTCTCTCTCTCAAATAAATAAATAAAATCTTAAAAAAAAAAACCAGTGATCAGTAAGGAAGGAATGATTAATGCTGTTTAATTTGTTTTCGGGAGCTGCTTTCTAGAATAAGTAAGTTTTCCTGGGTATAAAAACACATTTATCAGTTTATCATAAAAAAATTCTGAAAATATTTTCTAAAGATATATATCATTAACCACATTCTGCTAGAGGATAAGAGTGATACTTGTTTAGTTTCACACTCCTTGCCTGTGTTACATTATAAATAAAAATTATTTTAAAAATGTTTATGTAGCACTTTAAAATTAATGAGAGCTTAGATTTTTATTGATATATTTCCTACCAAGATTTCTTGTATTATTTAACAAAATAGCATGCAGTACAAACTCTATATATTTGTCTATGTATGAATGGGAAGATGAAGTTGGAAATAGGATATACCTGGCTTTCTGAAAAAGATTTAATTTTTCCTTTATACATGTATATCTTTTCTAGTGTGTATAATTCTGTTTAGGTCTTTGGATAATCTTTTTCTGACTCTTAGTTCCTTACTTAGTCTCAAAAATCTGTTTGTTATTTCAGTACCAACAGCTATATTATACCACTCACAGAATCATTTCTTTACTAATTATAGTAGAGCTTTGTAGAAGAATGCAAAAATTATGTAAGAATTTATAGATATTAATAAGGATGATTGGTTTAAAAATTAGTAATATAAGGAGATAATATAGTAGGCTAAAACACCCAAACTAATTAGCAATATGAAACACACACACTACACAAATTCTTATTTTTTGCTTCTTTGCGATGTTTCTTTCTTTTCTATATGAATTTGGATAAGAGGAGTAAATTTGAATTACATTAAATCACACATTAATTTCATGAAGATTTCTATCAATTGTACAATCCAGTTCAAAATGAAACTTTTGAGAAAAATATAACCAATTCATATTTCTATGTATAACAGTGATATTTTGGATAATTGCAAAAATGTCTCTGAGATTTTCACTTAGAGTCATATTAGCCCACTTGCTAATTATAACATATAACTATTAGTTATTATATACGAAACAAGCATGATTTTTGCTAGTAGCTAAAAATCTGGAAATTTAGGGGTTGACTGGGTGGCTTATTTTGTTGAACTTCTGGCTCTTGTGGGGAGTCTGCTTAAGGATTCTCTCCTTGTTCCCCTGCCTCTTGCCTCCCTGCTTGTGCACTCAGGTGCCCTCTCGCTCTCTCTAAAATAAATGAATCTTTTTAAAAATCTGGAAATTTAGAAGTGATGTGTTTATATTTAGTCGTTTGTACGGGGGTTGGAAAATGGTAATAAACTGATATGTTCCGATTTATTCTGTAGGTCATCATGGTATAAATGGGAGTTTGCCACATTTTGGGGGTATATTAAGAGCCAGAAACAGAATAGACCAGTGGTTTTCGAATTTAAGAGTACATCAGAATCACCTGGAGGGTTCATTTAAAGCAACAAAGAGATTGATAGGTGCCAGCCCCAGAGAATTTGATCCAGCAGGTGTGAGATGGGGCATGAGTTGTGCAGGTCTGAAAATTTTTTGTGTTGCCTATGCTACTAATTTGAGATCTCATTTTGCAAACCAATAGAGTAAACAGCTTACACATTTCTATTAAAATGAGGACAAAATTATTTCTTTCCAGCAAATGTGAATTATGGATAGGGCTTACATTTCCACATTGAAAGAAATTAACTACTGTGTCTGGGTATTGATATTGTTGATACTCTAAATATATAGTAAATAACACATGATAGGAACTTATTTGACTAGGTCTTTCTAACATCTTAATCCTTGAGTTTAAAATAATCAAATTTAGGGAAGATACTCTAAATCATTGGATTCTTTTCATAAATAAGAAGAGAGTTTTCTGCATGATGCAAGAAATTTAAGGAATGTCAGTAAAAATTAAAACCTATAATGAATACTTCTTCCTGAACTAAAACAGATATTTTTAAATGCTAAGTGCCCATGATAGAATATTTAGATAAAAATCTATATTTATTTTTGCTGCATATTTTACAATGAAATCCACTCAAGAACCCTGATTCAGAAAACATTCATCTCAAACTAACCTTAAGGCAAATGGATATTCATTGTCAAATTTAAGAAGTTTTAGAGAAAGTTGATTTGTGTTGGTAAAATTTTAAGTGAGTGTGCTCTTACAAACACCTGAGTGCTATTCAGTTTAATTGGGTTATAGCTCATGCTGATTGTGTTTTTCCCCTGCTGTATCTAATTTCTTTTTTCCCCCCAATATTTTATTGTTTAGTTTTGGTTTTGAAGGTTTATGGAAATTAAAGAACTCTAATTTTTTAAGAGCCCTAAAGGGAAGGATGCTTTTGTGTTAGTCATTCCTGTGAACACCTGTGCAGTGCTGAATTTAATTGGGTTACAGCTGGTGCTGAGAGAGAGTCAACTAAATGAGGGTGTGCAGACTGAGTAGAAACTTGACATTGCATGTCATTGTTGTTGTTGTTTTTTTTTTCTTTGCTTTTTCTTTCAATACACTTGGAAGGTGCTTGGATCTGAAAGATTTTGAAGACAAAGTGAATGGGGTTCTTTTGATCTGTGATAAGTATAGTAATTGACACTTCATGGTGATGACGTCAGAAAAAGTGCACTTCCATTCTAAGTTTGTATGGTCCCTCAGAATAAGGTGATCCTAATTTCAGAAACCATCTGTTCTACTTGTTGCCAGTAATTCAGGAATATTTAATATCGTAGTTAGATTTTGAGAGGTAAGCCTTATAATGCTATAAGAGTTTTCAGACGAAAAAGACAAAGCATTGACACTGACTGTTTAGTAAATTAAGTATTATAAATACTGCCAGCTAAGTAAATGAGGCCAGAATGTATTGAAAAGTAATTATTTTTAAATACCTCAATACCATCATTAGACTAAATGCCTAAGTATAGCTAACAACAGCCTATTTCAAATAGTTGTTAAAGATAAATAGATTAGCTTGGCAATTTCTTTAGAAAGACTTCACATAGCTCTGTATTTTTCTTTTGAGCCAAAATCCTAGACATTTAGCTGCTGTAAATTAGTTCAGCAGCTAAATACTGAGTGTCTAAAGCTCATTTTGGACCTAAGGGTTGTTGGTAGTAGAGTGGTACTTCGTAGTACCGAACATTAGAAGCATTAGTTAGATCACCCTTACAGAAAATTAGATTTCTTTTTATTTCAAGGAAATTTGCAAATTTAATAGGATTGAGTGTTTTCAATTTATTTTGCATGACAAAAAGCAAAATAAGAAACATCAACTAAAATTAATGAAGTGTAAAAGAGTGGCTGAAGAATCCAGTGATTTCTAACACATCGACTAAAAAGCATCTAGATTTATTACTATGTTACCTTAAACCTACAATATAAAAAAAATGAGAAATAGTTTATCCCACTGCTTTTTCTCTTTCAGATTAAACTCTGACAAGTGACCAATGTTTTCTTAACATCCACTGTGATAAATTAAGCATGTTGTATCTATTAGGAGGAAAACAAAATGTTTTTAAATTCAATAGGGCTATTGAAAATATGGGTTATAAAGGAATAAGTGCTAGTGTGATATGTCTTCTCTGATATTTTTGATCTGTGATTAAGCCAGTTTTTCCCCTTTTTGTAAGAGAAAACATTCAAAATTATATGTACCATGCATTTTGGTCAAGTTATTCAAACTGGTTGTCTTTGTGCATTTGTCTGATCAGCAAAATTTCAGAAAGACTCCTTGCTCTCAGGCTCTCTCAGACTGAGCTTCTGTGTTGGTCAGTTACCAAGCATTTCCCAGAACCTATGTAAACACAGGATAAAACATTGTGCTGGTGGCCTACTTGTATTATACTGTTTGGGGTTTTGTTTTGTTTTGTTTTGTGTTTAAGATTCTATTTAGTTTTTTAAGAGAGAGAAAGACAGAGCAAGCATGAGCTGGGGGTGGTGGGGAGAAGCGGACTCCCCACTGAGCAGGGAGCCAGATGTGGATGTGAGGCTTAATCCCAGGACCCCAGGATCATGACCTGAGCCGAAGGCAGAGGCTTAACTGACTGAGCCACCCAGGTACCCCTGTATTAAACTTTATTCATCCCCAACTGGGGGGCTGACTGTACAAAAGAGTGCAGCCATTATGAAGGACAAACAAGTGTTTTTTGCTGGTGAAAACAGAGTATAGGTTTAAGTGCATTCCAAGTGGCACCAGATGGAAGCTGTAGAGCTGCTGTCCCAGTAGTATCTTGAAAATAAGATAGATTTGTGGACTGAGTTGGGCCTGAGTCCTGCCCAGAGTAGGAACAGCTGAAAGATATGGGGAGTCCACAGGATGAATTATATACAACAAGGTGGACCACCTAATTTCTCCTAGATATCTGAGATTAGTAATTTCATCAAGGCTTCTAGGGGAAAAGGGAAGAGTGTTTCTTGTGTTACAGGAATCTTGCTCATTGTTTATTCATGAAATGATACTGGTGGCTTTAAGGAATGCCAAATAAGTTATGGGTAATTGAGGGGGGAAGAGAGAAATTCCATGCTTGACTGGTTACGCTTCTCCAAAGTAAATAAGTTGTTTTCATGGGATTCAAGACTTTGTCTCAAGTATTTACTTTTGTAAAACAACTGAACTTACTCCAACTGTAGAGATCCCAAGCTTTTCCGATATCATGAACAACTGTGGAATGTTGCTAGTCATTTTGGCACAGGATAAAGTACACAGGAGAAAAGTGTGCTTGGCTTATCTTACTGTTATGCCTGCCCCTGCTTCTTTATGCTCCCCATATCCATGTATTAGTTTCTGGACTAGTTTAGCCATTGAGACTGAGACCTGTCACTTGAAATAAATATGAGTTATTTACAGAAACTGCTGCTTTTTAACATGTTGCCTAAGGCAACTAACTGGTTTGTGAGTATGAACTTTATGCAGGTATTATTGACCTGTTTTCTCTCACTCCAAAATAATTTTGTAATTATTAAATTAAGGTAGCCATTATGTGAGCAATTGTGGTTCTTAAATATATTTATGAAATGAAGAAATAATGCCCAGGCAAAAGATAATAAATGTATTTTACCCGTGGTTAAATTCTGAGATTATCTTGGTGGGACATTTGAAGCCTGATAGTAATATCTGAAATGTTAAACTTTAGACTCTGAGACTTGGTAAACTTTTATACATTTACGAGATCTGCGGTGATAATGTTTTAAATGCAACTGTGTTTAGTTGAACTCTTTTTGGCAATTTGTACTAGAATGTACCTGTAATCTCCATAAACTGGTCAAATTAGGAAAACATTTGGCTTAACAATGTACCATTCATTTCTAAGCAATAAAGTGTCAGATAGTTGTATTGTGTTGTCATAAATTAATTTACCCAACCAAATGTGATATGCCCTGAGGACCCAAACTCACATAAAATTTTAAACTATCATTGATTGCTCCTGATATTTTATTTGAGAAAATAGGCTTTTCTAAATTTTTCAAAGAACATAAAAATATTAAAGAGGTTTCCTTTAACACCTAGCCATTAGATTTATGAGTTTATAAATCAAATACTCTTTAAGTCACTTATGAATCAAGAGCTGTGGTAGGTGCATGGCTATGGAAACAAGTTAAAGCCTGATGAGATAGAAGTCATCTTTCCAAACACATGTAGAATTGTAAAGGAACATTGGCATTCGTGAACGAAACTTGAAAGCCTCATAGGCACCTCATACTCTAAACCCAAACCTTCTTCTCAATAATTGCATTTCTTCCTTGCCAGGAAGCTAGAGAAGTATTCTTGATATCTGCTTCTGCCTTGCTCGTGCTCTATGTTAAAATCTCTCTACTAGCCCTATCATTTCAAATTGCTAAATATTTCTTGAAATTGCTCTCCTCTCTACCTCCCCTATTATCAGTGATTTATTCTTAGGTCCCTACTTAACTATTTCTACATTAACAAATCTAGACTTCGTGGTACTGCACATCAATTCTGAGCCACTTAGATGATGAAAAAAAGAGAGAATGTGATTTTAAAAAGCTTATTTTGGGGGGTATGGGTAGGAGATGCATATAAACAAATGATTATGTATAGGGATAATTTACATAAATAGATGGGATATATAAAAAGACAGATATGCCTAAAAGATCCTTTATCCTGGACCATTTCATCTTTTTTTTCCCACTTATCTTGTGCCTCGCTTCGATGCCAGTCTCTCTGAGACCATCTCATTATGCCTTCTGTCTGGGCAACCCACCCATTCTCTGTTTTCATAGCTTCTCTACTTTTCGTGACAATTCTGCACAATAGCACTAGATTACTTATGCACTTGTCCCTATTGACTGTCAAACTATAAGTAAGTTACTTGAAGACAGGTACCATGCCTGGATTATTAATTGA